>NC_135856.1:17516965-17883632 GCF_031162955.1 Sander vitreus | reverse complement strand
AAGTCTATTGTTTCAGGTACATTTTAAATTAACTGTATATAAAACCTTTTTCTGCTGCAGTAAACATGTTCTCCAGCATAAAATAGGGGGCAAAACAGGCTCATGCATGTTAAACCTTATGTACATATGCATGTCATTCACTCTCCTTGCCATGTAAAATGAAGGCCTTTAGTTTGCACTGAAACGGTGTGCTCATCACATATTTTTATTGCAAGAAAAAAAAGACACTGCAACAAGATGTCCTTCCCCTATTTGCATATTCCACCTGAGCCTGTTAAACAACATTCAAATAGCACCAGTTCAAACACTATTTCCAATAATAAGTATTACACATCTTACCTCTGTTCACAAACAGGTGTGTGAATCCTTCTCCAGAGGCAGTGAAGGTCATGACACTATCATCACACTGCACCAAGGGCCTCATAGCCAGCCACTCAGAGAAATGTGGACTGGAGTCAAATGATGGACCCATAATCTTTCCCTGGACTCCATGAAAACCTAAGGATATTTAAAAAAAAGCAAACAAAATAAGGTATTTGGTTGGTTAACCCTTTACTGTTCCATGTCAAAGCATTCCTGCACAGTGGTGAAAAAATATTAAAATAATTTACTTAAGTAAAATCAGCAATACCACAGTACAAAAATAGGCCTAACATTGCTCCAGAAAAGTACAGCTGTAGTTGGTCAGGTTGGAGCTAATTGTAACTACTTCATATACTTGTAGTTTAAGCTCTAACAATGGACTATATTTTATAAACTGATCATGTTTTGTATGTAAAATCTTATTCTGAAAAGTAACAATCTCTTAAAAAAAAAAAAAAGTCTAAATTGACCCACAATGCAACTCGACCACGGACAGTAGGGAGATTCTGGTGTGTTATGCTCTTCTTATATACGGCCTATGGTTATGCTAGTAAGCGGCTAATGTAGCCTCGAGCTGCTAGCCTCAACCAGAGATAACGCTACACAGAGGTCTTATAACGTCACTAATTTTTAACTCACACCAACAGATTATTTTTCATTTTCAGACTTTTAGTCTTCAGCTCCAACCGACGCTGACTCAAGTGACATCACTTGGGTAATTTATCAGCTTTCGCGCAGCTCCCTCTGGAGCCACAAAAGGTATTATAACGTACAAACAAACATAAGGTAGCCTAGCTCTAACCTGTAAAATCTGCTTGATATCCATCTTCAGAGTTTGAAGCCGAGTTACTTGATTCCGTTCTGATATTACCAACAGTCCAAGACAAGCTATCATCAAGTATCGGGGCACGATATGGTATTGGCTCGCCGGGAAAGGCAGCAGATTCCGGCCGAAGCTCCGCGAGCCCCCGCTGGGTAGATTTTCGCAGACTTGGGGCCTGGATAATCTGTTCAACGAGGCGCCAATGTACCTGCTGGGCGTCGTTGTCGTATTTAATCCTTTCCCACCCGGTAGCGGTTGCCTCTTGAACTTGATAGGCAGTTAAACCGTCCTCCCGTTGTCCTAAACTTACCGAATGGCTAACTTGAAACGTGTAATAATAAAAGGTTACAACTAATAAAAACAAAGTTATTTTATCTCTTCTCTGTTTGCAAGACATCGCTGGATTGTGCTCACATGCAGCACACGTGTCACCTGCAGATGAGGGCGATTAATTAGGAGTCATCAACAATTGACCAATGAAAAAGCTACACAGATGGTGAGTCTGAATGAAAAGTATTCAGATCCTTTACTTGAGTAAAAGTACTAATACTACACTGTGAAAATACTTTTACAAGTAAAAGTGAAAATTGTATGTTTATGTAAAAGTAAATGAACTTAAAGTATTCATGCATATTATATATTATATCATTAGATTGTTATTATTATTACTCATGCATTCTGCCAAATCTTGTGGGACCTATTGCTTTGTCAAGCTGGTATTGCTTACTTATACTGCTGTATGTTAATATGTCAGTAACACCATACTGTACATGCTCTGTAGTTTAGTCTAATGAACATATTCTATCATATATCTGATACCATGAATCCCAAGAAACAAACACAATTTTTTTTTATTTAAATCAGCATATACTTCTGAATCTGTCCTCTTTCATTCATAAACAATATCCGTTTGGTATTTTCCAAGTTGGTGAGAAGAGGTAAGATTATTCCAAATCCTTGACATCTTGGGGTTTGTACAAGGAGAAGGTGGCTGCTTGGATACAAAGTTTAGTCATAGGTCAATGGCTCCCAACCTTTGTAGCTTGTGACCCCTTAAACAAAGCAATGTCTACTTACGACCCCTCATCACCAGTCGCAGATGTCTACCAGTCGTGACTTGTGACCATTTCAATCAAAGAGTGAATCATTTTTAGGAGTCCTGATGAAATAAGATTATCGAGAAGTTCACACGAGAAAAGAAAAAAAGATTAGAGGTAAGTCTGAAAAATAAACATACATTTTTGTAGAAGAAAAACAAATTGTGCTTTCTTTTCCACATGCTTAAAACATTTAATAAAAGTGGCAGTTATAGACCAACATTTTGTATATGAGATAGAGGAATGAAAGGTGAAGGAATAGTTCATTCAGGTATGAGTCATGAGGTGGAGGGCAAATGTGACTGTGGTGTTTCTTAGTTATTGTGTCGCTGCATGCAGATTTGGAAAAGGCTGTATCAGGATGGACCGGCTGTAAGCCTGAGGGTCCAGAGGCAACAAGAGTCTCTGGAATTAATCTGAGAAGCTCAGACTTTTGGAACCTAAACCCTGCTGTGACGGCTGTGATAATTGATTGGATGTTATGGGAATGTGCACTGACAGTTCAAAAGGAATCGTGCAGAGGTGGGAGCTGGGGAGTGTAGGAGACAGGGATTTGTTGTGGGAAGATGTGTGCTGCGCAACAACTTCAGCACATAGGCTAGTTGCTGCATGTGGCCTCTGCAAGTGTACAGCCATGCTAGCGGCTTTGTGAAGCGGTTCTTTGAGCTAAATGCTATCATCATCGGTTTACATACTCACAATGACAATGTTGATGCCAAGCAGGTATACTTGTGTTTGAGCATGTTACCATTTGCTAATTAGCACTAACACCAAGTACAGCGGAGGCTGCTGCTGTCATTAAGTTTTGCAGGTCATGGTCATGAACCAAAGTATTGGACTAACTGAAATTTAGACAAGATGATGGCGCTCAGGGGCGTAGCACAAAATGTTGGACCCTGTAGAAAGGCATTCTCTACGGGCCCCTCCCCGCATCTTTTTGGGTACTCAGTCCCATTTCCACCCCCGGTCTGACACCCCTGATGGCACTAGATGAAAGTCAGAGGATCGGGAAAACATGAATGTCAGAACAAAATTTCATTGCAATCTGTCAGGTAGTTCATACATTATTCAGTACATTATTTAATCTGGACCAAAGTGGTGGACAAAAAAAACCTACATTGCCATCCCTAGAGCCAGGCCACTAGCATGGCAACAAATGTAATATAAGCCTCTTCAGGAAAGGTGTGAAAAATGTTGATTTTCATTTTACAGCCTGTAAAGAAACACAACAGTCAGAGTTATAAATGAGATTATTGTCAGCATTTATTCCTGAAAGATTTGACTAGTTTCAGGCCTTTGAAGCAGCAGCTACTTTTGTATAATGTCTTTCAAATGGACACCTACTGCACAATGGATGTTAGATTGTGCTTTCTGTGGAGGCCCACATGTTGTGATGGGAATAGAAAAACTCTAGTGACTCAGATGTGGCATATGAGGAGAACCAATACTATATAACAAGCACCCACTCACCATTCACTGTGAGGATATGACAAACCATCAGGGGTCAGATATAATGGTTTCAATTTTGATTTCTATTCAGAGTTACTGCCAGGAGAAAATACTTCCCCTCGTCCATTCCTACACCCAGAGACAATAATAGAGCTCTCAAAATGATTTCCATGTCAGCAATACTATAATAAAAACGGAGACTTACACTTATGGCTCAATCAGTGCCCAGTCAGAGAACTTGTGAGAAATGTATTCACTCTTAAAGAGATATTTGGTTTCAATGTTCTGATTCACAGATGCTAGACTTTAACTGAACCTAGCCACAGTTTGGGCCTCTCTCGTGTATTACAGCACCATTACATTCAAGTCACAAAGCTAAGCATCCAATTTTCTGAAAAATTATTACCAGGCAGTCTTTGAAACATGCACTGCTTTTCTGAAGGTATTTCCAGAATTCCAGAAGTCTTTTGACAAGTGGGGTAAAGAAATATTGTTTTTTTCCCCAAAAGTTGTGCCACTGTTGACCAATGGTGGAAAGTAGTGGATTTACTCAAGTGAAGTACATGCTCTTGAGTATTTCCATTTTGTGTTCTCATTTTGCTTCTATAGCAGATTAATCCATAATAAAAGTAATTATTAGTCACAGCTCTATATAAAGTAACTGGCTCCACCTTGAGCAGCTACAACAGTATAATTCTGCTTACACATTAATGCATCAGTATTAACAATCTAAAAATGTTATATATGTCAGTCACAAGGGACGTTTTACTGCATTTAGTACTTTTACTTTGATACATTTTGCTGATTATACTTACAAACTTTACTTAAGCAACATTTTGAATGCAGGACCTTTACTTTTAATAGAGTATTGCTACATTTACTTGAGTAAAGGATCTGAATACTTCTTCCACCATGGCTGTTACATAATCAAAAATCAAATATGGTAGCTGGAACTACATATCTCAACATGAACCATAATTTCAAAAAATATATATTATTAGTAATATTGTTATATATTGATGTCTTGTTCCAATATTAGATATGTTCATACACAATAATATGTTAATATTTTGCATGTGTTTTACAAAAAGAACAAAGACATTATGTTCTGGCTACCTGGATTAGAGTAGGAAGTTGAGGTAAAGGTTTAGTAGAGTGAGGATTCTGGAAATACCATCAGAACGGTGGTACGATGACCTGAGTGGGAACGTGTCAGTATAATTCCTAATCCTGATACGTTTCCAGGTTACTGAGTGAATATGTACTGTCAACAACTTAGGGAGTTGTTGGTAAAAGAGCAAATTAAGCTATTATGGTATCTATCCTCATCCACCACGAGGAGGATAAAGCAACCATTGTAGTACTGGGATCAGGAGTTCCTCCATCCATGTGGTCTTCACTGAGAGACCACAGTCTGAGGGAAGATAAGACAGAGGCAGACATGAGCTGAGGCCTTAAATGATACATAAAAATCTTTTACAGTTTTTATATACTGCGTCTTTGTAGAAATAAGAAGACCCATAACTGCTCGAGCTTTCTCCCATCTGAGGCTGGTGATAAAAGGCTTTCCTAGATATCCACTGCCAAGTCTGTCTGTCAAGTAACCCCCTAATAACATGGCATTATTTGACTGCAGCCAATAATAAAACCTATCTGACGGTATCTATTTAAAATATGACAGTTTGCGGATAAAATATGACTGTCTTTATCCATCCTGTTTCTGGTGACCACCATTGATAATGTAGATAATTTTTCTTATTCACTCCAACCCTTTTGTGTTCCCATTTAACAGAGGCCAGTCCACAGAGAAGAAACTAAATATCTTATAGTCACCTTATAAGTTTATAAATGACAGAAAAAGGTTCCTACATGTATTATATAAATTACTTTTCCAGTGGAAGCTCAGACCACTGGATGTGTTATTAAACCACTTGAAAAGTATTTCAATGTCAATACATATATATATTTTTGATATGTTGCCACCCAAAGTGTCACAGAATTGGATTATTAAGAGCTCATATAAAGGGCACAATGAATGGGTCTATCTACATTGGTATATACTGTAAATATGTATGTGTGTGCAATAAAAACAAAGTGGGGGAAAGACTAGTTTTAACATTTTACGGCACAGCAGATTTGCAAAACTTTTACTGAATATTTACATGTGATGCAACCACTTAATGTGAGTTAAAGTCCTTGATATCTGTTCATTTCCAACCTCTTTTGTGTGTGTATGTATTTTGTGTATGTCATTATATGTTTTGGATGTCTTGAACCCTGGGGGACTATTAGCTTTATCTGCAAAAATGGGTTTAAAAAAAAAAACTTGGCTGGACTTTGATTGTGAATGAGGTTTATTACTCTACAGTAGCTCAACATGGCTTTGGTTCAGAGTACCTCCACATTAGGCTGGTTACATTTGTAAACGCATATCTTTGTCCTCCATTTTAGCCCTCCTCTGGACTAAAATGGCATTTTTCTCCCCTGCAGAGTGGAGCTTTTCCAAAACAGCCTCCAAAGAGTGTGAATGTATAAACGTTGGCTTGGTGTTTCGGTGTGTAAATGGAGCTTTTCCAACATGGTGACGTAGGCCAGCCCAGTGAGGGTTTGAGGGATGGGTGGCAGTAAAGTAGGACAACGTCTTGTCACCTCTAACTTGTCTTTTTTTTTTTTTGTGAATTCAAAAGTTACATGTCTCAGTGACAATATTGTCCATGTCCTGTTGCATGATTTTGACTGTCATAGTATTGGACAGTTAAAACCACCTTGAATATCCCATCATGTTCCTGCACAGCTTCTTGTCGACTTAAATTATTATATTATATATCATGTGAAATCATATAAAATACAATTTCAGTGTCAGTTCCCTTCAATTACAATGTAATGCTGGTAACACCAATGACTGCGGTCTATGGGAAACACTCAACATGTGTCACTGCAATGAGAGCAGAATCAATATACTGTAGTCACAGTGAAAAATCTATTGAAGGTGTTTTTATTGGTTTTAATGTCACTCTCTGGCACCAATCGAAACTGCATCTACATGAGCCATTATTGAAATTCACATTTTTACTTGCTTCCAAACATGTTGCCATCAGAGTGTAACTGTTGGAAAGATGAAGACGTCCCTGGAGTCTGGGGCACTGCTGTCTATATCACTTCTTAATTTCCCATCTTTGAAAAAGTAATTTTATGAGCTTAATGAACCAGCAACTGTGTGAATGCATGTGTGTCCAAAATGTTATTGGAATTATATATAATATAGAATATATTGGAGTTATATTCAAAGGGAAAAAACACTGCAGCTGTAGTTGTGGCCAGTTTGTTACAGAGATAGGACACCCAGGTGAGAAGTTTCACTAAAATAAATCGGTTTGAAGCGGCATGTTTGGGAAGGAATTTGAGGAACAAAGGGAGGTGTTAAAAACCCCTTTGTAACAATGAATGATTTTGAAGACTCTACTCTTTACGCAGCGTTTGGAGTTGAAAGGGACAACCTGAAGCCGTTTGGTTCGTCTGGACATTTCATTGAGGGGACGAAAAAAACAAAAACTTTATGGGTGGGGCTTGGTGAGAGGAAAGCGAGGGAATTGAGAGCGAAAACAGGGTGATGTGTGTGCTGTGAATTCAAAGCTGGGTGGGTCTACACCGTTTCACATTCCCAAAAAAACTCCCGGTGCCGTGTGTTTTAAAGCACTTTCAGGTAACGTTTATTCACGTTGTTTACACTTTGTTAAGTTGTATTGTATGGACCATACGCTGTGGAACGCTCTTACGCATTTGTGTTTTTTTTGTTGTCGAGTAGAGAAAAAGAGAAAAGTTAACTCCAGGTTTCCACCAGCGCTTTGAAGAATTGTGCGGATATGACTGTGCGCATAAAAAGTATTTTAAAGAACACGCAACTCCACACTCTGTAGATGAGCATAGAGTGGAATAGTCAAGTGTTTATATTTATGTTTATGAGTTAGAGGTTTGTTTATTATTGGTTTCCGTATTCTCGCGCTCTTTCCAAAGTTGTTGACTATAGTGCCTGTGTGTGTAATGGAGCGGCCCCAATTTGGGAATGCCCTAACACCGCGGTCTAAACAAATGCGCCTTTCTTGTCGACGGAAACAGTGAAAATGAAAATGAGTCGTTAAGCAAACGGATAAGTGTTTCTGGGCGCAACAAATGGGTCGCAATTTATTTGAGCTGTCATAGAAAAAAAATGTTTTTAAAGAAAAACAAATGTTGAAACTGAAAGTGTGAAACTGGTTATGCGATGTGTGCGTGACAGCATATGTGTCATATTAAAAAATCTCTGCGAGACTTCTGGGGCGAGTTTGAGCTTGCATGCAACGGCTCTCTGTCAGTATTTCTTTGCGTTTGAGTAACAGTATTAATTTGGGACAGCTGTGGGAATTGATGCTTCCTAATGTACAAGCCTGTGTTTTCCGTGCGTGGAAAATAAATAATAGTGTGCATCCTTCCGCCTCTCCATTGTTATCAGTTTTCAGAAGGCCACGATGTTGATGCTGGCTGGAATCGTTGTTCTGCACATTGCCACCATCATCCTGCTTCTGGTGGCCGCCATTGATAATGTAAGTGGATGATTATTATCTTGTTTCTCATACGCCAAGTGATCAGTGTAAGAACATAAGGTTTTTTTATGAGCCAATAAATGCCAACCAAAAGTCTTATTCATGATTAGTTCAAACACCTAAAGCAATAGGTATTTCTGTATGGAAGCTCAGGGTAGCACATGTGTCATTAAACCACTTGGAATAGCCTGGATTCTAATGTTAAAAATTGTGTTTTTGGTATTTTGACACTTGCAGTGTTGCAAATCTACAGAGAAACGTTCACCAGCTCTTACAGAATATTAAAACAAGCAGCCAACTTAATAAGAGCTCATATAAAGGGACACTGAATAGGGAAAGACAAGTTTAAACATTTGACAGTAAATTTGCAAAAAGTGTACTAAATATTTCTTTGCATGTGTCGCAACCACTGTGTGTGCATTGATATTTTTTATATCTGTGTTTATTCTCATCTCCCTCTGTGTCTTCAGGCCTGGTGGATCAATGATACAGTGTCAACTGACTTATGGGGCAGGTGGGAGTTTACGAACTCAGCCTGGCATTACACCAACCTGAAAAACTATCCAGAGGGTAATGTTCATTCATTGACTTGATATGACTGGAGGTATAAAGTGTTAAGATGTACATTTCTACAGTATGTTCATACATGATCAGTAATTATTGTATGAATGTAAATAGTGGTAATGGAGCTGTTATAATGCACATAATTACACAGTGCTTCAAGGTGAACATTGCCTTCTATCTGTGTTGTGGATCCTTCACTGACTGTGTGTCTGTTTTGTCATCCTGCTGCTGCAGAATATCTCCAGGCGGTGCAGGCCACTTCAGTGCTGGCCTGTATTTTTGCCATTCTGGCCTTGTTTGTGTTTGTGGCTCAGCTGTTCACCCTGCCCAAAGGCCAGAGGTTCACCTTCACCGGCATTTTACAGTTAATCGCCTGTAAGTAACCCAGTCAAAATTCTGACCTGCAGCTGTAAGAAA
The DNA here is from genome assembly GCF_031162955.1 of Sander vitreus. NCBI lineage: Eukaryota > Metazoa > Chordata > Actinopteri > Perciformes > Percidae > Sander > Sander vitreus. Next base: position 17,874,339 of record NC_135856.1, on the reverse strand, counting down.
TAGATTTATTTTCTTGTATCCTGTAGCATATTAAAATGTGTTAACTTTCTCTCAGAGGAGGTGAGGAAGAGCAGAACAAAACAATAAGTGGATATGTTTTAATATAGATGCAATTGTGTGTTACAAGTAAAAGTCCTGCATTGAAAATGTTACTTAAGTAAAAGTATGTAAGCAGAGCTTAGCTGCAGAATGTACAGATGTGTTCAGTGTTAAAACAAACATGGATGCAGGTGCAGAAGGTCAGTGATTTTCACTCCTGTGTCATCCAGGTTCAAGAGTCTACATCAGCAGGTTTGACCTGTTAATCCGTAGAGTCTCAACGACACGATTGAAAATCACTGCAGTAGAGTACAACTGTACCAAAACAAAACAATATATTTTGAGGTGAGAGGCTGTTTGTAAAGTGGGGTGGAGAAGTGATTGTTCAAACATCTGTGAAGATAGAGGAGAGCAGAGATGTTCAACAGGGGGTCCGGGGCTCCAAGGGGGTCCTCAGAGTTACTGCAGGGGGGCCACCAAATTATTGTTAATTTTTGAAAGTTTTTTCAAAAATGAAAATGTCTTACCATGAATCTAACATATTATTAGCAAATATAAATCAGCCTATTTGTGAAAAAAAAAAAAAAACATTAATGATAGGCTAACTGTCCTATGGGTAAGGTAGTCACCAAGGTAGCCATCCACAGATCCAGTTCATCCAAAGGATTCACTCCGCCACATGTATGTTTAACAATAAAATAGTATAATTATAATTATATAATTTATTAAATGATGCCAACAATTATTTAATAGCTTAGTATTCTGTACACTAAAAAGGTATGTATAAAGGCTTTAAGCCGCCCACACGTTATTGTAGGCCCAGTTTAATATGTATTGTATTATTGTAATTTTATACAATATATGTAGTAGGGGGTCCCTGCTCTGTCTCTCTTTCAGTTAAGGGGTCCTTGCCTTAAAAAACATTGAAGACCCCTGGTCTGGAACTTAAATATACTAATAAGGGCTACAACTAACATTTTCACTATCAATAAATCTGATTATTTTCTTTTCATTTTACTCAACTAAACAAAACTATCAAATGTTCAGATTTCAGGAACTGGGACAAGGACATTTTTCCTTTCGATCAATTTCGGCAACAAGGGCAGAATATTGTGATAATTATCAAAGCCTTAAACTAGTCATTAAGTTATGATATTCACTTGAGTATTCAAAACCAAATGGTAAAGTTAAGCCACATTCATACCACTGAAATAGGTGTAGTAATCCTACATTTAAATTAAAGATCTCATGCTGTGACAGATTTTGGTAAAAGTGAACGTATTCATGTAGACAGACGTTCTGTGAACTACAGCAATCGCTGTCACGATACAATTAAGTAAAGATGGTCAATTATGGATTATCTTTAGCGCTGCTACTACATAAAAAAAACTTACAGAAAGTACAAAATGGGATTTTAACATGTACAGTATTGTCATGACTTGATATCATTGGGAAATTAACAAGGTGAAACTGTCATGTTTCTAATTTGATTGTGATTGCAGTGTAACCTTCTGCTACACCGTCCTCGTTAATGGGCCTTATCTCATAATAGGAGCAATAATTACTTCTTAATTGTGCCTCGTCTGGGTGTATGTGACAATATTCCCCTTTTCTCGCCTGCAGGCCTGTGTATAATGATAGCAGCCTCAATCTACACAGCCGAGCTTCACACCAATGAAACGGAGGGAGGATACGGACACTCCTATGTCCTGGCCTGGATCTCTTTTGTCTTCACCTTCATCTTAGCGATCACCTACCTCATCCTGCAAAAGAAGAGCGAGTGAGAGGATAAAAGGAATGAGGGCATGCCTAGGATTATGTTCCCAGTTTGAATTTGGGAAATTAAAGAATAGGAATAGTTTCAAAACTTTTGAGGGAAAAAAACTAGCTAGGAAAATGTGTATGTGTGTGTGTGTGTGTGTGTGTATACTTACAAGAGCCATTTGTTTATATTTTGAATATTATAAATTGAAATGGAAGTCATGCATGCAGTCATGAAGGGCTGAACTTAATCATTTTACTTGATAGATTTCTATTTAATTCAAGAGGTGTAGGGCAATACTTCATACTGTAAAGGAATAGACATTTTGAGAAATATATACGGTTTATTGCAGAGAGTTGGATGAGAGGATAGATGCCAGACTTATCTGTGCATAAGGTATGAAGCTACTGCCAGCAGACAGTTAGCTTAGCACAAAGACTGGAAACAGCTAGCCAAAAACTAAAGTGTAAAAATGACAAATCGTGGTTTAAGTTAGTGATCTCGAGAGTTGCTGGGTTGTGGATTTTCTTACCTTTTTGACAGAGCCAGGCTAGCGGTTTCCCTGATTCCAGTCTTTGTGCTAAGTTAACCGGAAGCTGGAGGTAGCTTCATGTTTACCATACATGACAGTGGTATCAATCTTTTCATCTAACTCTCTGCATGAAAGAAATTATTTTTTACCAAAATGTAAAATTATTTCTTTAGGAAGCTACCAAAGTTGATTATGTAGGAGGGAAAAAGCGTAAGCATAATAAGCCCTTTCTGAGATGACAGTACTTATCATCCTGTATAATCACGGCTGACAGTTACTACTGCAGGTTTCCAGAGTCGAGGAGTGAATAAATACTGTGTCTGTGAAGGTACGGCATGTTGGCAAAACTGCAACATTCCCGTTGCAGTACTTGAACAATCATGAAAGACAAGCCTTAATATACAGTACAAGTAGTTTTAATCATGTATCCTTATTTTACAACTGAAGTATAGTGTAGCCTTTTTAAATCTGTGTACATTGTAACCATTATATTTTTGTAACATTTTGTATTGAGTTCTTTTTTTAAAATCATGTTTGATTTTGTGTCTGTAGTTGGCTGCTATCATAAGAAAAGTACATGCAATTTGTACAAGTGAACATAAATTGAACCAGGGATGAACCAGACAGTGTTTCATTTCACCATAATTCCAAACTATGCAATAGGATTTGCTCGTAATTACATTGGAATTTAAGCCATATCATTTATTAATAAACGCATTATTACGCAAAGCCTTCATCTTTTATCTATTAAACTGCTGTAAATGCAACTAAAGTCACTGTTACATAATAAATATGTATGAATTGGTCCAGTTCTGTAGCCATCACTCGAGCACACAAGATTTCATTAAAATTAATAAAATTGTTGTCTTAAGTTAGCATCCTGACAAAAACAAGGACAACACAGTACTAGAAAATACTACTGAAATTTTCACTAATTTTTAAATCTGTGTGACTTTGCTTAATAAGGGCAAAGTTTTGTATTGCGAGCATTTCACTGAGTGCAAGTTACAACATTTAACACTTTTTTAGGTCTTACAACAGACCTAGTCAGAAACAGGAATGTTCCATTATATAAAGTATTGTTCCCAGAGGAAGGGAGTAAAAACTTGACTGAACTAAATGCCTTGGCCAGACGGTGTGATGCGCTCCTGAACCACCAGGTGGAGAAGATGATTCTGCTCTGCAGTCAGAAACGGCCTGACGGGAGAAAAACAAAAAACAAACACATAATCAATATGGAAAATTAGGATTGAGAAGCAATACAAATGCCATTCAGTTCCCATCACATGATGGAAATTATCACTTTTGAATGCTCACCATAGCTCAGTCTGAAGAGACTTGAGGGACTCTGTGTCCTTCTCCTGACATGCCATCTGCAAAACAGATTTGCTGTTATAGGCTGCACAAATAAAAAACATAACTGCAGATTCCGATGACCTTGACAAGTTCTCAGAGTCTTGTCAATGTTTATGCTCATTTATAACTATCTGTGGATATAGTCTGTTCATCCAGAACAAGTTGCTTTAAAGAATCTTTTATTTAAGTCATGAATAAACATTAATCAAGAACTGTGAATATTGATTGCCTCATATTAAGACAGGTAAAAGTCTACCAACACTGCAAATAAAAAAACAAATTCCATTGTCAAAGGAAGACAAACTCTAGCACATTTATCTCTGTCACGTGAAGGCCGTGAAGCCCATCCTGCCCCACGCAGGAAGGATCAGGAAATCCTGTGAACCCCAAATATGTGGATGATAAAACTCACAACTATGGACTGCAGGAGCAGGAAAACATTCTCAGGCAGGAAGGTCACTGAAAGAGAATACAAGATCCATGTTTACACTTCAAATAAATGTCACTCATAGGATTCATGATCTGCATTACTAGTGAAAAGACAGTGTCTATAATTCATAGATAATAGATAAATATTGAGGTGCATTTACCTTGGCTGTGAGGGTCAAAAGATTCCCATGCGTATCTCTCCAGGGTCTGGGCATGTTCTGGCAACAACTTCTGAGGTGGAGGCTGCACAGAAAACAGCAACATTAGACCAACAAAGTGCTGCTGCACCAGTACATAATGTAAAGATGTGGGATAAATAATTAATATAGTGTCATACAATATCAATACTCTTGGCATCAATAATGCAATATTTTTTGTTGTGTTGCTGATGTGGCGGTGTTTACTTCTTTTAATTCTAAAAATGTAACAGTTCTGTTTTCTGACAGTTCGCCCTTTGGCTAGTTTATGGCTATTTGACAAAGAATTGGCAAATGTACATCTTGCTGTGTATCTGGTAAATAAAAAAATGCTTTGCACTGGGTACACAGTGTTTCATTACAACTACTTTAAGTTACTTTATTGTCACATACACATACATGTAGTGAAATTCATTCTCTGCATTTAACCCATCCCTCAAGGGAGCAGTGGGCAGCCATTTACAGTGCCCGTGGACCAACTCCAGATCTGAGCCAGTGCCTTGATCAAGGGCACTGACTGGAGAACCTAGTGCATGTTTTTCGATGGTGGGGGAAACCCACGCAAACATGGGGAGAACATACAAACTCCACACAGAAAGGCCCGGAACGACCTGGATTCGAACCCAGAACCTTCTTGCTGTGAGGCCACAGTGCTAACAATTGGGCCACCATGCTGCCAAACTACTACTTATACTAGTATAAGTATTAGTTTAGTAAACTACTTTGTAAGTAGTATACTATACTACTTATAAAAACCCTGTTAAAATATAGCTTTCCATATGTTCAGTGAATTGCAGAACTGGATTGATTCATACATTCTAAAAATGATTTTCCCTCATTAAGGCAGTATTTTCCACTTCGGTTACACAGATATTGTGATATAGATGGTTTTCTTGCAATGTCTTGTCTTTTTATATAAAATAAACATGCCTACCTCAAGAAACATCAGCAGTAATACTCTGGAGATCTCACATTTTGCCACAATGTCCAGAAATGCACCTTTTTTCAGGAAAATGAAGATACACAAAAGAAATGAAGAGAGTTCAATATTTCACCACTTTCCAGTCAGTGTAATCACATAAAATGCAATGATATTAAAGCAGAAAGTGAGACACTGCCTTTGAAAACTGATCCTGGTGTCTTTGTTTAAACATCCAGCTGTTGATCTCAGCAATTCAACTTCTGTCACTGGGGATTCATTCATACCAGGTAGAGCCTGTAGATAAACGCAAAAGTCTCACCAACAGGGGTGTTGATGCCTGGTAGCTGCAGTCCTCTTTCCTGGCATATCAGCTGCATCTCAGTGAACACTGACAAAGCACCGTCGTAGTCACCTGCAAAAACGCAAGAGCTTAAACTGCAGAAAAATCATATGTGCACATAAAACACACACCAGCTACATATCAGATGTATCAGACGGTCTGACTGAACTCACGGGTGAGAATTTTACACGTGGCCATTTCTCCCATCGACAGCAGAACTTCAATTGGCGTCTGTGTCTGCAACTCAGCAGCCCTCTGGTAATGAACAATAGCCTCTCCTGGTCTGTTCATCTCCTATTGAAACCAGAGGAGTTGAGATTAACATGTCATTTGAATAACAGTATATCAAGTTAAAATCCAAGCAGGAAAATGTATCTTTTAGGACAGCTTGAAGATCTGATCCAAAGTTTAACCTTCAGCGCGTTGCCAAGTTCTAGACACAGGCTGGCTGCCATCACAGGCTGGTTCATCTCAATGTGCACCTGTAAGCCATTTGTACATCAGCATTATTATACAGTCTCTACAGAAATTTACTCTGTAATATATTCTGCAAACCCTTAATCTATATATATATATATATATATTCCACAAAAATTGCATACAGTATATATACTATAAATATTTGTGTATTTTGAAAAATATTTCACAGATGTGTTTAGAACTGTTGCTTTAACCACAAAAAAAACTAGGAATCATAATGTACCTTGATGGCAAAACTGTAGCAGTTGAGTGCAGCCTGAAGGTGCTCATCAAAGCCCGGGGCCTGCAGTGCCCGGTTCTCCTTCTCAGATGAGAGAAAGAGGCGGGCAGCATCGGTTAACGCCAGAGCCTCTCCGGGAGCGTTAAAAAGAGTCTGCTCACACCTGCAGTCAAGACATTCAGGATGTGTAAAAACAACAGTAAACATATAATCACTATGAATACATACAGGCTCTCTCTGGGCCAGACCAACATCTCTGTCACCCTGTGGTGGTTTATTGTATGGGACATGAATAACTAGAGAGGAGTCATCACTCACTGTACCTTTATGAGATGATCTGACTATTTAAAACATAATAGCAGAAATTCCAAAAGTTCCTAACAAACATGGTATGATTTGTATAACGTGGGTGGAGAACGGTAACGGTAATTAATGCACAGACAATGTAGTACATTTTTGATGGTTCCGTTCAAGCGTGTCACAAATGATTACATTTACATGCTTTTCAAAAAACAGCAGTTGCTTGAAGAATCTTTTATGATGTGAAGGGAGGACTTTAGGTACAGTACATGGCTGAAACTAACACCTGAACAATACACCCATATGTGACTGCTGAACATTTCTTTTCTACAGCCATAGGCATTAATAAGTTGCTATAACAGCCTCCACACGTCTGGGAAAGCTTTGCACAAAATTTGAAGCTTGGCTTGAGGGATTTTGCTCCTTATTAGCCAGAAGAACATTAACAAGGTCGCCCACTGATCTTGGGTAATAACGTCTGGCTCGCAGTTGGCACTGTCGCAAAGATGTTGGATGGGGCTAAGGTCAGTGCTCTGTTCAAGATACATTTACTAAAGCTCTTCCACACCAAACTGGAAAGCCATTTCTTTATGAACCTTGCTTTGTGCATGAGGGCAAACACAACAAAGGGCCTTTTCCAAATTGTTGCCACAAAGTTAGAAGTGGGCTATTGTGTAAAATATCACTTAATGTTGTCTATTGTGTTGTGTTAGACACTGAGGTGGTTCAGGTCAAGCTGGTGCAAAAGGTGTGAGAATACATAAGTGTCAACTCACCTAGCCATGGCCAGGTTACAGAAGGCAGCATACTGAAGGCAGTCCTGCTGCTTCAGCTCCTTGGCTAACTGACCTAACAGGTGAAAACAGCAAAATACATGCGAGGCAAACTGTGAAGAAACCGTTTGATGAAACATGTTCTCTACAACATGGAGGATAACAAGGAGAAAGGTTGAAGGTGGTGTCATGTCGTGCATACTGAAAAAATACTGTAATTTTGGCATTAACAGTGTAAAGGTAACGTTAGGTTACAACAGTTGTGCAGAGACTAGCTGGCACTTACCAAACTGCTCACTTGCCTCCGCTACATTGGGCTTCCGAAGAAAACGTCTGCGACAAAGACACAAGCATTTCAATTGTCTAAAATATCTCTATAGTAGCAAGCTATAGTAAAAGCACCTCAGTTAACTGTTCCGGTGCTAAACAGAAGAATGAATGCGCTAATGGATCTTTAAGGTCATTCAGAGGCTGTAGTGGGTTCCCTTTTAAAGCTATTTGTACAAATCGGGTTAAATTGTACTAATGGTACTATATGACACTAGACAACCTAAGTCCAGTGGTATCAACCATGTCATTCTAGCTTGTTGGGAAGGGTGATAAATAACACTCCAGATTTAGGCAAAATTTTGGCGAGGGAAACACTGGCTTGGCCCTTTTCAAAAGGGATCCCTTGACCTCTCACTTCAAGATATCTGAATTAAAATCTGTCTATGGGTACCCACAAGTCTCCCCTTTACAGACATGTCCACTTTATGATAATCCCATGCAGTTCGGGGCAGTACAGTATAAATGTGTTATATTTGCCTATTCTAAAGTTGTGTCTTTGAATATTTCTGCATACTGGGGTCCCTAAACAGTCTTGGAATTGCATAAATTGAGTATGACTGGAAAGGTGAGACTCTTGTGGATTCAATGAGCCCAATTGTACTGTCACTGTATCAAATGACCTGTTGTGATCTGTAGGATAATCACAGCCTTATGAAACTCCTGAAACTAGAGACCTAGGGCATTCAGAGGATGTATGGCTTTCCTAAGTGTATTGCAGTTAAAGCAGCCCAGAATATTATTGGATGGATTCAAATGTAGCAGATTTGTCAGCTAAACATTCATTGAGTGAACACTACTGCAGCATATTATAACAAAAATAGGTTTCAAGATTAGTAATAGCCAAATTGCTACCCTACCTATTCTATGCAACTTAAAAATAGTAAACACCAAACTAGTAAATGTCTCTCTTAAGGTGGCAGGAGTGAAACTCAACCAGTCATTCTCAACCTTTGTTGTGGTCTGGTTTCAGAATGATGAAGACAGCTGGGGTCCGTTTCAGAAAGCAGAGGCCTGTACTACGAATCAAGATCAGCCCTGGATTTCTTTCAGTTACCCGGCTTCACCTAACCTAACCACCGCGGTCCCGCATAACCTGTGTCACGACGGTGGTTAACAACTAGTTCAATCAACCCAGGGTTTCCCAATCCAGCGACGTGCACGTTCACATAAAAGGAGGCGGTGTTTGCACAACATGACCAATCACAAACATCTACCAGAGCCGCATATTTTACATAAGAAGAGCAAACTATAATTCTACATAAATATGAAGAACACAGACACGGTTTTACAGGCAAAACGCAATACAGTCGCTGCTTCCTAAAACAGGAAGGAAAGCCGGCAAAAAAATAGCCGACGCTTATCAATATCACTTCCCCATCAGTCAGGCACAAGATCACTTGTCCTTTCCATAAACTGCTGTTGCTTTAGCCTATTATTTCAGTTGCAACCCTGGCAGTGGGAAGTGAACTTGAGAGCAAATAAAAAAATATAATTCAAACCGATTTGCGCATTGGCTCAAGAAGCCGACAAATAGCCTATACGTAATTCCCTCCGCTGAAAATCTAGCCTATATCTTTCATAAAATTAACGGGGTTCTCTCTCTCTCTCTCTCTCTCTCTCTCTCTCTCTCTCTCTCTCTCTCTCTCTCTCCCCCTCCCCCCGCCAGTATAAGTAACCACGGCGATTGAACCCAGTAACAAGTGATCCACCGTCGTGATACAAAAAACCCTGGGTTGAACCTGAAGTTACCTCGTTAATGCCAAATCTTGCTTCGTAGTACAGGCCTCAGGTTTAGTGAAAACTCTGAGTTTGTTAACACTGAGATGAGGGAAACTCTGGGTTTTCTGTTTCAGAAAGGGAGGTTAATCAAACATGAGAGAGAGGGGTAACTCCAGCCCCTTTCAGAAAGAGAGGTAACTTAACCTCAGTCAGTTACTATGGTAACTGAGCCTGTGAACCTAACCTGGTCGGGAGCAGGTTTTCTTCAAGAAACCTTGAGTTTCTCTCAGTCTCCTCCCTCTGACACAGCGCTCTCTCATTTCCTCATTCATTCATTCAGTCTGTATCAGGTGCATTTTAGCGCAGTTTGTTATCTGCATGAATAAAAAACAGGGTTGATTTATTAACTGTGTAAGGCAGACAATAAAACGGTTTTTTTTCTTCTCAAAACATGGCATTTCCTTTTTTTGTTGACGATCCCGTTGATGAAGAAGCTGTATTACTTTTCAGGGAGTAAACATACGTCTGGAGACGATATTGAGGCCCAGAATATAGATAGATCATTTCATGACATAGATTATAGGTTGAATGCCATTTCACCAGTAATATTGTACTTATGATTAAATATAATATTAATACACTATATTGGAACTTACGCATTTACTCTAGCAGCAATTTTCTCCCACGCAAATTCTCTCTCTTTTGCAGCGGCCACTTTTTTAACGTAATACATGTTCAAACTGGCTCTATGTGCACGAGTATTTCCGCCGACCAGTTTGAAACTCAGAGTTTCCCATCTCAGGGTAAATCAACTCAGAGTTCAGGGTTAGACTCAGAGTTTGTTAAACCTCCTTCCTGAAACGGGCCCCTGGAGAATATTAGATACAAAATACAATGTAGGCTCTACAGGATTACTTGATGTCCTTGGCAACTAACGTGTTTTTACCAAATTATGTACAGATTTTCTGGCATTGTTTTATCAAATGGCTTGAAAAAAAGTGCATATAGCTGCCATTAATGACGATTAAAAAAAATCTGAAAAAAAGCTGTATGTTTACAACATCTAGCTCCGCACCTGGACAGGAGCTAGTTAAATTAACCAGTTAATTACTACTATTCATGAACCTAACTAAACCAATGAAATCTACCAACATGATATTGCATTAGAAACAGCATCACATGCACATACATTTAGGTTAGATAACGTAATATGACACGGACAGTAATGGCAATGGGCTACATATTAGCTTAACCTAGCTTACTAGCGCTAGCTGTATCACTTATCTTTAGCATTATTGTCAAGTAACGTTACGCTAATCCTGATATTCAGTTATCTTTCTATTTGAACTTATGTAACTCAACACCTTACTTTTTCAGTTTGTTTGACACGGCACGATATCTCGCCAGAAAATCGCCCTCTGCAGCCATGGTCAATGCAGAAAAACACAACAACCCAAACCAGGAAGTCAAACTGACAGGAGCGATGAGATTGGCTCGTAGAATCGAAACCTAGCAATTCCATTGGTCAGGGTGGCGCTTATCTGGAGAAGGAAATGCCCAAATAGATAGATAGATAGATAGATAGATAGATAGATAGATAGATAGATAGATAGATAGATAGATAGATAGATAGATAGGTAGATAGGTAGATAGATAGATAGGTAGATAGGTAGATAGGTAGGTAGGTAGGTAGGTAGGGAGGTACTTTATTGATATGTTACAGAAACACAGAACTCAGACGGAGACAGGTTTTTTTTTTCAATGTCATTTACTTATGCAGTTTTAAAATGTTACCCCGCTACACACTGTACTTTTTTGTTTGTTTTATTGTACATTTTACTCCTCTACATTTATTTGACAACCATAGTTTGCCTACTAGTTAATTTCAAATTCATATTTTGAACTCAAAATGCATTTTTATACAGTAAATTTGACTTCCCAACAGTAAATAAAATAGTAAATATTAGCTCCACTGCAGCCAGCTACAACATTACAATGTTAATGCATCCGTATGAATAATATAATACATTATAATGTAACACTAATAGAGGCCGTTGTGCCCGCGCAATGAGTAGGCCTACTTTTGTTCTTTGAGTATATTTTGCTGATAATACTTTGGTATTTAACAAATACAAAATAAAATAACAAATTTAGAAGATTCTTCACCTTGAAAGGGGTGATAGAATGATTATATAGGGTATTTCACACTGTTCCTTAAGGTCTCCTAATAGGGTATGTAACATTGGTTGGGCTGAAAATGGCCCGTGTGCTGTTCTATGCTGCCTAAAGCAACACTGTGAATTAGCTTTAGAATGAACGCGAGGTTTTCTGCCATATAAGGTATGCTCATGAATATTTAGATGAGCTGCATGCTGATTGGTTGAGCGAAGCACATACACATATAGAGCTCAACGGTGACCTCCCACTTTTTTTCGGCTCTGTCTCCGGAAGTGTTTTTCCCCATTCATTTGTTTCCTTGATGTTTGAAAATTGCTTATATATAGAGTTTTAAGTCTGGAACCAAGCCAACCAGCTATAACATGAATAGTGAGCATAACACATTTGATTTGGCGCAAAAAAACATTTTGAAAACGGCAAAAAAGGCAAAGGTACAAGACCGTGTACAGAAACTATCATAGACTTCAATGGCAGAAACTCGCTCTAGCCGTTTGCGGTTTCGCAGGTATGGTAAATGTTTCTATGGTAACAGCGAGTTGGACCAATCAGAGACGTTGCTGTTACACTTAGGATTGTGGGTAGCGTAGTTTTTCTCCATTAAATCGCGGATAAAACATGTTTTTCTTAAAACAAGGTTGATTTCATATGGACTTCTAAGCTTCTACAGGAGCAGAAACCTTCGTTTCACAACCCGTAGCTCGGGGTCAGTCTACCTCGGATGGTTTAGACATTATTATAATGACTGATATTCTAAATCCTTATGGAGAAAATCAATGGGATTTTTACTTCCGGAGTTGGCTGAGACTGAGACTTTTTTATGCGAGAAATCAACTATGTAGCGGGCAAATATGGGCCGTTTTACAAAAATGCATGTCTAATTGCAAATTTGTGTAACTGTGTGTCGGAGTTTAGTAGCTGCACAGGCTAACGTGACTGTGGCCAGTGCTGCCTGGGTTGCTGCCTCGTCGCTCAGCCTGTCCTTTCACAGACCCCGGGTACACTTTTGGCATAACTATAGTATATTTACACTTTGAATTTCATCACGGCATTCATATTACAGCTACCCTAAGGTGTTACAAAGCTAACACTTTTGTCCGATTTCAATTTAATGCATTTTTGTGAATTTAAGGGGTCTCTTTAGGAGGAGCTGCTAGCTAGCTGTTTCCCATTCAATCCTATGGGAAAAGATCGCTGCTACACTTTCGTCACAACTATAGTATATTTACTCATTAGGATTAGCTGCTAGCTCTCATTGATAGAGCTCCATCCAGCTCACCGCGGGCTCTATCAATGAGACTCGCGGACAAGAGGCGTTTATTTCCCCGACCGTTTGTTTAAATAACTCAACACACATATCCATTATAAGATTAACTGGAACCTGTGGTTTTTCAAAGTTATAATGCTCCACAAGAGATTGCGGGCGTAACAAGCTCGCTGACTGCGCTCTCACTCACACACACCGGCCATTTAGCAGGAAGAGGGGAGCTGCAGGCCCTGGAGCTCCGTCAGAGCATCGGCATTTGGTAGTCCAGTAACCCAGAAATGGTGACTTTGCGAGGGTATGGAGCGCAGCGGGCTGCCGGCCGTGACGGAGCTCCATCTAGCTCACAGCGAGCCAGGGTCTGTGAAGAAGGACAGGCTGGGCTGCAAGGCAGCAAACCAGGCAGCACTGGCCACTTTCACGTTAGCCTGCGGAGCTACTGAACTCCGACACGCTGTTGGACAAAATTTGCAATTAGCCATCAACTTTCGTAAAACTGCCCATATTTGACCTCTACATAGTTGATTTCTTGCATAAAAAAGTCTCAAAAGTGAATTTAGTGATGAAATAGCAGACGAATAATGTATACAATTTCTGAGATCTGCGTGACCTAGATTCACAAGACAAACTGGTCCCAGATCAGTCTGTGGCCTATGTAAATTTTGGGGCGTTACAAAGATAGAAGGTAGAGCCAAATAAGGTAGGAGTTGAGGAGTTGACGTCAACTTTTAGCTTTGTTGAGATTCGCCCGTTTTCAGCAGCAGTTTCAAATTGTGAGATTTGCAGAGGAAAGAGGTGTCAATGGGACTTTGAGGTTCTCTGTCTTTTTTACCCACCGAACTGTCGTAATTCAACTATGACAAGGTAAACTCAGTTTTGCATTCTATCACCCCTTTAAAGAATCTAAATACTTTCTCTACCACTGTTAACAGGTGACAACGACACAGCAAAGCAAGCTGAGATCATCTCAGCCACTGATCAAGATCACAAACTGGTGAAACAAGTTTATTTCAGATTCAAAAATTTTCATAGACAGACTCAAATACGCCTTCATGCTGGTCTTGTGTGGGTTGTGCCATCTGTGGAGGAAGTAAAAGACAGGTCACCAACTGATTTATTGTTTTCCATGATAACAAAATGTGACAAAGCACCTAAAGTTTACACTGACCATTTCTTTGAGTTCCCTTTTCTTGGGTTTAGCTTTGCTTTGGTCTGGCTCTATGTTGGCAGCTGAGTGATCCAGCACATCATAAATGGACCTGGGTCGAGTCTCTAGACTCTGAGAGAATTTCTCATATCAGTTTCCAACAATTATAAAAAATTAACACAGCAGGGAAGGTGGAGGACAAAATTAACGTGGTGCAATTTAATTTAAGTGAGATGTGTCTGTCTGTATATTTATGAGTAGAAAGATGCTTACAGCATAAAAAGACGTAGATGGAGCTGTTATTACATCCATGTTGTCTTCCTCCATCTCTGTCTCCATTTCTTCTCTGTTCTGCTTTCGTTTTCTATCGGTGCTGCCGCGTTCAGTTGGACATTTTTTCTAAATAATGTCAATTGAAATGCATTAAAGGGAAAATTAATAACAAAAACTGGATAACAAACAAACTAGACTAAAGCAGCTCCCTCTCTAGTTTTGTCTTTATTGTCAGTTAAGTATTTATTAACATCTTTCCATACACATTCAATCACAGTCTTTACACAGTATTCTTTTTAACAATAAAAGTGGCTGGACTCAGAGTTAATTAAATGCTTGAATTTAATTATTTGTACCCAATGATCTAGCTTTAGAACAGGATAGGTCAGTATTTAGACTTGAGCTATGAAACCCACACAGTCACTGACAGGATGAGGCAACAGTGAGTGTGTTTTTGTGTAAGAGTAAGTATTTTCTGTTCTGCAGATAGGACTCCAGTCCAGCCCAGATTTTAAGAAGTTACTTAGTTGCTGATACACTACAGTTTGTAAGTATGACTTTGGTTTATGGTTGCTTATCACACATGTATCTGCTCTATTTTAAAAAGTTGCTTGATGACAACTATCAAATAGTTGCCGATTTATTTTGTGTCGATCGACTAAATATAATTTGAACGTTAAAAAGACTCAACTTCCTCTGGAGCTTCTGAAACTCATATACATCACTGCCTGTTACAACAAAGCAACATTCTTCCATTGCAAAATGCTTTTTCTTAACATCTGCCATGAGCAGGACACATCTTACCCCATGTCCTCTGAAGACACACACTGAGCCAACCACACTGAAAACCAGCAGCACACCAGTGAAGACAGCGACTATGATGAATTCTGTGTAATCCAACATTACGAGATCCCTGTAGCCATCACCTGGAAAACACCACAATTCAATGTCAGTCTGTGCAGGAATGTTTCATAACTGGCTGAAGGATTCCTCATCTATCGAGCAAATAATCCACAGTCTAAAAATATTTAAGATCTATGGACTTTTGCATATTTCAATATAAACTGAATTCATTGTCAGCAGTATTTGTCAACTAATGGCTTTTGACATCCATACAGTGATTCCCAATCTGGGGGTCGGGACCCTCCAAGGGGTCCCAAGATAAATCTGAAGGGACACAAAACTCTAAATGTCCTTCAAATGAACCATCAGTTGGTTGAACTGTTCACAGCTCAAGTGCAATCAAACTACTTATTGGAAACAAACAAATCACACAACATTGCTAGCAAGTAGCTAGCTTTTTAGCAAACACTGTGTAAATAAGTGACCCCAACAAATGATGCGACTTTGTGCCAAACAGAACTTTGTTTTTGCCTGAATCTGTTGACACCTGAATAAATACATCTGCTAAAGACTGAACTTCCTGTCCCGCCACTACATTACTTTTTCTTTGTTGTTTTTCCAACAAATCACTACATATTCAACGGTTCTTCCTGAGGCACTGTCATTGAGTCCAGTGCTTAGCGCCGGCCAAGGCGATTGTGATTGGTTTAAAGAAATGGCAATAAACCAGAGCACGTTTTTCTCCCATCCCAGAATGCTGTGTGGACTAGCCAGACCCTCCCTCGCAGCGCTGTGGAGGAAGGTCTGGCAATGCGAGCCTGGGTTAAACTTGTCCGTTTGCTATTGTTTTGGTTACAACTGGTTGGCTTTACAGCAGTAGCGGCTGTTTGCTAATCTACAACCTAACATGAGCTAATATCGACTCTGCCATCATTAATCAGCAGAGACACTAGCAGAAGTGGCCGCTATGGCAATGCACGTCCATTAATCTGGGTGGCAGAGATTCTGAAGAGGGGGTTGAATTTGTTTGGCAGTTGAGTTCAATTACCAACAATTTTCGCGCAGCATCGCTTACTGCACCTTTAAGGCCATTAATGGAGTGACTACAAAGCTATCAGTGGGTGTAACCATTTTGGAATAATGCGCTCCCAAATTGGAATGTTGTTGAATGAACGTAGCAGGAGTTTCCAGGCAAATTTCTTTTCATTTGTACTAAGTTAAATATTTTCAACTGTCACCCCTACCCTATTGTTATGCCAATTCTCAGTCTCATATTGAGTCCTGTGCTATCCCACAGTGCTTTGAGACAGAAAATGAAGAGGAGCAAACTTGCGCCACATCCACTGGGTCTTCATCATTAGGCGAAGGAAAAGATTGAGGACAGTCTTTTACAGAGAGCTCACACCTTGTTATAACCTCCAGTTTAAAAATCTCATACAAAGACAGAACTGAAGAAATTTAATAAAATCTGGTAACTGCTTCTTTACTTCCCTAAACATCCATTTCATTTCACATCCACTTCTTTTCCTACTCACCTCTCACTCGAAGAAACCAGTACACCTTGGCTGTTTGATATTGGCAACTGTATTCTCCTGACATGTTCAGGTTTTTCAGCTCCAATATCAGTGTCCGGCCAGTTGTCTCAGAGATGTGACAGCTATAAATCACATTTTGGAGAGGATCGGAGCACGTCAAGCTGTCTCTGGTTTGGTTTGCTGGTATTGCCAACTTATAGGTAATGGTAATCTCTTCGCCTGCGAAGGCCACAAAGACTGTGCTTTCCAGGCTGAGTTCTGTGAGGGGACATAACATAGAGGTTAATATTTAAGCTGAAATGATTGGTCTATTAAGTCAATTATTAAGCAAAATGCTAAACACATCTAAACATCATTTGATCAAAATATAGTTTGGATGGCTTACTTAGTGTGTCCATTCCTGAGCATACAGAAAGGAAGAAAAAGACAAATATCCAGGTCGACATGAAAGAAAGATGCCAAACTTGTTGAGCTTCCATGTTGTGATCTTTAGAGATATTTCTAGTCTACTTCGTTGAGGTTATTTCACATATCTATTCAGTGTTTCAGTTTGTCTTGGTACATAAACTGCAGCGTTGGGTTTCCTGTTTCTGCCAAAAACTACTTCCTTAAAATGTCTATTTTTCTTGACACTGACTCATTTGGGACAATAAAGGGACCAGAGCACTGATTAAAAGAGCCTTTACAACTCTGTTTGATACATGATATTTAACATTAAAGCCTGAAAGCATTATACACCACGAGGATACATACAAAGAAATAAAAGTGGAAAGGTGGCCCCTAACTGGCTTTGTATGTGTTCTGGTTGCATTATTCTGTTACGTCAGCCTCTGTATGTGAAGTGAAGTGTAATGTTGGATTTCCTCCACAGTGAGACAGTGTTGGAGGAACAAAACTGTGAGCGCACACAAGGGAAGTTAGTAACTTAGTAACTTTGTAACTTAGGGTTCAACATTGAAGGGGTTGAGATCTCCACTTTTGAGCAAAATTGAAATTTGAAGTGTCAAACACTTCATTTTCTGAAAATTAATGGATTTTTCTGCACAAATTTATGGTTCAAATGTATTTTTTGAAGTTGGGGGGGGGTGTACTGGCTAGTTTGAATTATTGGGGTAAATTACTGTAAATTACGCGCACACCTCGTCATGTGTTTTTTAAAAGACAGATGAAGCAAAAGACTCAAGCAGTGAGAGTATAGTGTGTGTGTGTGTGTGTGTGTGTGTGTGTGTGTGTGTGTGTGTGTGTGTGTGAGGCTGGAATTCCTCTGAAGGTGACAAACTGCCTGTTGGTAATGCGAACCAGCTGTGGCTGATGGAAGTGACTTCTCCACAGCAGTAACTCTGTCAAAACGCTCTCTGAGGCTGCCAGAAGAGGCATGGAGATTTTCAAGTGCAGCGGTTATTATTATCATTTAACCCCATTTGTTTGTCTTTTTTTTCTTCCACCCCTGATACGCCTCTCCTCTCCTTCTCTCTTCTCTCTAAACATTTTTCACCATTTTCTCTCTTGGCGGCATTAGTGGCCAACTCTGACCTCATCTCAGCCACAGCATGAAAACAGACACAGAGAGCTAGAATAACATCTGGGTGCCAGTCAATAAAGAATAATTCATTCCATTTCATATCACGTCTCATAGACTCCTTATCTGCCCTATTACCTGGGGAGTTAAGCATACAAATCCTTTATACATTTAAAAAAACAAACATTGTAAGAACAGCACTTAAAGAAGCACAACATAGAAGAATAGTCCTCCTAAATGCACATACATATTTTAACATATTTCAACTCCACCACATTTCAGTGGGAAACATTGTACTTTTTACTCAACTACATTTATTTTACAGCTATAGTTCCTTGTTACTAAAAAAATATTATATACATGCATTGATATAAATTAAACTACACCAAAGTATATGAAGTAATTAAAAGTAGCATCACCTAAACCTGGTACAACATTGGGCTACAATTAATGATTATTTAATCAGCAATAATCTGCTGATTATTTTCTTGATTAATCAGTTGGACTAAAAAACAATCTTCAAATTTCTTGTTTTGTCAGACCAACAGTCCAACTCAATCTTATTTCATTCCTTTCAAAGTTTTGTGTGATCTGTGCAGAGAGGCATAGTAGCTTTTACATGCTAGGAGGAGCTCTTTTCACTGGGCTTTTTTTTAAATACATTTTTATTTTACTGCACATCCCATTGCCAAGTGTTTCTTAGAGAGCCTCTGAAGAGGCTGCATTATCAGTGACAAAGGATTAAGTATTTACGGGGCTTGACTTGAAGACAACCAACACAAAAGACTGTGTTTTTTCTTTGATTCTTTCTCTTCATCTTCTCCTCCATGTCACTTTATATCCCTCTGTTCTCTTTCTATTGCGTGTTCCATCTTTCTCCTCCACTTCTTGACTTTCATCTTTGCCCTTCCCCAATGAATTCCACCATCTCTTTTTCCTCTTGTCGTCCTCTGTCTTGTACTTGAGTCTAATCATTTTACTATGTTGTAAGAACATGGCCAGTCTAAAATTCCTACATTTGAGAACCTGAAACCATCAAATATTTGTCATTTTTGCTTGAAAAAAGGCATTAAAGGATTAATCAATGATCAAAACAGTCGGTCAACCAATCGATTAATCGACTAATTGTTTCAGCTCTATATATTTAAATTCAGCTTGTTAATGCATAAAAAATAATGATCCATCAAGAAAATTATAGCTCAGCGCTGGCTCCCCCCACCCAACTCGCTTTGTATAAAACAGTGGTTGGCGTATTTTCTGGACATAGTTATGCTTGAGCTCTCTACAGCAAGGATTAACAAAGCCAAATCATCGCCTATAGACCTGTGGAAAGGTGCAGCAGCACAAGTATCAGTCCTAATGACCTGTGGTTATAATGCTCCACAAGAGATTGCGGGCGTAACAAGCTCGCTGACTGCGCTCTCACTCACACACACCGGCCATTTAGCAGGAAGAGGGGAGCTGCAGGCCCTGGAGCTCCGTCAGAGCATCGGCATTTGGTAGTCCAGTAACCCAGAAACGGTGACTTTGCGCGGGTATGGAGCGCAGCGGGCTGCCGGCCGTGACGGAGCTCCATCTAGCTCACAGCGAGCCAGGGTCTGTGAAGAAGGACAGGCTGGGCGGCGAGGCAGCAAACCAGGCAGCACCGGCCACTTTCACGTTAGCCTGTGGAGCTACTGAACTCCAACACACTGTTGGACAAAATTTGCAATTAGCCATCAACTTTCGTAAAACCGCCCATATTTGACCTCTACATAGTTGATTTCTTGCATAAAAAAGTCTCAAAAGTGAATTTAGTGATGAAATAGCAGACGAATAATGTATAAAATTTCGGAGATCTGCGTGACCTAGATTCACAAGACAAACTGGTCCCAGATCAGTCAGTGGCCTATGTAAATTTTGGGGCGTTACAAAAATAGAAGGTAGAGCCAAATAAGGTAGGAATTGACGTCAACTTTTAGCTTTGTTGAGATTCGCCCGTTTTCAGCAGCAGTTTCAAATTGTGAGATTTGCAGAGGAAAGAGGTGTCAATGGGACTTTGAGGTTCTCTGTCTTTTTTACCCACCGAACTGTTGTAATTCAACTATGACAAGGTAATAGTTGAATTACAACTTGCTTTGTATAAAACAGTGGTTAGCGTATTTTCTAGACATAGTTATGCTTGAGCGCTCTACAGCAAGGATTAACAAAGCCAAATCATCGACTATAGACCTATGGAAAAGTGCAGCAGCACAAGTATCAGTCCTAATGACCTCAGCATCACAAGAAGTAGAGGAGAGTGATTAGGCAAGGTGTGATTTCTGTTTTTGTTTTTGTTTATCTGTTTGTTTTTTCTTTCTTTTCCTCGAGACCGCAGAGGGTGGGGGGGTGGGAGAGGGAGGTTGTTCTTGTTCAAGTGTGTTTGTCTGTTCTGTTGTTGTTGTTTGGAATGAAAAAATAAATAAAAAATTGATCTCAAAAAAAATAATGATCCACCAACATAATACTATAACACTGACAGATTGTGCATACTGACTACTTTACTTCTGATACTGTAAATACATTTTGTTGTCAATAATTCTGTACTTTCACCTAAGGAAGAATTTGAATCAGGACTTTTACTTGTAATGGAGTATATTATAATGTGTTACAGCAATGCTACTTTACTTGAATAGAGGATCTAAAAATGTCTTAAAGTCTTGAAAATGAAATACTCAAAAGCCCTTTTCAGGGTGTATATACTGTATATTTTGGCTCTGAGGTGTGTTAAGCCTGTGAGCTGCTTTTGTGAGGGTAAAGGGCAGACGGTGGGAAGCAGAGAGATGAAAAAGGTCTATAACTCTTGTTTTGAGGAGGAACTAGCAGCAGCAGAGTCAAATTACAGCGTCGGACACATATACCTGTCTGTTCCACAAAGGGGTGAAGAAGAGGAGACCAAAACGGGGTAAATAATGAGAGTTATCTGAAAGAAGAGGACGTGCCACACATCTGGCAGTAGCTGGATGTCATGGTGTGTGCCAGAGAAAGAGTAGGAGTTGGGCGTGTGTTGGGGTGTAAAGAGCTCTCCACAAATAAGGAGTTTTTAAACTCAGGACTGAACCTGCCACACTCTCCTCCTAATCATATTACAGCTGCGAGACGAGGGTGGAGAGAGCATAAGAGAAGAGAAGAGAGAGAGAGAGAGAGAGAGAGAGAGAGAGAGAGAGAGAGGGAAAGAGGGGAAGAAATAAGGAGAAAAGACTGGGGCAGTGGCAGAGTGGAGAGACGAGAGAAGCATCTGGTATTCAAGCTAGATCGGAGGACTTCCTGCTGAGAATTGACGCATCAACATAATTTTAAAGTTGTGAGTATTGGCTCATTGGCTCCTTTTTCCAGCCTGTGATGCTTATATCAGTGAACTGTTAGTCTGCAAAGTTAGGAAATGTAGTTATTTCAACACAAACCACATTCATGACAGTAAAGGGACACTGGTTTGAGGCTTGATTGTTGTGTTGTTGATGTGTTTGTCTAGATGTGACACAAGCTGTATCAGATTATAGTTCGGCTAATTTTCAATGCGCCTTTGATCGGCCTCCAAATTCATATTCCCTGAAAGCATTTATAGGGTAATACCTCAACAATGAGTCATCGGCTTATTATTGTCCGGTGTGATTCATAGACTTTGTCATATGGATGCAATCCTGATTTTTTTTTTTTCTCCTTGTCTCTGGGTCGCCTGCTTTCACCTTCTCCTTTGTTTTTCCTCTCACACCTGGAGTCATGGGATTAGGCCATTCTGCTCTCATAACAGACACACAGAACTGACTGCCACACAACAAAAAGGCTGCTTTCTTTAGGCTTCTTTTATGAATGGCTTTAAAATTGAAAGACTTGAAGGCACCTCACTGTGCATGGACAATCCAACAGAAGTAAAAGAAGAAAAAATACCAGAGTGTAAAATATACTTAAAGTATAGAAGTAATAGCAGCGAAATTTAGTATCAAAAATAAAAGTATTCACCATGAAGAATGGCCCCTGAGTGCCCCTGGCTCTAGAGTGTTATGTTATTGTATTTATTATATTATTGTATTAATTTACAAAGTTACAAAGTAACTGAAGTTGGCTCTAAATGTAAAAAGTAGAAGTAGGCCTATATCAAAACAGTACTGTAGCCTACTTACGTTATTTTCCACCACTGGATAGGACGTGTGCACATGAAAACGGTCTGTGTTTCACTTATTTTAGACCTAGCCTATTTATTTTCTTTAGTCTCTTCTGCATAAAAAAGAAATGTGTTTATCTGTTTATTTTCAACAGGCAACACATAAGGCTTGTTTTTCTCTTTAATTCTTATCTTTTTTTCTAAAGGGTGAAGTGTCTGTTTGTAATGGCCCCTCCTTCTTTGTTGATGCTGCTGATGGTGGTTGCCATGGCAACTGGGGCGGATTCAGTCAGCGAGGAGAATGAACTGGATTATGGATACTGGAATTACAGAGAGGGAGGTAAATCACGAGCCTCCGTTTGATCATTTGACGTTCTAGAGATACGAGGCTTGGAAATCACTGAGTGACTAGATGTTTGCAGTTGTAATTATAAAGTGAACTGAATGAAAAGCAGCAACTTAAGAAGAGATGAGAGGAACATTTGGATCTTAAAGTAATTAGAACATACGTGCCTATAATATTCATGAGTCCTTCAGGCAGTTTTTCTTTAAATCGAAGCCTGATGGTGTGATGGATGTTTTGGTTTCAGCTGATAGTGTCAATGTGGCCTCAGTGCGCAGTGTGACCAGAGTTTTAGACGCCTGGGGAAAACGCATCTTCCGTGAAATCAAGACTATGCTGCACTCTCAGCCCAGCACACTGCTGCCTGACTACTCCAGGTAACTTTAACACTCTCTCACTCCTAATATAGGCTGTCTGACTCTGAGCAGTTAGATTGGTTTATTCTTCTCCGTCACTTCTTCAGTAGGGTACATTAACTACGACTATCACCTGTCCCCATGTAGCCTACTACCAGAGCCTGTAGTCCCTTATGAGCAGCTTCTGTCAGCACAATCGTTTATGTTTTATTTCCATTCATTGACATCTTTTTTCCATTTATCCCTCCACATTGCCATATTTTATATCTGTCGCTGTATTGTTGTTTTATTTAGCCTAAAACATTTAGGCTACTTGGAACAAACAGTGGTCTTTCATGTTTTAGCATTTGTATTGTAAGTGATTTTATTTATAACATCCGGGGCTGCAGTTGCTACTGACAACACCAAAGTCATGTTCTTGGTATTTCAATTCAATTCAATTTATTTCAATTCAATTCAAATAGGCTACTTAATCGACCCTCATGCATGGGGCAATTTGAGGCAAGCAGGTATGCAAACATTAAAACACAGAAACAATTCACTCACACGCATAAAACAATCTAAAACACAAAATGTCATTACCTGAGGAATTGATCCCAATCTACAATTAATTACACAAACATTACACAACAATGGGTTATTGAAGGCTATTTCTGATTATTTTACATTTTAGTTTCTTTTTGGATTAAATATATTTAACTGTGAACAAAAGTATTATTTTTCCATCCAGAATTATATTCCTGGCAGCATATGGAGAAGTCTTTTGTGTAAATTTGATCTCCCTATCTGAGATACAAGTTCCTTCTTGACCGTGGAAACAGCAGTTGACAAAAAAATCTAAAAATCAATATATCACATTAGTTTTCATCAGCAGTTGTCATAGCATTGCATATTTTCAAATAAAAGTAGGCTATATATGATATTTTTGAAAGTATTAGAGGTTTCTCATTGTGTCTGGCAATCCTAGGTTTCTCATCGCGTCTGGCTATCCTAGGTTTCTTTATCACGTCTGGCCATCCTAGCATTCTCATCGAGTCTGGCCATCCTAGGTTTGTGATTGCTTCTGACCATCCTAGGTTTCTCATCACGTCGGGCCATCCCAGGTTTATCAAAGCGTCTGGCCATCCTAGGTTTCTCATCACATCTCTCTCTCTCTATCCTAGGTTTCTCATCGTGTCTGAACGTCCTAGGTATCTCATCACGTCTGGCCAGCCTAGGTTTCTCATCGCATCTAGCAATCCTAGGTTTCTCATCGTGTCTGGCCATCCTAGCTTTCTCATAGCGTCTCTCTATCCTAGGTTTCTCGTCGCATCTCTCTCTCCTAGGTTTCTCATCGCGTCTGGCCAGGTATCTCATTGCGTCTGGCCATCCTAGGTTTTTCATAGCGTCTGGCCATTCTAGGTTTCTCATCGCGTCTGGATATCCTAGGTTTCTCATCGCGTCTGGCCATCCTAAGTTTCTCATCGCGTCTGGCCATCCTAGGTTTCTCATCACGTCTGACCATCCTAGGTTTCTCATCACATCTGGCTATCCTAGGTTTCTCATCGCGTCTGGCTATGTTTCGCATCACGTCTGGCCATCCTAGATTTCTTATCACATCTCTCTATCCTACGATTCTCATCATGACTGGCCATCCTAGGTCTCTCATCGCGTCTGGCCATCCTAGGTTTCTCATCGCGTCTGGCCATCCTAGTTTCTCATTGCGTCTGGCAATCCTAGATTTCTCATTGTGTCTGGCCATCCTAGGTTTCTCATCGCGTCTGGCCATCCTACGTTTCTCATCGCGTCTGGCCAAACTATGTTTCTCATAATGTCTGGCTATCCTAGGTTTCTCATCATGTCTGGCCATCCTAGGTTTCTCATCACGTCTGTCCATCTTAGGTTTGTGATCACGTCTGGCCATCCTAGGTTTCTCATCGCGTCTGGCCATCCAAGGTTTCTCATTGCGTCTGGCTATCCTAGGTTTCGCATCGCGTCTGGCCATCCTAGGTTTCTCATCACGTCTGGCCATCCTAGGTTTTTCATCGCGTCTGGCCATCCTAGGTTTCTCGTCGCGTCTGGTCATCCTAGGAATCTCATCGCGTCTGGCTATTGTAGGCTTCTCATCGCGTCTGGCTATCCTAGGTTTCTCATTGCGTCTGGCCATCCTAGGTTTCTCATCGCGTCTGGCTATCCTAGGATTCTCATCACAGCTGGATGTCCTAGGTTTGTGATCGCGTCTGGCTATCCTAGGTTTCTCATCACGTCTGGCCATCCTAAGTTTCTCATCGTTTCTGGCCATCCTAGGTTTCTCATCGTGTCTCTCTATTCTAGGTTTCTCATCGCGTCTGGTCATCCTAAGTTTCTCATTGTGTCTCTCTAGCCTAGGTTTCTAATCGCGTCTGGCTATCCTAGGTTTCTCATCGCGTCTATCCATCCTAGAATTCTCATCGCGTCTGGCCATCCTAGGTTTCTCATCACGTCTGACGATCCTAGGTTTCTCATCGCATCTGGCCATCCTAGATTTCTCATCGCGTCTGGCCATTATAGGTTTGTGATCACATCTGGCCATCCTAGGTTTCTCATCACGTCTGGCCATCCTAGGTTTCTCATCACGTCAGGCCATCCTAAGTTTCTCATCGCGCATGGCCATCCTAGGTTTCTTATCGCGTCCGTCCATCCTAGGTTTCTCATCGCATCTGACCATCCTAGGTTTCTCATCACGTCAGGCCATCCTAGGTTTCTCATCACGTCTGGCCATCCTAGGTTTCTCATTATGTCTCTCTATCCTACGTTTCTCATTGCAACTAAAGGTTATCTGCTACTGTAGCAGAGCTGCAAGTTAACACTGAACTGAGCTGTGTGTTTTCAGTGTTAAACACTGCTGCAGGTATTCATGCACGACCGTTGTTGGTGATTTACAGAGGTGGAAGATTTCACGTATTGCAGTAAAAGTAGAAAAAACAGTGTTGTAGAGTTACAAATTACTTGTCAGTTACAAGTCCTGCATTCAACATCTTCCTTAAGTAATAGTACAAATGTATTATCAAAATATACTTAAAGTACCAAAAGTAAAAGTGCTCATTATGCAGTGTAATATATCTTATTTTATTGGATTATATTATAATCCAATAAATTGTATTAAATATGACTGATAATTTAAATAAAATGTTTTATTTAATTCAAGTAGCCTACTTGTACATCATTATTTTCTAGGGTTTAAAATGTATACAGATTGGACATTTTCCCCTCATACTTCTGTCGGAATGGGTACAAAGTTGGCATTGAATTTCCTTTAAAATGGTATTAAAACGGTCTTAAAAATGAATGAGAGTGCAGGTGTAGCACATGAGCATGCTGTAATTGATTAATTCTCTCATTATGATCAGCCACCCTGTCACAACAATTGTTGAGATATATTTTTGTATTGTATTTTATTCTGTCATTATATATTAGCCTATAGGCTATATTATATTTCATTATCTGTGAAGCCTCCTCTGTTCGTCCTGCAGGGTGCGCCCTCTGTCCGAGTCCGTCAACGACCTGTTCAGAGAAGTGTCCCTGTTGCGCAGGCGCATCACCGAACTCTCTCATCGCCTAGCAACCCTGGAACCGTTCCTCCGTCACCACGGCTACTGGGAGGTGGGGGAGGAGGAGGGAGACGGCCTGAGAGGAGAGGTGGCGAGCCTGGCTCGGTACAGCCCGAGGACCCCGGGGGGGGCGGGTCCACCGAGGGGGAGCCGGGTGGTGAGGAGGAGACGGGTGAGAGTCCTGAAGAAAGGGGGAGTAAAGCTGCTTCAGAGAGAGAGCTAGACAGTGACACACTGATGGAGGGAGGTGAAGTGTGGTGTGTGTGTGTGTGTGTGTGTGTGTGTGTGTGTGTGTGTGTGTGTGTGTGTGTGTGCGTGCTTTTGCAAATATTATATAATGTAAGAAATCCATTTTGTATAGATTTCATTTTTAAAAATAACAGCCTAGACATGACAATAAAATATAGACACTGCTTGAGATCAGAGATGGTGATTATGTTTTGTATATCTTTAATAAACTCTTTTTATGATTAGCACATTTTATTGTCTTAATGTAAGGACACACAGATAACACAGATCACAAACCTCCTTCCTCAACACTATAAATCTATATTATCATTATTAGGCCATATTACATCTTTAATCCATTTCAGTTCTGTTGTTATCACATGATGCTTTTTTACTTTTCACTTATAGGCACATGAACAAATAACTGTTAAGTAGCCTATTAAGCCGTTGAAACGTGACTTTATGAAATAAATGGTCATTTGGGAAAACAGCCACATTAAATAAAGAAAAATTTTAGAATTTTATTGTTTCACAACTGTATGGTTATATTATATATTTTGCCTGTATTAATTAATGATAATTTCATTATGTGCTATTTATTTAGTTAATATTGCACTTTGGTTCTCCATGACAGGAGATGTCAAGAGGCATGTACCTTAAAGGGGCACCCCACCTATTTTTTGCCTGAAGTTCAGGTTACTCGTCATGAGGACTACCCAGCCTGTAGAAACAGTTAATCCAAAGTAACTATAAACCACAAAACAAAAGAGGGAGAGAGAGATGAGAAAGAGAGAGGGAGGGGAAGAGAAGGTGGACTATTTATGCAATATTTCTGTAAGTTATAAATAACTTTGGCTACTCAAAACCCTGCTTTGTCACTTTTTGACCCGCCTGTGGGTCGACTCCTGCATGTAGTCTCGTCCAGTGTTTTTGAAGCTTGAACCACACACTACAAACTAAAAGACAGCAGTCAATGTATGCCTTAGCTTTACATTTGATTTCCCAGTAGCATCTCTCACCACCGTGCTTTGTTACTTTAACTCTACCTTAAACTCCAGTCATGAATGAAATGTACCTGTGCTACATACGGTATCCGGAGGGTGCCATGTTGTTGCCACATGGTGTTGGCGCTCTCCTGCTGCTGTAACCAGAATGTGACATTACAATTGATTCATGGAGGCATGATCTTTTGTGTTTTGCTCAGCTGAAGTCAGAATGGTCCTCATGGGCCCAGCAGGGGGTGCCTAGTATCTGCTAACATTATTATACTGTTTGTTTGCGGATGATCTCGTGTGTGTGTGTGTGTGTGTGTGTGTGTATGTATGTGTGTGTGTGTTGTGGGCACAGGCATCAAACTTTATGCCTTCATTAAAACTTTGCCAAGTGTTTCTACAGCAACCAGTTTCTCTCCTCTTCTTCTACAACTCCACTTGTCATCCACACCACATGCTGCAGCATGTTTCTCACTCTCTCATTTTCAACCTGCATCTGCACACTCACTGCTTGTCAGTTCCTCTTTTGTTTTCCTCTGCATGGGTTTCATCCCTCTATTTTTTCTCCAAACTGTAATCTGTACATCAACCACCCCTCCTCCTCTCCCTCCGTCTCTTCTTCTCTACACTGCTATGTGTGGGCGTTAAGCTCAGGCTGTACTTTCCATTTTGGTATTGTATTGTCAATGCATTGTTGCATGCAATCCAGTTAAGATGCTGTGGGAATACTATATAAATCTCTCTCTCTGTTTCTCTTTCCACACCTCCCTCCCCATCTCTGGAAAAAGATCCAGTTGCTAGGTAACAGTTAATTGTCAAGAAGTAGTTACATGTGTTGCAATACATCCTGAGGTTGTTGGGTTGGTGTAAGGAGTGAACAAGTAAGCAAGAATCGACAGAAAATAGAAAATATTTTTTTTAAGAAGCAGGAGATAAAAACTGATTAAAGGATTATTTCAAATGCCTCAGCATCCAGGGCCACAGATGTTAAAATTCTCCCACCAAATCTATACACACAAGGCATCGGTACATTTTCAAACCTGCAGGTTTCTTTAAATAACTCCTGTTGCTGGACAAGGCTTTCAGAGTAAAGAAAGCGTCTGAGGAGTGAGGGGGAGTGAGGTTTTTGGCGGGCTTTGATCTCCGCTGCTCGTTCAGTTTGCATCACTTCTTCCTTCCCTCAATATCTCTTGTTTTTCTTCTTCTGCCTCTCGCTCCACCTTTTTATTCCCAAACCTCATTTAGTTTCTCTTTGGTCTACAAAAAAAAAAAACGTATCCAACACGAGTAACATTAATCTCACATGATGAGAGTCCTGTTTTTGAGAAACAATAAAAGTAGGAAGGGGAGGAGCAGAAGATGACACTCAGCTGCAGCCATTATCTCAGGTCCACTGTGAACCGACAGTATGGGACATAATAACATGTACACAGCACATTTGATGGTTAAATATAAATAGGACCCAAATAAGACGTCCTGTTGCTCGCTGCCAACCTGTGGACACAACAAATGATGAAATACAAAGAAGACAAATACGTTTGAGATTTCTTTTTTTTAATACTCAACACTTTTATTCCAAAGAGACAGAAGAATAATATTTCTCAGCACTTATTTTCACATTGACTGTGTTTAATCTCATTTTCAATATTACTAAATATTCAATCAAATTTGAAATACTCTCTTCACACAAGTAATTTCTCTCCATACAAAAAATGCAAGGGTGAACTAGATTTTTGTACTATGTACATTTTTCACAATCTGTACAGCTCAGGGGTGGAGTTGTTTGATTCTTCTGTGGCAAAAACAAAAACAGAAGATTAGTTCAAGAGGAAAGAAAAGAGACTACCTCTGTAAAAATGCAATAAATAATCTATTGTGCTTTCTGTGTACCAATTAATGATGGTGCTTTGAGAACACAACCTTCTTAGCTGGTCTTTGACCAAAGCAAACAAGAAAATAAAAACACATCAACAAACCATGACTCATTAAATGTGCACACTGTGTAATAATAAACGATTACACATATCCTGGCCTGAAGTCGTTACAAAAGCAATTTTGCAAGGGGACCTACGAATCAAAGATTTATCCCAAATAGATCTATTCTCCGGTGTTTTTGCACAGTTTTTTCTTATCAAAAGTCCATGAGCGTGAGGTAAAGTATTTACATACAGTTTTATAGTACATGTACAATAAACAGTTATCTCTCACACACACTCTGTCTCTCTCCCATATGAGCACACAGAGGTAATCAAGCATATGGATTCAGGCACATACAATAACAGAAATAATGAAACGAGATATTCAAAAGGAAAATAATAGGAAAAGTAGTTGAAATGAAAAAAAAGGCTTCTTCAGTGACGATGAATGTATTAATCAAGACCTCAACCTTGTTTAAAAGCATTTACACAGAAAGAAAATTGATCTTTGTAGAAGACTAATAAAAGATGTTTTCTATCCTAGTAAAATCTTTAATCAATTTAGCCATATTTATTAAAGTATAACTGTAGTTTAGACTGTTAAGATTGGTGTCTTCTCTTGCAAAAACACACACACACACACACACACACCCCCCCCTCTACATGGATCAACAATGAAGTTAAGAAAATAATCCAAATATTGATCAAAAACACCCATTTATTCTGGGTGAAAAGTTAAGATTAAAAACAGAAATAAAGAAAAGTGTATACATGCAAGTCCTTACAAACAATAGAGATCCCCTATCATACATACTGACTTGTCAACCAAGAGAAGAAAAGTCTTCCAAAGTTTTGACTGGGATGTACAACAAACTAAATATATTCGACCCATTCAGTCTGCTTGTGCTTAGGTATCAACATTTGGTTTGGCAAAATGACTAAAAGTCAGGTTTAAGTGACAATAAATAACTGGAAATGGAAAATAGATGTCTTATAATAACATTTTAATGGTAGATAGCTGTAAATTATACTTCCGGACTTAAGGGAAAGTTGTTACCTTTATCAAAATCTCAGCATGTAAAACTGATTATAATCCAAAGTTTTGTTTTGTAAAAAAACTGATCTTGGGCAACATGGTGGGAGTAATGATGAATGGATTGTATTATCCAGGTTCTCTTGTTCCGAGTATAAGAAAATAGATTAAAGGAATAGTTTGGCATTTTGGGAATTACGCGAAATAGATGAGAAGATTGAAACCACTTTAACATCTGTATGTTAAATATGAAGCTAGAGCCAGTTAGTTTAACTTAGCACAAATACCAGAAATAGGTGGAAACAACAAGCCTGTCCAGAGGAAACTATATCCACCTTCCAGTACCTCTAAAAAGACACCAACACCTTATATCTCATTTGTTTTATTCTGGACAAGTGTAAAATAAGTTTTACAGTAACAACAAAAAAAGTCCTGTAGATAACCCTCCAACATGTATTTTACGCTTCGGTTTTTGTATTTACCAAAAGAATAATTACATGTTATTTAGTGAGCTTTAGCTTTTTGTACTCAAATGTGCCTAAGCTGCTGCTTCTGTCTGAGTGTGTGTGCAGGGGAGGGGGGGAGAGAGAGTTGAGTGGGCTGTTGGCGCTCCTGTTTTTTTGCTAGACTGCTTGTTTTTAATAACTATGGTCACCACGTCATCTGTAATCCTGTTAAATTTCTTTTTAAAATTATTATTTTTATAATCGTCATATTTGCCCAGGGACTACAGGTGGAAATTAGCAATTGTTGCTGTAACCTGACCCAAGACATTGTATTACAAGTTTAATGTTTATTTGTGCATTGTCCCTGTTTCAAATAAATACATTTCCATTCCATAGAGCAGTGGTTCCCAACCCGGAGTCTGGGGACCCCTCAAGGGGGCGGCAAAGATCACAGGGGGTGCGCAAGTCTTTATCTGGTTTGATGATGAGGTAAAAAAAAAAAAATATTTGCACGTTAAACAAATTATGATAATACACTAGAATATATAATGTATACAAAAGTCTGTATAAAAACTAAATATTTTTGTTCTCGCTTAAAATTGTAGGCAGGCTACTTAGTAGGCCAAACCCCCGGGACCTCTTAACCTGTGACCCTTGCTGTCATCAGGTCAGCTGCTAGCTGCTATCATCCTCGTTTCTCCTGCCGTCACGGCATCACTATTTTATGAATGAAACATAGCGGAGAAACGTAAAAGTGCTGATAACTCCTCTGTATCAAAAAAGAAAGTAAGGCTCTATCTCGAGAGTTACCTCAACTTCGGTTTCGGAGGGGGGGGGGGCTCAGCTTTTCTTAGACATAAGTAGGGGGGGCGCCAAGGAAAAAAGGTTGGGAACCACTGCCATAGAGGAGCTGGGAGGTGGATTTTGTTACTTTATACAGAGCCTGCTGTTTCCCTCTGTTTCAACCAAGTCTTTATGCTAAGCTAAGCTAAGCTTAATTACTGCTGGCTGTAGCTTCATATTCACCATACAAACCGTACAGAGTGGTATCAATCTTCTCATCTAAGGCTTGGCAAGGAAGCATTATATATTTCTCAAAATGTCAAACTATTCCTTTAAATCCCAGGGGAACACTTCAGTATCTGTATAGTGCCTTTTGTGAGCTAGAAACACTTGTCTTTTTAAGAAAAATAATGAAATTAAATGACATGCTATAAAGATGTAATTTATGAATAATTGCAAGACTAAGTAAAGAGATTATTTGGGATAGACTATGTATTAGAGCTTGCTGTGGTCCTTTAAACCAGCAGAGTGAAAATGTTCAACACTTGTTAACTGCACATCAGTCAAATGTGACCATCTAATACAGCAGGCAGGGCGTATAGCTGTAATCATGAAATAATGATCATTACTGCTGCTCATCACAGCAACAGAGGCCTCACTCTGTGAGTCCATTATGGCCCTGTCCTGAACAGCATAACTGTCACAGCCAATTGAGTCAGACCCAATGAAACATGATGAGAGCAACAAGCGGACATTAAATGGGATTTACATGTATTTAATGGATAGCTGGTTCCTGGGTCATCTGTAATGAACAGTGAGGTTTGAGGAGGTGAGGAGTGATAAAGCTTGTTAAACTTATTCATAAATGATTTCAAGGACTTGCAGTTAGAATAACTGTGGAGTTAATACCACAAGAAGCTGCTTCTATATTTTAGTTCTAAATGGTATTTCTTTACATACAGGGGCACGGCTCTGTCATAGCTGACTTTTGGGGGGGGAACAGGAATGTTTTGTTTATCATGGCACTGTGGTTTTAACCCTTGTTATCCTGCTATTGGTTCCTTTTTTTCTTGGGGATCTATGTAGGAATTTAAGCTTTCTCTATGGCAGGAAATGTTGCTGTGTAACATAATATCTGTTAAAAGCCTAAAAGTCTGTTATGCTCATGAAACTCTACCCTCGTATCAGACTTTGTCAGGTGTATTCTTAATCTCAAACCACTTAGACTAATTGTTTGCAGGTGATTGTGTGTGTAGAATATCAGTATTAATCCTTTAAGGCACATCCAGCTCAAAATGTGAGACTGCCACCATTTGGTACTGCGGAGCAGAAAAAAAGGAGAGGAAACGGAAAATCAGTATGATGATGTTGCTTCTGCAGCTGAAAAAAAGATACCTTTGCAAAAAAAGTACATAGAATGTACTCAGCAAGTCATGCCTTTCACATACACTTCACAGCACTCAAGAGTAAGAAAAGTAAAAAAAACAAAAAATCAAACATAAAGAATTAATAGCAAAGAAGAGTCCAAATTACAGGAACCCAAAAAAGATCTGACGACTGGTCTACCAGTCTCCTGTAATATTGGTAGGCTAAGAAAGAATTAACATCATACAAATATGTAACATGAACTATTTAAATCAATAAAATTGAAAAAACAATCCCAACCGATCATCAATAAACACTGGAATAATATTCAATAATATTATTAACATTATCAATACAATTATTATTAGTTTACCCTGTTACTTCAACAGAAGCGTTGATATCTCATTCATGATTGTATTTCCGTTGTTAAACAAAATGTTTGTTTTGGTGTTAAGGAACTGCAGGATGAAGGGAAAGACAATGAGCATGTGAAGAGAGCAGAGACTGGAGATTTTATTTCACTTCCCCCCCCCTCCCTTCCTTCCGATCTTTCTGAGCATCGGAGCAGCACCAGAATCCTCTCTTCTCATTAAAAACTTGTCTCCCGCCGGACTTCACAGCTTAGCCTGCAGTGGCCTCTGTGCATCGTCCAAATTCTTTCCATTCAGAGGAGTGAGAACAACACACACAGTATTGTGTCTCCGTATTCTCTTCACACAGAGAGGTCATCGGCATCTGTATGTTTTGCTCCCTCTTTTCTTCACCCACTTCATCTCCTCCCTCTCTTTCTTCCTCCGTCTTCCCCCTCAGACGTCTGACTCAATGCTGGAGAGCTTTTCATAGACGTGTCCATTGCTGGCCCCATTGAAGGGTCTCTGTCCCTGCCCCAAACCTAACGTGTCCCTGCCCACTGGCAGTAGCTTGCTGGCCCCGTGGTGGTTCCCCATGGGCCCTCCCACCCCGCCCAGACACAGCTCTTTGGGGAACCTGGGGGCCACATTGGACAGCACCCCAGCTGTGGCGGACGCGGGCAAATAGGAAGCTGCTCCCATGGAGCTGTGGAAGTCCCCTCCTCCTCGGCTGTTGTTGAGAAGTTGCTGCTGCTGCTGTTGCTGCGTCTGTGGCTTTTTGATGTAGTACGGTTTGGCGCCATGTAATAGACACTGGTCGTCGCCGAAGGTTGGGATGAAGGGGTTCTGGTTCACCTTATCTGGGTAGAGAGATTTAGACAAGGAGTAAGTCCCGGCCCCTCTGCTGCTACCACCACCACCACCGCCCCCACCTCCCATCATAGCTCTATCTCTGTCCCTCAGGTCTCTCTCCCCCACCGACCGCTGATGCAACCCACCTTCTCCTCCATGGAACACACTGAAGGAGGAGCCTCCCTTCACCCTATCCCCACCTATTCCTCCAAACATGGAAGACTCCCTTTCACCTGCATACCTCTCAAACATGTGTGCGTAAGGGCTGGGGCCCTCCATGAAGCGGTCTTTGTCTTTCAAGCTCACACTTCGGGGCTGGGGAAACTGCCCCCCAACGCCGCCGCCAGCCCCTCCCATGCGGCCTGCCCCCTCCCTCTGCAGATCCACAAATGTGTCATACGAGTGTTGCCTCCGTAACACCCTCCCACCTGGCCCTAGCTTCCTGCGCTGTGCCTGAGTTTGCATTTGGCTGGGTCCTATGCTACTCTTCACTCCAGCGAACACCATATCCTCGCTGATGTTGTAAAGGTTGCTTGGCGGGATCTTACAGGAGTCACAGCGTTTGCAGCTAGCGGAGCTGGGGCGACTGCTGCTACCCCCAACCCCGCTAGCTGGGCAAGCGCCGCCTCCTCCGTGGTGACACGCATTGTGGCTGTTACGACAATCCCAGTCACCCCCTGCTATGCCCCCCCCTCCTAGCCCAGAAACCCCCTTATCCCAGCAGGTGTGGGCCTGCTGCCCTGCCAACACTGAGCCAAGCCCACCTTTACACTCCGGCTTCTTGCCTTTACCTTTAAGGAAGTCTTCCACAGGTACTAAGCTTTTACAGATACCACCACCACTACCACCGCCCACACCACTTCCTCCATTTCCACCCTCTTGCTCCCACTTGGCCTTGCCCTCCTTGGAGCAGAACTGGTCCGCATAGAAATCCCTCAGGTTCTCTTTGTCTTTGCGGAATATGTAAGGTGAAGAATTACCCCCTCCTCCTCCCCTCTTCCGCTCCAGGGGAGGTGAGACCGTGCGGTGTGCCAGGGGCCCGTGGGGGAAGTGGTGGTGGACGGTGTGGTGGTGGGCTCTCCTCCTGAGGCCGCTCAGCTCTATCTCGTCCTGCTCCCGTCTGCACTTAGCCGAAGCTGGCCTCTTTTTCAGGCTGTCCCTGTACTGCTTACGCCGCTTGTTGTTGCCCTCCAGGTTGCCGTAGGTGACAGTGTGCGTAGAGATATCCGAAACATCCGAGCGAATGTTCCCATCATCCCCCCCTGAGCCTCCCCCGCCCCCACCACAGTACCTGTCATGACCCCCGATGAGCCCCGTGCTGGATGCGCCTCCTTTGAAAGAAAACCTCCCGTACACATTGTTTCCCTTGAACCCACCCTGGGTGGAATCCGCAGGGGTGTGGCCAGCAATCAGGTCAAATTTATTGGTATTCCTGTGAGTCATGGAGGGGCGGGGCTGGGTGGTGAAGATGGGCGCTACCCCTCCCCCTAAACTGTCGCAATCGAACATGCCGCCCTCCAACGAGCTAGTGCTGCCTAAGCTACGCGGCCTATTAGGCGGGGGGCCGGACATACCCAGAGCCGAAGCCGGGTGGTGGTGCAGGTAATGGTCCTGGTACAGGTTGTTGTCCTTCAGGGGCAAGTTGCCAAAAGTCCTCTCCACCTCACTAATGTAGTCACTGAACATGTTGTCCTCTGGCAGGTAGGGTGGCGCTGACTTGCAGTCGGCAGGGTGACCCACCAAGCTGCGCCGGTGCTCCTGGATGTCATAGATAGCCGAGTCACGGCCGCTGTGGCTGTACTCCAGGGCAGCGTGCGGAGAGCCGTTAATGCCCGGGACGGCAGTCATGTCCTTGGCAGTGCGAAGCAACCGCAGGATGTTGGAGTGGGTGTTGTTCATGTTCTTCTTCATGGTGGCCGAGGGTGAGTCTATGGTTGACTTGTTTTCCTCAATTTGTACCCCGTGGATGCAGCTGTAGATACCCTGGAGTGTGAAAATTAGAAGAAAAGGGAGGTGGAGAGAGAAAGAGAGGGTGAGACAGGCCATGGGACGAAGAATAAGAGTGAGAGTGGTAAGGTAGTAGCCCAAGTGAGAAGAAAAGAACAGTAAAATGTGTAAGGAATCAAGAACCAAAGGGGTTTAATGTTAAAGAGAGGGAGTCAAACAGAAGACACATAGAGAGAGAGAGAGAGAGAGAGAGAGACAGAGGCAGAGAGAGGTTAATGCATTGCCATGTTCTCTCTGACCACCCTCTTGTTTACACACTATTAAACAGTAACAGGGGCTGAGTTCATAAATGACTTTTCTCAGGGGAACAGCATGGACCCTCACAGCTGCTGCTCCGCCTCCGACACAAAGAACTGAGGGAGCAGATCAAAGCCTTGATTGATAACACACTGGGTGCACTAAGCTTATGGTTTTGACCACAAATCAATAGGTTTAATCAACGTCATTTAAATTTAGCTGACAGTGGTGATTGTTTTACTCTTTTTCCCTTTGTTTTGTCAAGGAAATGAATCCCTTTGTAAAAGTTTTTCTAACTTTCTATTACTATCAAGAGACACATGCATCAACAATCGTCTATTTAAAATGTTATCCATCAGTGTGTGTTTGGTTTGTGGGTAAGAGCAGGATCTTCAAGAGAGGGGAAAGCCTTTTGCGAGTGAAGTCAAACAAGCGTGTTAAATGGGGGGCTGAGGGAGTCTGTGGTCGAGGCAACAGCCAAATCCGAAAGGTCGAGGACACACTACCCACCAGCCAGCACGCGGGCCAGCATTCCTCAAAGGCGTCAACTTGTCAGAAACAGTTTCTGTCTGTCTCTTAGTCACTTTCCCGTCACAGAGCTACATTCATGACTCTGGATCGTCATCCCTCTTTTCTTTTATACCTCCATTCTCTCTTTGTGTCTGTTTTATCTCTGTTTACGGGCGCTCGGGTGAGCGGCAGCCGCTCCAATGGGATTGTCTGTCTTTATCGCTCTACATCTATAGCTACTACAGCTGCTGTGAAAGGTAATAGAACAGAGGTTCCTGGCACACTGCTGTGTCTATTCCTTTTTACTTTGCCTTTGTCCTGCTACCCGTTTTATTCTTTATCATTGACTCTCGCTAACTGATCTCTTTTTCCTCCTCTGTATTTTATTAGCCCTTTGTACTCTCATCACTTGTCCATTCTTACACTTTCTATATACTTTATATGAAATGCAGTTTTTTGAATGACGCACTTTCTTTAATATTTTTTCTTTCCTGGCCGCAACTTGAGTGTTAAACCAGGCATGGAAACGTAAAAAAGATATCTGGCTGTACAAGCACCTCTTAAAATGTGTATGCACTTAAAAGGGATGTTGTAATGCAACAAGTAAATTCAGTCTCGAGCATGTCAGAGCTCAGAGTAAATCATAAAGCTGTGCTTGTGTTTTGCATAAAAAATAGTAGTTTTGGAAGCTACAAAGACAGAAGGAGATTTCTGACAATTCAACAAAAAAAGAAAAGAGAGGGCTGTGTGTTTCTGAAGTGCTCAAGGCCAGATCTGTGTTTTAAGTTCTTTCAGGTTAGTCTGAGTAGGTGTAAACCAAATGACATTACAATTAGAAACACCAAACACATTAACACTGGTGTCCTTTTTTTCAGGAAAATAATAATTGAGACATTTGGCATGCAACAACAACCCCCACTTACATTTTTTTCTTAAAAGGTAACATTATGCAAATGAATTACACCTCGTGATTATTTATGCATCAATAACACTTAGACACCTTTTTAAGTGACCCATCTGAGCAGTCGTAACCACGCTGAGATGAGCTCTTCAACATCCACAAACACACCTTCAGGTCACCGGCTGAGGATGTGCAGCATAGTAAGTAGCTTTTATTTCAGCAACATTAAGGTGATAAACAGTGGCCTTTCTCAAAGACTACAGGCTTTGTTAATCCCTTCAGAGACTGAGGCTTCAGTGAAGATGCTGATGTTGGTTGGTCTCTCCAACAATTTTTTGCACTTTCCTAAATCAACAAAACCTGACAGCGATGCAGCAATTGGCCAGGTGTGAGGTGAGAAAGTTAGGAAAATAGGGTTAGACTCTTTTTTTTTCTTCTTCATTGTTAGCCAAATTACTTATTACTAACTCCATGTGTGAAAACGAGTGAACGCCTTTGAGGAAAGACTTTCTCAAAAATGCGTTTATAGCCCAAATTCAAACGATTATCACGTCTTGCATCCCTCTATCACTTGCCTCTTCATCCGGCCTTCGAGTGTGGCCGTTCGCAACAGCTATAAACACTAGGGTTGGGTGTTATCCAAATTTTGATACCGTCAAACCTCCTCCCTATTTTACCGCGGTATACGGTATTACAGTGACTAATTAAAAATGATGACGTAAGACTCCGACGGCGTCACCAAAATGTTGGCTTGTGCACCGTTCAGAAACTGAATACCAAACACTAATACTGAAACAATAATAACATAACAACTTACAAAAAACTACTTTCTCCGCCACACTGTCACGTGACCACACATAATTACATAAATTATATTTTGTGGAGTGCAAGCGGGGCAGACGTGTGCTGGGGGGGCAGCAGCGTGTGGACAAACTGCTACCGGTTGGCGAGGAAAATCCTGTCGGCCTCCACAGCCAGGAAACAGGAATGAGGGATCCGCCCAGCACAGCCAGCATCCTCTCCATTAACTCGGACGGCTTGCTGTCGCCAAGGCCGTTCAGAGACAGCAGGCGGTCTGCTTTCTCCAGCTCCGACAGTTCAAAGAGTTCCAACAGGAATGTTTTGAGTGCGTCGTACTCGCCATTAGCCGGAGGAGCCTCTAACAGCGCCATAGCCCTGGCTGTTGTTGAGGCATCTAAGGCCGATACCACGTGGAAATACTTTGTAACGTCCTGTGTTATTCCTCTCAGCTGGAACTGGGCCTCGATGTGCTGAAACTACGGCCATGGGTTGTGCTGCCAAAAGTCCGGTAACTTGATGGTGGCCGCGTAGATAGCACCGACATTAGCCGCGCCGCTAGCAGTGGCCGGCGCCGCTGCAGCAACAGCAGCATTTTCACCACCGTCGTTGTTTGACATAATTCAGCCGTTAACCCGGAACTCGTATATACCTTGGTGAATGTCTCTTTCAGTCTTACTTGTGGGTCACCACAATTTTATATTTGATCCTTGTCTCCTATATAAGTGCATTGCATTTTTTTTAATGATGGTATTGAAACTGATACCGTTGCTATTTTTAGACCCAGCGGTATACCGTATTACCGCCCAACCCTAATAAACACACTTTTTGATGTGGTCAGACAACACATTTTATGAACTTGTTTGTTTTGAGCATACTGACACCTTAAAGTACCAGTGTGTAGGATTTAGTGGCATCTTGCGATGGTTACAAATTGCAAACAACTGAAACTTCTCCTTTGTGCCAAGTGTGTTGGAGAACTATGGTGGCTGACGGGAAAATGCGAATGGCCCTATCTAGAGCCAGTGTTTGGTTTGTCCATTCTGGGCTACTGTAAAAACATGGAGATGCAACATGGAAGAGGACCCGCTCCGTATGTAGCTATAAACAGCTCATTCTAAGATAACGAAAATCCAACAATTCTTATTTTCAGGTAATTATACACTAATGGAAACATAGTACTAATATTATATTCCATTTTTGCCAATAGATTGACCTAAATCCTACTGTCTAGACCTTTAACTTTGAGTAAATGTTCAACTTTAACATTTATTTGTTATTAGTCTGCTGTAAGCCCGTACATGCAGTCAGTTACACCAAAAACCTCACAGATTTCACTGGTTATTTGTGTTAGTGTTCTGTAAAGAGCACTCATTTCAACACCTTCAGAATTCTGATGAAATAGATTTTGTTTTTTAGATTTTGTTTTTACATTAATGCAGTTTTTGGACTGGGTCTAATGAATTCTTATTTGTACTGCTAATGATATTACATTATTGTAATATTCTGCTCCCCTGATTTGCAGTGTGTTATAAAAACTGAAAATGTCGAATTGCAGTAGAATTAAGATAAGAGAAGCCCGCCTGGGCTAAAAAAGCCACAGGTTAAATCAGGTGAGTCATCATATCCCCCTGACTGACTCGATGCACCTCAACCACAGCCAGTGGTTGGAATACAACCACTCTTGTGATCTTTCTGTCAGGAGGACAAAGGTCAGACCTAAAATAAAACACAAGCACACTCACTCGGCTAATGGAGAAGGTGGCCCCGGGCTGTCCCGAGCACACGCCCATGAAGCAGAAGCGCAGCTGCCAGTAGAACCAATGTTCACAGATGAAGGTGATTAATGATAGAATCATGGCAGCCCCAAGCATGTAGAAGACCCCCGCCATGTTGTCTACGTCCAGCTGACTGCTCATCACCTCATTCTTTTCATTGTGGCAGATGCCTGTGAGCCACAGGGCCTCAAACTCCTCCATATCACCTGGAGGAAGGAGAGACACATATACACAGGTTACTGAATAGATGTGTTCGTGTTGATGTTCGTGTGCATGTTTGTGTGACCTGTGCACTTGGATGAGTTTGCCCATAGGTGTTTGAACATGTAAGTGTGAGTACAAAAAGAGAGGGCACACTTTTTGGATGGAGAGTTGATGCCAAAAACAGCTCAGGTCTCATGTACGTGCAACAAATGTCATGTTGCATTATTTTGACTAAACATCCCCCTGAGGATCATCCTAATTAAGGATTGCTTATACAAGGCTATCCCTTCCTTGTTGTGGGAAAAAAAAACTGCCTGCTGGGACTTGACAGTCCTTAAGGAGGAAGTGTGTGTGGTCATGTGACAAGCATTTCTGCTCGAAAATGTGTCCCCCTCAGTTCCATATCCCCGGAGGAAATGCTAAGGGGGGGAGGACACGTCCAGATAGATTTGTTTGATCTGCACCAATGGCCTGTTTTTGTGTGCGTCTGTGTGAGATCAAGGGGTATATAAATATTTTCCAATGCTTACATAACACTGTTTTGTGTGTGTGTGTGTGTGTGTGTGTGTGTGTGTGTGTGTACGTGTGTATATGTGTGTCCTGGGCAGCTGTTAACTAGTTTTCACAAAGATTTTTTTTACCTAAATGAACCTCAGTGAGAGAAAAGAAAGTGCAGTGTAAAGTGGCAGTCTTACGATGATCAGTTGCTATTATGCTGATGAGCACCAAACAGACAAAAACATATAAAATATTGAAGCAAGGGAAAAGTATGTAATTTGTTTAGTTCATGAAATAAATATTTCAACAATTTGCAAAATACACTCTTTCACTTTCTTTTTCTGAGTTGATTGAGAAGATCGATACCACTCTCCTGTCTGTGCATTAACTACAGAGTGGGAGCCAGGAGACAATTAGCTTAGCTTAGCATAAAAACTGGAAGCAGATGGAAACAACTAGCCTGGCTATGTCCACAGTTAAATCTCGTATAACTGTAAATTGTAAGCTAAAATATGTTTCTGAAAACATTCGAGGCAAGAAATAGGTAATGCAGAAACAGAATCTTGGTTAATATGTGATCAGCTCTGCCTAGTTTTACCATTTCACCTGAGTTTTTTATCCTCCGTTTTCGCAATACAGGAAACAGTATGGTACCCACTTCCTGTTAACAAAATCTTGTATTTCAGCCAAACAGTGCAACAAAATATGTTTCTGAAAACATATTAGGCGAGAAGTAGGCAATACAGCAACAGAATACTGATTGCCAAGTTTTACAGTTTAATCTGAGTTCGGTCTACGTTAGAGAGAGAGCGAGAGAGAGAGAGAGAGAGAGACACACACATAGAGAGGGGCAGCTCTCTCTCTCTCTCTATCGACATTTCAATTTGTAGTTCGAGCAGAAGGCCCTAGGTCCAGCGAAACTGGCAAGATTGAGGGAAGTTTACCATAGTTAATTTACACATACTACCCACATTGTTATGATACAAAGCCGGTTGAAAATCAGCAAAGTATCTCTTTAACATCTTTAGATCAGGGATAAAAACTGCAAATTGGTTCCTATTTAGAACTAGTGTCCTAACAGCAGATGACACTATTAATTCTTATCAGCCTGCATGTTTCAGACAATGACATAAGGGCAGGATAAATGCTCTCCTGGATTCACACTCTACACTCTATATGAGCCAAATTTGAATCACTATAGGAATTGATTAAGATCTGGATCAATAAGCAGACTCTATACTATAATTGAAATCTATATTATCATAATTATAATCCTCCCTCCATTCTTATCCATCATCTTTGCCATCCCTCTCCTCCCTCTTCCTCCTCCTCCTCTCTCCTTCCTCCTCCTCCTCCCTCTTCCTCCTCCTCCTCTGCTCTCCTTCCTCCTCCTCTTCCTCCTCCTCCCTTTTCCTCCTCCTCCTCCTCCAACATTTATTCCATTTCCCTCCTGATTTTGTATCTGTTCACATGAAGTGGCACTCATGTTAGTAGGCCATCGCTGAGCCTTTCCTTCTGCACATATGACTTATATCATGTTCATATCTGTACTCTAACAGGACGTGACAGATCTCTCTCAAAGCCTGATCTCTGAACCTGGACTAACATATGAGTGCTGACAGCAGAATAGTCTGCGTGAAGTAATGAGAGGTAATGTTTGACATAATGGCCTCGTGCACACAGTCGACACAACAATAAGACTTTACTTCCATTTGGTAAATTTGTGCATGATCTTTGGGGCACACAGACTCAAGCATACACACAGTCACATCCCATGTACACGTGCACAGACTGGCACTTTAGTGTACATCATTGAGCAGCGTATGTCGAGGTCTGAGTCAATTTGGCTCCTAAAGATCTGATCTGAGGTGAATGTTCTCTCTGCACTGACCCCTTCATCCATCACACAAACGGGGATGGAAATTGATTGCACATGGAAGACCACCATGTATGCGTGTGTGTCATTATGCTGTACAATGATGTGACAGGTGGTGAGGAGTATGGAGCACATACTATCTCTGGAGGTGGAGTGCAACTGTAGGTGTACTCTCCAGAGGCAACGATTCACATGAGGAACAATAATTTCTTTTACATAAAGCTTTTCAGTATCTTTTCATAAAGCACACACAAACACACTTCTGCGTCTGTTAAACTTGTGCGTCAGTTTGAGACGCAGGGGCAAATCGGTCGTTGCGAATGAGAACGCTGTTACACACCCACATGGGGCACCAAAGGCTCTTTGCTGACGCCCATAAACATCCCACACTCAAAAATAAGAAGAAAGGAGAAAATACAGGCCAAGGGCAGGGTCTTTGCAGATATAGAAACCACCACACATTTCTAGTGGGTCATACGTGATGATTGAGAGGGATTACTTTTGTATTAAATCAGATGGAGTTTGCACAGTTGTCATGGCAACAGTTTAGTTATTGTGGGATTTTAGTCACATAACAAATAAAGCTTTGGGAAAATTAAGGAAGTGTATCTTTTAATGAGAATTTCCAATATAAGTAAAACCTGCATCACAGATTCCGTTCCTCTCATCATGACAGAGTAGCAGCTCGAAACAGAGGTCCTCGTGGATCACTAAACTCGTCATTCTCTCTGAGTGACGCCAGACACCCTGCCATCTTCTTTCGGTCACTACCCAAAACACACAACAGCAGCTGGGGCTGAAAACAAACCCTGACCTCTAAATTTAGAGCATTGCTCTGTGGCACATACAGTATAGCAAGTGTTGCTTCCTACTTGATATACACTAATGGAATACAGACTCATGATTCAACCTCCTAACTGTATATAAATATTCACACGACATGGTGCTGGTGTAGTTAGCTGGTTTCACAGTGTTACAGTACTCATTTCTAAAAAGACACGTTC
Source organism: Sander vitreus (assembly GCF_031162955.1). NCBI lineage: Eukaryota > Metazoa > Chordata > Actinopteri > Perciformes > Percidae > Sander > Sander vitreus. The sequence continues at coordinate 17,830,018 of NC_135856.1, read as the reverse complement.
TGGTTATGATCACTATTCCTGTGCTCCTTGCACATCACTTATCAGCCACTGGAGGTGGTAAAGGATTACAATTATTTACGGAGTTTTTAAAATCGTAGACTGAGCTTTACAGCAAAAAACTATTTAAGAACATATTAAAATAACTATTAAAGAACATAATAGAATGCTACAGTAGTCTAAATCAGGGAGGGATTTTACTTCTAATATGTCAAGCTGGTACTGTAATTTGTGGACAAAGGGATTGTAAACATTAGCATATGGTTAATACCGGAAAGCTCTCAAACTCAAATCCTGTCATTGATAAATGTGAAAACCTTGTTAAGAGACTATAGTGTAGACGTAGCCAAAACAAATCAAAGTATATTTAAGGTTCCCCTGTTGAATGAATAAGTCCACCAGCCCATGTGACACTGAAGAAATATGTCAATTACAACAGTCCAACAACATCGACAGAGCTCCTTCTACCTATCTTCAGTTAAGGTCAATATTTCCCATCCCTGCCAAAACAGCCTTTGCAGTGTGCTGCCAAATCCTCCTAAGTTACCAAATAAACAAGCCACACTCAAACTTTCTCTTTTCCAACTGCAGCAGCCTTTCAGGCCTGATGGTACCTGACTGTTGATTAGAGACTGAACTGTGCCAGCCTAGCTCAGGAGGCCTCATCCTGCAGCTCAACAGCCTCATTGACTGCCAGGATCTACCAGCAGGTTCTTGGGTTATCAACAAAAAACAAACATTGACCACCTTCTGAGTCACAGCTCCTTTACAGCTACTTCGATGACTTCATGTCCCCAACCTACTGTGGCCGACAGGGGCAAACGCCCTGCAACTTCAGAAAACACACGCAAATAGACAAAACACAAGCAAATTAAGAAAATAACTTCATTAATTTGACAACACGTGCAGCATTCAGCAAACGCGCTGCAAATGCACACACCACAACCAAATACATAAACGCACTGCAAATACACACAACACAACCAAATACATAAACGCACTGCAAATATGAAACGATGCAAAAAGAAAAGCACACAAACCCAGAAAACAAATGCAACAAAAAAACGCAGCATCCAGATTACCCAACGGAAGTTCTCCAGACCTCTAGAGGGAGCAGCTAGTGGAACAGCTTGATTTTTGACCCCACGGGGAGAGAGAGAGAGAGAGAGAGAGAGAGAGAGAGAGAGAGAGAGAGAGAGAGAGCTGCAACGGCTGCATAGACTGTAAATATTAAGTCTATGTTTGAGATATGTTTTCTCTCGTTTGGTGGGTGTGTCTCGACTCAGGTCACAGGTGATACTCAATCAGCAGAGACGTCTGTAAACTTGTGGTAATAAAACATTTAAAACTGCATCAGTGTTTAATGTTGACGTTTGTTTAAGCCGTATTACATCAGAGGGTTTAATTTCCAGGTCCGAAAGGCGCATTACTGAAGTATAGGCCTCCTCAAGTGTAATATTGTGATTATACAACAACGGTTACCAACAAAATAAGTTGGTAACCGTTTATATGTATTCATATTGTGGAGCAATTCACTCTTGAAATACAAAAAAAAAGACAGGATTTACAGTCCGTCCTTGTTAAGTAAACCAGCCAATTTACCGTGGGATTTATCAATCTGAACTCTCTCTATTCTCTACTCCTTTAAATTATTTTATAACGATGGAGTCTAATCTCCAAAGACTCTGTACATGTTATATGATGCTTTTGTACAATAAATCTTTGCATATCTGCAACAAAGTAACTCCTGATTGAAATAGTGTTGTAACAACATTATACCTCCTAGACAGTGTAATGATATTAAGGCCCTATCTACGGGATATTCCCTGTCAGGATATTACAATACAAATAGGACACCATTTAAACCATTATCTCAAAAAACATATGCATATGATACTATTTGTGCGACTTCTACATTAAAGTGGCAAATAACAATAGTTAATTGCTTTTAGGAATATATATATATATAAACCTCTGATTTTCTGTTATTGAAATATTAAAAGCAACAGAGAAAAGCCATGATGACATTTCTAAGGCCTCTTCATTCAAATATTCATTCAAAAAAATTTTTTATTCAAGTTCCTTACCATCTCCAAAGAGCATGAGGATAGCCAGATCCACAGCTCGTTTCCAGCCGGAGTTTTTCTGGATGGCAATGCCGTAGCCGGTGGAGGCGAACACCTTGCCACTCCCGATCGTGACCAGCTTACAGCCCTCGTCTCTGCCCGCCATGTAGTTCAGCACTGCAGCGTCATAGATGAAGGCATCCAGTTTGCTACAGAGCGTGGAGTAAGGAAAGTTTGTTAAAAGAACATTTTTACATTGTGTTATGGAGCCTCTTGTACCTCCAATCATATAATGACGGTGAATGAATGTGTCCAAAATAACTCTCTCACCCACTCATTCATCACTACTCCCAATTAATATATATATATATATTTGTTTATAATAAATTGAGACTTTAGGATACTTATGACTCAACATAATTTGTGTCATTGCAGATTTAATTTACACATCTATTAACAGTGATGGATAACACTTCATTCTATTTGTTTGTTATTTCATTTCTGAAAGGTTTCCTGGAAATAACTACGTCATTTGGTACCATAGAGACAATTTAGACAGCTGTATTAGTTGGTTTAGGTAGCTATTAATCATTCATTTATTATTGGAGACTGCATTCTTCATTAATGTTGAATTGTATGCTCCCCTGTGCACGTGTGTGTTCAGACGACCTACTGTGCACTAAACTAAAACACTCTAGGAAACGCTGGCTTAGCATTTAATTGGAATTAATTGAAAATGTAACAATGGAACTCTCTCTCTATTTCAGCTATAATTAATGACAAATTGCACAGTTATTTCAGGGAAACTTACAAGGAAATTATTAGAAATGTATGGTCCATAAAATAAAGTGTTACCTGGTAAAGCATTGCATTCATGGATATTTAGGAAAAGGCAGTGTGCATGCTATGGACACTATGAGGGCACTAAATAGCACAGAGATATTCCAAATTTACTTTGTACACTATTTTATATATTATATGTCAGAAAGTAAATATAGGAAACCAGGAAGGGAGGGATTTGGATACAATCCCTGATCATTTAATTCTATTCTGTTTTATTCCTGGGTATCCCATAGTATTTTAAAGTGGACCACCTAGTCTGAAACAAAGATCTTTGCTAACATCTTAAAAACAAATGAACAAATTAACCTTCAAAGAGCAGCAGTGCTAATTCCCTATATACCTTATAACGTACACAAAACAATTCTCAATACAAGATCCAACCTGTTGTTTCTGAAGTTTTCAAACACATCTTGTGATCTTCCTCAGCAAATAGAGTTGCCCAGTTGTCATGGAGACAGTTCAGGTGTCATCATGTGGCCTTAGTATGGACTTTCGTAGTAAAACCTAAACCATCTCCATGACGGCTGAGTAAGGCCATGAGATGTGGTTGAAAGCTTTCGGAAACAACAAAGATCAAGAATTCATCTTTAATTAAGCTCAAGTATGACATTTCCCTGTGTTCTACTCTATTCTATCCAGACCAACCCTAACTGATTTGTTAGGTAAATTGACATGACAGTCTCCAGCCTGGTGACAAACTACCATCAAACGGTGCCTCTGGGCTCTACAGGCCTCTGTGGTCATTCAGCTCAAACTCTCACCAAACACCAGAGCTGTTTTGCATTCTTGATCCTTGAGCAGTGAATTAAAGAAAACAGAAGACAGGAAGAAGGAAAAGAGGGAAAGAGTGAATAGGAAAGGAAGAAATTAGCCTGTACTTCAGAGGCAGAGAGTGTGAATATTAGCTAGCTTTCACAACAACCACAGGCTGCTATTCTGGGTGCCAGTGGCAGGCTGATACACAGCTCCACTGGCTGCCCACCCACATTGCCCAGAATGCTCCCGCTTCCTCTGTCTCCCTTTTCTTATTCCTTCATCATCTTTTCTCTGTATTGCATCAGTACAGGACCTCACAGCTCCACCACATTGTCTCTTTTCTCCCTGCTGAGATTCTTTCAACTCCCTCCTTCCTCACATCCTCCCCTCTATGTCTCTCCTCCTCACCCGGTCTTCAGACTGTGCAGCGCTTCATCTACATTCTTCTGGTGGAAGCTGGTCATGTAAGTATGCATGTCCCGGTAGTTGTTGCGGATGTTGCGCTCTGTACTCCCATTGGGCACCGTGCCAAACCGGAATGGCGGCGAGAATTCGTTAGGCTTCTGGAACTGTGGCGGGTGTTTTCCGGAAAAGAAACCACACAGAGAAAGTGACAGAGGAGTGCTCGTTAGCATGGAAAAGGCACTGAGCTGCATCAGATTGCCTTTAATGCACTGTTGAGCAGGAGCACAGGACTATGCTTTTGGAAACTCAAAATTAACGAAATGCTTAGTGTTGTGCTCAATAGAAAGACATGGGAGAGTCCAGAACACACATTTAGACAAACATGTACTGTACACCAGATCAAGAAAAATATAAGAACCACCTTTCAGGTTGAGGGCAGCAACTGATGATTATTTTCATTACTGAATAATCAATTAAATTGCCTGATTAATCGATTGGTCTATTAAATATTAGAAAAATGTGACAAATGCCCATCATAATTTCCAAAACCCATTCAGTTTACGATCAGATAAGACAAAGAAAAGAAAAGCAGCAGATACTTACAATTAGTAACTGAGTAACATTTTGGCAAATCTGCTTGAAAATTATTTTAAATTGAATCTATAATCAAAATAGCAGCTGATAAATTTTCTGTTGACTAATTCTATAGACTAAATAGTTCAAATTAGTCTATAAATAAAGTTTAAGTTCAAATGTATTTATAGGGCCAAATTTTATAGAAAAACAATAAGTCAAGCTTAGTTTCCTTTGTTTTATATCTTTGTAAATTGAGGGCTTTGGCTTTTGGATTATCGTTTAGAAAAATGAAAACAATCGCCCTGGGCTTTAAGAACTTGGGAAGGGTATTTTTCACATTTTATTTTTTTACTTTTATGAACTAAACCAGTTATTCCCCACCTGTGGTACTTTTGCCCCAGGGGGTATATGAAAAGATTGTGGAATAGCTTACTTTAGTATATTATTGTCACAATAACCAATAAATTATGAGCTACAACAGGCCGACTGCACAGGACTTCCCAACCACCCCCCCAAAACCAGTTTGCTTTAGAAACACAAACAGTTGTCATACTGTACAAATTAATTTGTGACCAATCCTACCAAAACACTGATGATTTAACTATGATATAACATATTGTAACTTTTATATAACTAATACTGTTAAATAACACTTTCAAATCCATTTAAATGAACACATTTGAAACATGATGGGTGTTGTCACTCACAGGTCACTTAAGCTCATCTAATAGTGCTGTAGTGGTATGTCAGACAAAAAAGGTTGGGAACCACGGAACTAAACGATTAATCCCAAAAGTTATAGTTTTCTTTTCTGTTCTCTGTTAAACTCTTTACTCTGTAAAATAAAGGATACATGAAATAAAATAATAATCTTTAGTGGGAGCCCTTACCCCCTCATAGACTCTAATTTACTCACACAAACTACAAAAAGCCGTGTACACGTGGTCTGACAACACCCCACATTAAGTACTGCACACACCTGCTCCTCCGCCCCACAGCCCCTTACATTGCTTTGAATTCACACCTTTTTATCTGACAGGCCCGACACCTGGTCGACATACTCCTCCTGGATCATGAAGGCAGCCAGGTTGGCAGTGTAGGAGGCCAGGAAGATGACAGCGAAGAAGGCCCACACTGACACCATGATCTTACTGGTGGTACCTTTGGGATTCTGCACGGGGACAGAGTTGTTGAAAACCAGACCCCAAAGCAGCCAGATGGCCTTACCAATGGTGAAGGAGGGGCCGCCGGGCTCTGGGAGAAACAAAAGAGAAGGGTACAAAGAAAGATGATTGAGGGATGAGGAGGCAATAAATCAGTTTCACAGATCCCAGGTGCTACTTCACTTTATCTGCATTCACTCAAGACCGTTGTTGTGGGAGGCACTTGATGAATGGCAGCGACAAAGACTGGATTTATTCCCATCCTTTAGTTGGTCAGTGATCGCAGGATGTGCTGTACGGTCCACATCCGCTCTTCCAGACGCTGCAGTGACAACCCACTGTTACAGACTACCTCTGTTCCACCTACCTCTGTGGGAGTATGACAAGGTAGCAGGATGGAAACAATACCTACTGTAGCTCTGTGGCATCACAGACAGGGAGGAAGAGAGAGAAGGGGGAGGGGTAGATGGGCACACAGCAGGCTACAATTATGCTACAGCTGGAACACAGTATAGGACAACAGCTTCACATAACCTAGCGATTAAACCACACGCACCATATACTGTTGCTGTGACAGAAGACATTCAGAAAACCAACATAACTCCAAACCAAACACCATTACTCTTTTCCCCTCTGGTCCTTGATAAAAAAAAGAAGAAGCTGTGAGCAGCAATATGACAAGTCTCTGATTTTATCTGAGTGGCTGTCGTTGTGGCAGGCTAATGCAGTCCTGAGAGTTAAACAGAGATGGGTGTAAAAAACCTGGAGAAAAAAATAGATTGAATCTGAAACATTAATTTTGATAGGTAAATTGATTTGAATGGCCTGCTGGAACCAAATTTCATTCAACAGGGTGGTGTTGTTCCATACTGTCAGACACCATCAAACCTGACACACATTCTCAATGTATGGTAATAGATCTACTTAAGTGCACTCATCGGTTTTACAACCCTAGATGTGTCAGTGTAACAACGTTGTGTAATATTTGAGAATGGCAAAATAAAAAAAAGACGTAATGCAAGTCACAGTCTCACACAGTGATGCTAAGAATACTTAAGATTACCTATCTGGCTCTTGTCAATGATCCTTTTCATTAGTAAAAGAGCTTAAGTGACTGTAGATGGAGATAAGTACTCCACGATATCGAGCAGAAAGTCCCAGCGCTCAGGTCACACTCATTCAGAAGGGATTGTAATCAAAGTAATTTAGCACATGAGGAGCTCTCTTTGAATGGTGCATTCAAGGTAAAAAAACATACCAACTATGTCTTCATTTCAAGACATGAGATCACCTGAAAATGTACCTCATTGTCAACTTTTTGGAGCAAGCATTGACTGGGTCTGTCTGCTCTTGTGTGTGTCCGAGCATGTGTGTGTGTGTGTGTGTGTGTGTGTGTGTGCAATCCTCTCACCTCGCCCATCTGCCAGGCAGCGATTGTAACCCACCGGGCTGAAGTACTCAAACACAAACACAGCCACGGCTGACACCAACAGCAACATCACAAACATCATCACCCAGACATCAGCACTGAAGGGCTCTAAAACAGAGTGGGAGAGGGGGTGAGAGAGGGGAAAGGGGGGTTGGAAGGAGGAGAGGGTGCAGCAGAGGAAGTGGAAAGGGGAGGGAGGGAATGTTGTGGGAAGACAGAGAAAGGAAGTTAATTAAACCAAAATAAAGAAAATTATAAAAATCACCCTCTGGTATCAACATGATTATTTGTATTCAGACGTTATGTACTGTGTGCTCATTGTTATAAATTGATAGATTTTGTCTGCGTTTGTGTGAACACTAACAAGCACTTCTCAAGAGAGAAACTGAGACAAAGGTAGGTAGGTGTGAATGGACAGATGTACTCATTGAAATGGGCACATTTTCCACCACTTGCACTCTGCTTTGCAATTTCCACACACTGAACAATCTGTGATAAACACCATAGCACTGTAGTAAACAACAATCTCACTACAAGGTCCATTTAGTGCTCTGGAGCTTTTGATTGTATTACACAATCTTCATCAGCAGATGGTGTTGTTCTAAATGTTCCAATTTTAATAGTTAATAGTATCAATGCCAACTTTTGAAACAATTTATGATCAGCATTTTAATTATTTTATTTACAATTAGCTCTCTATATATTAGGTTTCATTGTTAGTGGCGGTGTTCGCGCTGGATTTAAATTGCCTTTACATGCACAAGGGATTCACAGGAAACAAAGCAGCATGTAATCCAGCATTACTGTTGGTAATTTCAGCTCTTTGGTAACTGTTCACTCACCTAGAGCCAGTAGGCAATTTGTAAATGTTTAACAGGGGAGACAGATTTGTTTCATTCACCCACGACTAGCGAACCGCCCCATGTACGAATCTTTTGGATCTGTATCTTTAAACTGACAGAAGGGCGGCACCACGGACAGCATCATGGATTTAATAATATAGAGTTAGGCTACTGATATTTCAGAGCCATGGTCAAGGCCATAGATTCTAACTTGCACAAACCAGGTCAGGTAAAGGATCAATGTATCAGGCAGATTAGATTTACATATTCAACTAAACAACCCCTCCACCTCTGCTAATAGAGAATGGAGCCCCCTCTCCATGGTGGCAGGTTAACAAGGGGCATGCATTTTAGTCATTTAGCTAAAAAGGGGGGTGGCAATCCCCCTCAAATCTACAGTCATATCAGAGCTCTATTAACTTACTACTAATGCAATTTTCAGCTGCATTTTATGTCACCATGTCACCAAACTGTTTTGTGCTGCTGGAACACATTGATCAACACAATTAAACAATGTCATTGTTTTGCAAAGAAACAGCTTGTACTCTATCAGTGATTGTGCATTTATTATGTGTGTGTGTGTGCGTGTGCATCTAAGTGCTCTCAATTGTGTTGTACATCTGCCAGAAGCACCAGGTGTGTTTCTCCTCACCAAGAAAGGCGGAGGGGGAAACGGTGCCGTTGCTACGAGAGACCATGACACTGATCCCCGTCTCGATGAAGGGCACAGAGAAGTCAATGACCTCTGACCTCTCCTCGTTGATGGTGAGGGAACCCACTGCCATGTGGGCATTCTTTAATACCACCTGAGGGACAACCACAGACAAACAGAGATACATGAGGGGAACATGGAAGGTCAGTGCTGAATATTCCCAGGATTGCGGTGAAAAGTTGAAAGTAATTCAGTGCTGCAGTTCATACACAAGCCACGTATTCAACACACTATTTCGGTTGAGTGGAAGCAGTAGGAGAAGGGGATCATTAGTACACTGGGTCAGTATTCGACTCCCCACCAACCCAGCGTTCCTCTGACTGTGTTCAGGTATATTTAGCCCTAAGTTTCTGAAGCCTCGGGCCATAAATAAAAATGGAGCGCAAAAAACTGTGTTAATAAGGCATATGCATGCCAGAGTGAGCAGGAATCCTACACACTCTTTTTTTCCTCTGTTTGTCACACTTTTTCATACTCTCTCTCTCTCTCTCGTCCTGTCCCTCCCCATTCAAATGAAATAATTAGCTACTTGCTTAGGCATTTCAGGGCATTGACTAAAGCATCAATTCATGCATGCACTGCACATTTGCATAGCCTTGCCCTAATGCTAATGTATATTTCAGGAATTGTATAAAAAGATCTACAGTAGGTGGGATACTTTGCCGATTTCCAATCAGCTTTGTATCGTAACAATGTGTGTAGTATGTGTAAATCAGCTATGGTAAACTTCCCTCCATCATGTCAGCGCCCAGATCTCTGTGCTCATCTCCCAGCTCAAAACCGCTGGATCACGCCTTTCATGTTATCCGGAGGGGGCTCGCTGGCTGTTGCTCGAGCTACAGATAGTTGTTACGCATACAGACACAAAGAGTATAGAAGTGGATCAAGAGAGAAACCCCTACAACCAGAATGCACTGGTCTGGTGAAGTGCAGTGCAGTCTGGTAGTTGTAGGTTTTCTACCTTTTGAGTGAAAGGGAATACCACAGCCCCTTTTCTCTGTTTTCTCTGGCCGTGTAGCACCAATTAAAAAGAACGTTGTGCCATTTTACTGCATAGACAGCCCAGTGTAATGAAAAGACCCTCTTTACAGTGGTAAAGTACTTCTTTAAGATACTGTAATTTTATATTATCCTGAAAATCTTAACTCAACTTTGTTCTTAAGATAATATTAAAGTCACTAGTTCTATGTCATAATCAATTAAGTTGGACATCACATTGATTTGTGCTGAATGTCTAATGTGTAATGTGTGCAGGAGAGAAGTGGTTCTTTCCCTAAGGCCGCTTTCTTCCTCTTGCCTTCTCTCTTCCAATTGCTTTCTCTTTCCTTTTCTTTCTCCATTTCTGATTAGGAGCTTCAGGAGGTTTTGTGGAGCTGATCACAGCTCCCCCTCAGGCAAGGTTGTGTGGAACAAGTAAAGCTTGATAACTGATAGAGACAGTGAGAAAGAGACATTCAGACAATATAATTAGCCCTATTATAAAAATAAAATCCTGTAGGTACATTTTTTTTTAAAGCAATTTAGTCTTTGCATTGTATTCATATTATTAAGAAAAGTGAATTACAAACTGCTGAAGAGCAGCAAAAGTGATGAGCAAAGAAAAAGAAAGTGAAATAACAAAATAAAAAACACATACATACATAGAATAAATAAGCATAAAGCATAATGACTAAATGGAAATGGATTTAATTTAAGACATATTGATCCATAGCTATTTTTCATCTAACAGTAGACTCAATTTTGGTGTGACCAAAAAACAAAGCACTGCATTTTAGTTTTAAATGCCACATTTGTGTAGCCTAATCACTAAGTGATTCATTTCACTTTCCAGTGTTACACATTTTAAAATGACCTCCATCAGGCTCCTTTAAACAAATGAAATGAGAAAGAGTAGCTTGGTAACCAAATTCTCAGCTATATGGAGAACTAAATTTAAACTTTTCTCACTCTACAAAATAGAGGATGTTAAATTCGCCACTTGAAGCAGATTTTTTCACTGTGTCATTATATTAGTGTTGCATGTCTTCAGGGAGGAATGCTGAATGCACTACGCTTTAAAGAAAATAGTGAAATAGCAGTAGGGATACTGTATGCCATCAGTGAAACACCACCCACAATGATGAGCTAAATGGATGCCAATTAATAAACAGACCTGCAGTCATAGCAAATGTACTGGTGAACTATACTTGGTTCTGATAGAAGTCAGATAAACACACTGAATATAATTAGATATTATGTACACTGCTGTTTAGTAACTTTGTAGGTTCAATAACGGTTGCATGGTGAGGTCTCCAGCATTGTGCTGCAGTGTTATGCCAGCTGTAAAATCCACAATCAGCTGATGTGCCAGCAGGTCTGTGTATTGTGGGTATTTTAAAGCTTTACAGTCGATGCAAAGCTGCTGCTTCCTTCTGATTTTCCTTATGCCAACAATATCCACCTTTCTTCTTCTGCACAACCGTATATGTAACTAAAAAAAAACGTTCAATAACAGATCAGTGAAACAGAATCAAAGCCAGAAACGTATCAAGAATGTGGAATAAACTGAGTGATTGTGTAAAATGCCCTCACCTCCCCAACCATGCCGTTCCATGTCCCATTAACCTTCTTGCCATGTTTGCCGTTGGTGACCAGGTAAAGGTCGTACGTGAACTTGACCGCCTTGGCGATCTTCTTTAGGATGTCAATACAAAAACCTTTGCAGCAGCGCTTGATGTAAATCCCTGAATCACCTGTCTGATTGCTGGTAGGTGGCACAGAGAGGAAGAGCAGGGAGAGAAAGTAAAGATAGGGCAACAGGAGTAAAAGTTTATTTGGGTTCATATACATAAATAGCAGCTTCAAAAGAGAGAGGACAGCAGCAAGGATGAGATGAAAGTAAAAACAACCAGATGACATGTGCACGCAGCTTTTCATTCCAGCCAAAAACTCCATCAGGTTGTTTCATTGATTAGCACACATTAAAAAAACAAGACACCAGGAACTGCTTAGTGAAACCACCTGCAGTCAGATGTATTAATGTTATACATTTTACATACATGCATGTTTTATTATAACATTGATTCATTTCTTTATTACCTTTGTATACATTCACAGTTTGCATAATATTCTGCTAAACTACCGATGCAGTTGTTGGTGTTTTATGTTTTTTTTACACTAGTGATTTGTTTGACTTGTTACACAGTATACCAGAAGTTTTAAATAAATCATTTTGCAGTCATATTGATGTATAAATCAATATGACTCACACTAAGTTTCATTAAGAAAACAGGGTTTTATTTTTAGCACTTGACTCCAAAATATTCATCCTGGATTCACACAGTAAAAACAAATCAGATTTTCTACCCCCATGAGACAAAGATGTATGTCTTTAGGAAAAAAGTAGCAAAAACCCCAACATTTTTCCTATGTCTAAATTCTCACCTCAGTTTGAGCTGTTTGCGGCACGGCACAGTGTTCCTCATGCAGGTCCCACTGAGCGGGTCCACGTCCTCTACAATGACAAACGGCGCCTCCTCCAGAGTCACGATGGACAGGTGGTCCTCCCGCTCCTCTGCTGCAGAGTACAGCTCAAAGCGAGGCCACACATGGTACCTCATCGTTAGAGAGCCTCTCTCCCACTTGCCAACCTGCATGAGTGAGTGGAAGGAGGGCTGTGTGATATACAGGCTAACTGTAACAGGTACTTCAAGTGGCAGGGAGACACTCCAAATGAAGAAGTGACAGACACATCACAGAGGGTGAAAAATACAAAGCAAGGAAAAAAGGCAGAAGATAGATTAGAGGAAAAGAGAAGGACAGCACAGGACACAGAAAGAGGTTGACAGCAGAAAAGGAAAAAAAAGAAGAGAGGAAAAGAAGAGAAAAGATAACAATAAAAGAACAGAAGAGAGGGGAAGAAGTGGACAGAGGAGAAGCAAGGAAGAGGAGAGAAAGATATTCACCCTGTCCCATTGTCTGTCCTTGTCTAGAAGAATGATGACCAGTTTGGGAAACATCTGGTGACCCTTTTCGCTAAATGACAGGTTTCGGCCTTCAAATGTCACATTCATGAGATACCTGAGAATGACAATTCAAGTCCGTGTCAGAAATATGATAGATCATGATCTGTCTTTTGGTCTGAAAGCAAAATGGGCAGAATTTAGACTTTAAACATTATTCTTACCCACAACCTTTTAAATACATAGAGGAAGTAAAACCCCCTCAACAAACTCATGATTGTGGTGAACCTGATACATGTTTTACAAAGGTGACATCAAGATGAACTGAAAATACTGTAGATTTCTTTACAACTGCATTAGTTGATTTTTCTTTGGTCTTGGGAGCAGCACACAGTACAACAATCTGTAAACATAACATTGACATTTTATAACTAAAGTTGAAGTGGCTATGTGTTAGCAAACAGCTGATTACACATCCAGCAGACACACATTAACATTCATATAGTCATCTTTCTGGTCACCTGGTGAATCGAAGTCCAATATTTACTCTCCTGTTAGCTCTGTTTTGCTCTCCACCAAGGCAAGGCAAGGCAGCTTTACTTGCATAGCACATTTCAGCAATAGGGCAATTCAAAGTGCTTTACATAAAACATTAAAGAGCATATAAAAACGATAAAAAAATAAATAAAAAACAGATAAAATAGGAGAATAAAAGTTACAGTGCAGTATACGGAATTATAATATATAGTATAAAACAATTATTTAAAGAAAGGCAACATAAAAAAGAAAGGTCTTCAGGCTTGATTTGAAAGAACTGAGAGTTGCGGCGGACCTGCAGTTTTCTGGGAGCTTGTTCCAGATATGTGGAGCATAAAAACTGAATGCTGCTTCCCCCTGTTTAGTTCTGACTCTGGGGACAGCAATCAGACCTGTCCCAGACGACCTGAGAGGTCTGGGGGGTTCATAGTGTAGTAGCAGATCAGGGGTCTCATTTATAAACGTGGCGTACGCACAAAACGGGGCTGAAAATGTGCGTACACCACTTCCCACGCAAAGGTTGTGATTTATAAAAAACTAACTTGACGGGAAAATGTGCGGTCTTCCACGCAAACTCTGACCCATGCGTACGCACATTTTGGAGACAAAATAGAAATTGGCGACGCAGATGGTGAGGTGGTGAACTGAAGTCAGACTGCAGAAAGTAAATGGGAATAACGATTACTCGTAATATTTTCAAGTAGTGATGCCTCACGGCACGCACATTTTTTCACTCCATATCATCCACGTTACCATGAATATTAAATCCAGCACTGTTATTTGTGCTTGTACTGAGTGATAATTGTTCCATAAACACCTCCAACTCAAATGTTAAATAAAAATTCGTTATTAACGTTTAATTGCCGCTGTCTCGCCGTCACATTGTCTGCTATGGAGCGCAAGAGGAGGAGATGGCCCGACTGCAGGAAATACAGGATAGCATCAAATACCATAGTATTAGATAACGGCAGAACACAGTGTAAATAACTAGATATATGTCTTTAATACTGTGCATATATCATCAAATGTCAAAGTCTGAAAATACAGCCGTTAAGCTCTCGCGCAATCGTTACACTTAATGTCCTCGTTATCAGTCCGAACTTTAATACTGTTTGTGACAAAACCTGCATGAAGAAAAGTGTGTTTGCCTATTAGACTTTCTTTCGTCTTCAAATTGTATCTCTTGTTGGCAAGGTGTTAACAATCAAAAATTGTTGTAAACATATAAATACTGCGGTGAACCCATGCGTAATGCTGCATGATGGCACTGCTGGCCCTGCAGGAGGACTACACTAATGGAAGAATCAGGATAAAAAGAGACTTCAAGGACCATGACGATGACTGGCTAATAGTGCCGATTTAGATTCCCTAAAGCTGAGCTCTTGGATCTATGTACTGAATTGGGTCTAGTAGAGAGGGCAACGCACCGGAACTGTGCTATCCCGGTCCAAATAGGCTACAGGTCCTCGCCACTCTGGGGGAAACCGGCTGTTTCCGGAGGGAAATGTCAGACAAGATGCCAAGACTTAGATGCTAAGTGTTTTTTTTTTTAATAAATATTATATATAATCTTCAATTTATCACTAAGGCTTGTTTGGATATAATATATAGTTCTGTTAAATCTTAATTATATACGTCTGGTATATCAAAGCTGTCCCTGAGTGCCGTAATGCCTGCCGTTTTGGACGTATAATTAGATCAGGTTTCCCTACACTGTGCAAGAATAGGCCGAAATTATAATTCAATTTGCAGCAACTCCTGAACGTCTGATGATTCGGTGTAACAACTGCCAGTGTCATTCATATACTGATCAGCATTCATGAGGTGCTTTGCATTGACTATTATGGTTAAAAATGGGCGTGTACAGGGCGGGATAAGAGGCTGATCCACGTACGCACACTTGTAGGTAATCTCTGATTTATAAAGGGAACATTGCTTACAGATGTGCTTACACATGGTTTTATAAATCTGACTTTTTTTTGCCGTACGCCATTTTGGGTTTTTGGGTGTACGTACACTTATAGTAAGGATCCTACACACAGTTTTATAAATGAGACCCCAGAAATGTATTTCGGCCCTAAACCGTTTAGTGATTTACCAGCAAAAATATTTTGAAATCAATTCTTTGAGGAACTGGAAGCCAGTGTAAAGACTTCAGAACTGGAGTGATGTGATCCATTTTCTTGGTCTTAGTGAGGACTCGAGCAGCAGCGTTCTGAATCAGCTGCAGCTGTCTGATTGATTTTTTAGGGAGACCTGTAAAGACACCATTACAGTAGTCAAGTCTACTGAACAGAAAAGCATGGACAAGTTTTTCCAAATCCTGCTGAGACATAAGTCCTTTAACCCTTGATATATTCTTAAAGCAACACTAGATAACTTTTCCTGCTTCGGTCCCCCTACAGGTTGGAAGCAGAATTGTCCATTACATTACATTGTCCAGTTCATTCAAACTACAGATCTGCTACCCAATCTGGCAAACTTGCATAATGTAATGTAATGGACAATTCTGCTTCCAACCTGTAGGGGGACCGAAGCGTGAAAAGTTCTCTAGTGTTGCTTTAATGTGATAATAGGCTGACTTTGTAAGTCTTAATGTGGCTGTTGAAATTCAGGTCTAAGTCCATGACTACACCAAGATTTTTGGCTTTGTCTGTTGTTTTTAACATTGTCGTTTGAAACTGAGCACTGACTATTAATCAACTCCTGAGGGAAATATCTTTAGCTGCTAAATGCTTCACTACAGTATGTTCACCAGCTAGTCGCTAACTGTGTCTGTCTGCTGTTTGGAGCAGAGCAGGTAGAGTTCAGTGCAGAGCTTTTCTGCTGCTGTGGTTCATGAGAGCCACAACAAGTATAATGCTGGTAACTTCTCTTGTCATAAGGCTAACATGCTCAGAGTTTAAACAGGGGTGGTGGGACAAAGCTCACACGTAAAATCAAGGACCCTATTTTATAAATATTCTCAAACTCTAGAACATTGAAATATTGAGCCAAAACATTTCAATCACAAAGCGCACACGGCTGGCAATTGTAATGACTCATTTGAGCTGTCAAATATTCAGCAGTGAAATACTCACAAAATGTTCTTTCGTGAAATGTGGTTCAGACCCACTGGTTTTACAGTATGCTTTTGTTCACATTTGCTTCGTTGATCTCTGATTATTCACACACACTGCTTCTAATGCTGCTGTTTTCCACCTAAATTGATTAAATATTGTAAAGGTTAAAGGTTGCTTAGTTAGCGTAAAATATGGCAAAGATGACCCAGTTTGAAGCTTGGTTAAACATATTGCACCTGATAGACAGAGAAAGATAAAGACGGAGTACAGGGAGGCTGTGAGAGTCAGTGAGAGCTGGGAGGGCGAACATAGCAACAAGAAACCATGAGTGAAAGGTGGAAGGGAGAGAAAGGAGTAGAGAGTGTATTAACTGCCTATATGAATACACATCAGCATATATGTGTGTCAACAAGTGTACAGCACTGGGAGATAAGCTGGAATCATCTCTCTCTTTCTCTGCCGTCTCCTTCCCTCACTCTTCCTCGTCCTGATCTGTGGGCTGCCATCACCATGGAGACGCTCTGTCTCTAAAACAATCCACCGGAGAAATAAATATCTTGTCTGAATGCAAGGAGTAAGGGGCTGTGTGTGTGTGTTTGTGTGTGTGTGTGTGTGTGTGAGCATGCAGACTTTTTAAAGGAGGTGCAGTGCACATTTTACCCACCATCATCTCCCAAGAAGTCAACAGTGTGAAAAAAGACAATAAATCTATTCACGAGTGAATAAAAAAGTACCTCCTACTAGAACATTCAGTACCTCTATCTGTAACGTCTTCGACTATATTTATATCCCACCTCTCTCTCACACACACACACACACGCACCTAAGTACGTAGGGTACATGCTTTGAGAAAGTCAATAATATGACTCAAGCCTCCATGAAATGCCTATTGCTGCATACTGGCTGGCTAGCATTGCTGTAATGTGCGTATAACATGGGATTAGCCTCCTAAACATAATCAGTTTGAATAGGCAACCAAAAAGATCAAAATGTTGTGGGGGAGGCTCAGGAGTTCCAACGTGTTGCCGCCCAGACACCATGGCGACCCATGAGACTAGTAGAGGCCTCTGTGTGTGTCATCATGACAGGGAGACATTGTAAGTGTGGTCAAAACCGCAAATAGGGATGCATGCAGGGAGGCTCTTAACGCCAGTATAATGTAATGTAATGTGTTGCCATGGCACCCACAACCACAGCAATTTTCATGCAATCAGCAAATGTGTTGCCATGGGAACAGTAATCTCACCCGAGAGAGGCTGGTTGAAAGAAGTATTTTTCAGTCTAAGTGTGTGTTTACCCACTTCCCCTCATGCTGTCTTTCACTATCAGATCAATCTCTCCATCTCACCTCTGAGCAGCGCATCGAATCACACATCAATAGGATTCATTTGCCCGTACATTAACCTGTGCCTTCACAAAGAGTGATGCATGCTGTGAATTTACAGCAGAGGAGGCTGCTATGTTTATCATTTTGTATCCCTGTACTATTGATGAAGCTTTAATGTGCCGTTTGATCCCTTCCCATGTCAGAATTCCCTTCTGTCTGCTGGAAGAAGATTCTTTTTTTTAAACTACTAGGATGAGCTACTAGCTGAGCCTCATGCGGTTACATCACAGCCATATGCAGCGCTTGTGTGCGCCTCGCTCGCCAACTGTTCCCCAACTAATCACTGGCTGTTAGAAGAATTTATCTTTTAGTTACAGAGACACTGAATCATCAATGGCATGGACACAATCCCCCTTTTTTTCCTCTAAAATGACTTAAAACTTATTTCAGAGCCATTTGATACAACTTCCCTTTATCTCTGAGTGAAGCTGTACACTGTATTATCTGAAATTTGTGACAATTTCTCTGTCGCTGCAATGCAGAGATGCAAAAATACATATCCCTGCTGTGCGCATGTGTGTAAGGAAGTCTGTGGTGCACATACACACACACACACACATGTACATACTGTATCAGGTTTGGGTGGATGACTCATATTGTAATCTGGGATGAATGCAGAAGACCCGCCTCTGAAGAGTTACCAGCTACTGATGAAATATACTGCACATTCCTGTTGGATATAGGCAGTGACTGTGTGAGGAGACTGCACAATGTACAACTATATATATATATATATATATATATATATATATATATATATATATATATATATATGTTAAACTATGGTAAGAGTATGGTGTAAAGGCTGTACCACTCAGGGTTTACTGCAGAACATATTAGAACGTTTTTCAATGGGGCCCTATGTGTGATTACATGCAATGAAAACCCATATCTTCAATTTACAGCAGGTACACATACGTGTTTAGCAGACAGTTATTTTACACAAAAGAAGAGAGCAAGGACATTGCCAACACAAAAATAACTTTACTAACAAACTACCACAGCAATTGTTAACTTCAGCTAAAACAAATGAATGTTGTCAAGTCATTAAAATCGCCCTACGATAAAAAAATAAAAAATGGTTTGTTTGTGCATCACTGTAACTGGGCATGACTTAGATCTTAATATTGGTAAATTCATTTGTATTTTATAATATTAAGTTCACATTTTTCAAAAATCTAGTTTTGTCCCCTAAAAAAGTTTTTTATTAATGACGGTTATCACGTGTGACTGCAGATATAATCAAACTGCAAATGAGCCCATCACAAAAGAGTCTTACAAGAAGAATATGAAGAATAATTTGCACAAGAAACCTATAGTTGTAAATAGTTTATTAACTTGAAATCCATCCATCCATCTTCGTCCGCTTATCGGGTCGCGGGGGGAGCACTTTAACTTTTAACTTGAAATAACTTGTCTTAATAACTTACATGATCAACATGATTGTGTCTCCAGCATGTGTCATAATTATTATTGTTTGGTAAGTATCTGCTTGTCTGCCAGCCAGTTTGATCAAATCTGCAGTCAACTGTCATTCCCAAGTGCTTCAAAGTTTACCTTACATAGCAGCTGGATTCTCGCAATATCATGAAATAACGCAAAATCCCATGAAAAACAACCATCTGGCTTGTCAGGTTAACTTGAAGTAGGCGCAAACCAAACTCTCTGCAAAATGAATTTGTGGCATTTACTTGAATTCCCCTTCCAATGCAACAATAACTTTAAAAATATTTTTATTGGGGCTGAAACTGAATTTTGATAAACTAAAAAAAAACTGGGGGGAAAAAAATCATTGTTTATTTATTGAGTCATTTATTGCTGGTGGCACCACTCTGACAGCAGAAATACAGAGTGATGTGGACTACACATAGGAAAGATGTAAGGCTCTGAGTCTCTTTGAGCTGCAGCCTTTAATAAGTGAGTCCACAGGAGCTTCATGTGATCTTGGTTCATGAGGACCCCTGCTGAGTGGGACACATCAGACAGCTACATGTGGAGTCTGGAGAGAGGGAGCACTGTATCAGAGGGAGCCCTCTCTCATTTAAAATGTGAGCAAGGGTTTAACAGGTGAGGACATTGACCTTTCACAGTCTGCAAACCACAAATACTGATTTTACTAGTGGTCGTCTCTAATCTCAGAAAGAATTTTCCCGATTTTAGTTTTTAAGGTAAAATGACATGAATATATCCTTAACAGTACTTTACTAAAATATATTTATAGAGCGAAGGTAATTTAGGACATGGTGAGACAAACACATCGTTCAAATAATGTATCTGATGATCTCATTTTATTTGTGGCAACTTGCAAAGGCATACTACTACACAAAAGATGGTAAAACTCCACACCTTCATTCCTTTACCCTCCTTTAATAACTCATTACAAGCGATAGTTTCTGATCACTACACCTGCTTTTCAATTCTCTTCTTTAGAACACAGTACATACATTTATATTGCTGTAAATACTGTATATATTGTTTTAATTTTGTCTGTTTTACTGCACTAGCTGCATCTATGTTTTAATGTATTGTATTGACTTACCTCCCGTCGCTGCCTCTTGGCCAGGTCATCAATAAAAGGTAAAATAAAATAAAATAAATACTTCAACTTGACAGGGAAACTCAAACTACATTTCTACTGATTGGCCATTGTTGATAGCCTGTTTAAGTCAGAATCAGGTTTATTGCCAAAGTTACACTAACAAGGAATTTGCCTTGGTGGTTGGTGCATACATAAACAAACATTCATTTTGAATCTGAAGAGCCACTTTTAATTATTTTTGTCAGTGTGTGGTCATCAATTTCTATAATGTTGGATTGTTTATCTCGGCTACACACCTGAAACCACCTCTTAAAAAAACCTGGATTCAAGAGAGCAAACCATTTCACGTTTGTCTAATTTCCAACAAGAGCCAAATGATTGACTGTTTGAAACTACTGTATGTGCCTTGTGGTACTACATAAGAAAGAACAAATACAAATTAGGGTTTGACTTAGCCTAAAAGGAGAAAATGTTGACTCAAAGTGGCTTAAAATGCGTAAATTAAATTAAGTTATTGGAAGTCCCTATCTTTTTTGTGAGTGTAACATAACACAATAAAACTAAGGCTATTATAAAAAAAGTTAATTTATATACATACAACTAATCAATGTAACACATATGTCACTGAACATGTAGTAACAGATGTGCATTCCAGTAAGTAAAAGGCTGTATGAAATATTGATTGGTTATATCTATGGCATTTAAATGTGCCTCACAGGAATTAGGGATAAGACACTGTTGGCAGAGTAAACGGAGCAAAATTGAATTAATTCATTCATATGCAAAAAAAAAAATAGGAACAACAGTTTTTGACAGAGGAAGAGAGAAAAGTAGTGGAGTTGGGGGGAGATGGGTGGGGGGGGATGGAAGAGAGCCATTGCATTGCTCTCTGATTCAGCGTTTTAGCTTCATTTGATTTTCAGTGAGAATGGACTTCTGTAGGAGCATCACAGAGCGAGAAAAGAAAAATAAAGAACAAAGGGGTGAAAAGCAGAGAATACTCAGGAACAAAAAGTCATGTATCCACGCAGTTCAGACAAGAGACCTCAGTGGAAATGAGGTTAACAAAAGAAAAGGAAAGGATCTATGAAAAGAGACGATCAGTTGTGCTCTAGGCCTGCTTGCCTTCTAATAAACAAAGCCAGAATTTATTAGAAAGCCACTTTTATTGAAAAGCAATAATACTGCTCTACTTTAAAGGTGAAATAGGATGAGAGTAACATGCTCGCCTTACATGCATGACAGGCAGCACGCGGGTCAATTGGCCTGCAGAAAAGGTTCTCCACTGAGCTCTACAAACGTCTCGTCAGATCACATAAAAGCAAACTCGCTACAAAATATTAATCATCTCTTACATCATATCTACCAGTGCGGCATTTCAATCAGCAGAGGGGAACATTTGCAGTCAAAAAAATATTAAAAAGCATCCCTTTCCCTGCAACATACACACACATACACAAATAAGCCCTTTAGCGCCTCATACAAAACCACTTGGTGCACATTTTCTCATTATCCAAGCATTCCTGTCCTTTCTGTCTGGCAGGAAAGAATGGATGGCCTCTAGAGCTCTGCGTGTGTGCTTCCTTATTTGTGTTGGAACTTGTGGGGTATGCATGTATTTATATGTGCGTGTTTGTGTGTGTCTGCCCCATAAGGTCAAGCAGCCCCTAAACAAATTTGAGAGCGTGACTCACTGGGGCCTCCCATCTCCGTCCATCAGTGCTGACAGGATGGCATGCCTATCCAGCATGCATGCAGCCCACTGTGGCCTGTAGATATATAGGACCACGCAGAGACATATGGTCTTAATTTTGCTTTTGTCTCTGGGGGTGAGGGGATGGAATAGGTGGAATTATGTGTGTGTGTAGTGTGTGTGTGTGTGTGTGTGTGTGTGTGTGTGTGTGTGTGTGGTTGTTTCTAGCCTCTGGGGTCCCCATCGAAATCCACAGATCCAAAGTCTCTACTTTTGCTCAGTCAAATGGAGAGAAATGGAATGGCTTGATGGAAAAAAAAAAAAAAAACACTCAACACACACACACACACACACACAGCATAGTAGCGTCCCAGGTGTGCGCCTTAAGGATGATTGAGAGCTAACCCTGTGTCTGATAGCGCCCTTTGGGGACTTAAATATTCATGGCTGTGGGGTTATTGTTATCTCAGTCGGTGGCGGAATCCTACACGGCAAGCATAAGTGCCTCTAATATTAAAAACAGAAACATGGGTGAAGGCAATACCAAAATTTACAGTAATACATCAACCTCAACCTGGAGATTAACGCAGCAGTGCCAGGGGAGGTTGCATAATGCTTCCCTAGTTCTTCACATTTCTCAAATTCAAACTGACAGTGAAACAAACTGACAAAATGTTAAATATTAGGAAAAAAAGGAGGATGAAAAGCAGACAGGCATGTGCATAGTTTTGTAAGGCTAAAATGCATCTAATAAGGAATGACATCAGTAATTCTAAGCTTTTATTAAGTAAGCCCTGAAGAGCAGTTAAATGTCATGCTATAACACGTGTGTGTGTGTGTGTTTATGTGTGCTAGTGCTAACCACAGTCTTGTTCTTTAGCTCTTTTTTCATTAATCCGGTTGTTCCCGAGCATTCAATTATCTGTGGAATCTCTGATCAATGTGAACTGTAAAAGCACGCCCTAACAAGTTAAATGAGGATTAATTATTGAACACCAATGCTTTTGTGTGTTCTGTAATGTGCCAAAAAGCAAAAACAAGGAGGTTCAGAGGAAGAGGAAAAGATCTTGTTAAAAGTCTGAGAGCTATCATCTTGTGTTTTAAGTTTTTCTTGGCTAATTAAACCAATTCTTGCTCTCCATAGGGAACGTGTCTTTATTTGTGTTTGTATTTGTAGTCCATGTTGTACTGCATGTGTGTCGTCGCACATTTGCTCAACCAGCTTCAGCAACAGAAAACCAAACCACTTTTTTTTTTTTTTCCCTGTGATTTTACCAGCCGGCTCCTTTGGCTTTGACTCATATAAATAAATAGTAAAAAATGTCATCTGTTTTTGCTCTGTGCATGACATCCTGCTCATTTTCTGTACCAAAATGCATTTCAAAGCTTATAAAAACTAGGTGAACATGGCTCATTGCTTTTTAATTTGCCATGTTTTTTTCAGCAAAGGATGATTGTCTCTCCTGGACCTGGGCTCAAACTCAAAACAATATTTAATCAGAAGCAAAGATTGTTTATTTGAAATTACAGCTCCCAAAGACAAATGATCTGTGTTGAAAATGTGATGTAAAATCAAACCTGTTCATTTTGAAGAGCAATTGGCAGCCAAAGCCTTGGACCCTTCCTTCACAAAGCCCACTTCACTTAGTTACTGTTGCTACATCTGGCAAGCTACCTGTTCTTGCACGCCACATAAGCAGTGTACAATAATTATGGCAGATTAACCATCAAAATTCCCAGTCATTTCTGAAACAATGGGTCCTTGATTTCACACTGTAGTGAACAAAAGCAGCTTCTCTGGAATTTGCTGGCTGAAATGACAACTGTCATGAGCAGATTTTATCAGATGTATTTAGATAGTGTAAGCTAATGCTAACACTTAAACCCTGTGGTTGGAAACTCAGTCGACAGCTGACTTTTTAATGTTTTGTTTTAAAAACAAGAACCCCGTAAAAGGGTCTTAAATATCACATGATGGCTACTTGATATCATACTAAAAGACAGAGGCTTTAACTACTTGTCCCAGACACAAATCTTGTCACCATATTATAATAAGGCACAGCATTGTTCACGTCTTGGAGGTTAGAGCCAGTAGTGCAGTATAAGAAATAAAGTGTAATTGAGATGTTATTTGTTCTAACATATTCTTGGGTGGTTTGGATGCTTATTATGTAAACATACTTGGAGATGAAGTAACACAGTGGATTTATGGCTTATTGTTCATATTTTCAAAACAGCAAGCTTCACTTTTACAAGAGAAAAGGATTTGAGGATGATGAATCACTAATGAGTTTGGCAAACACAACAATAGCTCAGGTGTAAAATCAAATAAAGAGCAGGACAGTGCTGTTATTGTTACACTAAACTCTCTCTCTATATATATATATATGGCTTCCGTGGCTCACACGGGGTGGATGTTCCAGCCCTGAACAGGTATTCCTCTAACGTAACATGTAACCTCACTAAATAACTCGGTTCCCTTTCCTTTGGAAATAACTCTACATTACTATCATAGATAGTAAGCTAGTTAGCAGGGCATGCTAACATTTGCAGCTCATGTTAGAGCAGATAAATACACAGTTTAATCCATTCCTTACACTTTTGCTCTTGTGTTTTTAGTTTTGTAAATGCTAAAAAGGCACCACTGTCCTAAAACCTGAGGATCACCTTTACTAGAGTACAACGCTTCAACATGTAGAGAAATCCAAAGTTTGACAGTCCTGCTGTGGCTAGTTACAGTTGGTAAACTATGACTGGACAAACCGGGCATGATTTTGCAAACACATTTTCAGTCTACATTACTAATATTTGTATTTGTGAGACAAATTTGTATTTGTGTATTTGCTTTCACCTGACCGCCCATCCCCCTAGCATTGACTCACTTCAGTATCTCCTTGGAGTGGCCGGTGTTGGAGCTCTTTTTGTCAGGTGTTCCGAGGCAGCTTGATTTTATTAGGGTATGTGGCCCCCGGTCCAGCATCATAGTGGAGGTCGCCGTGGCAATGACAGCCACTGCATCACGTACCCTGGCCTCGATGTTGTAGTCCCATTCATCATATGACACTGAGATAAGCCCTGGGAAAGAGAGAAAGATGGAGTTAGGTAAGAGGAAGGGATGTATGGAAAGTGGGAGGAAAAAGAAGAAGTAGAAAGAAATATGGAGAAAGATGAAAAGGAGGGGGAGAGAGACAGAAAAGTATGAAAAAGAGAGGGAGGAAAAGAAATACAAAAATGAAAACATTTTAGAAGAGATGCTGAAAAGTGGCAAAATCAAGACTGCAAATATACCTAAAATATCTTAATTTGGTACATGCCAGAGTACAGCTGTTTACTGTGTTACTCTGTATAAAAAATAAAAAAAAAAATAAAAAGCTACAGGTGGAAATCACAACCATGGTCATCCCTCAGCTCATTTTGTTATGCTTTGGCTTTCCAAGCATGAGGAACTGCTGGCTATCAGATGTCAGCATCTATTTCTTACACTAGTAAACTGCTCTTTCGGGTCATTTTCCATGGCTGGTTTGGGTAATGTGTTCACATTTGAAACCTGCATCGTAAATGTTTTGGAAAAAGGCAAACCTGCATTTTCAGGCAGCCTTGGTGTTGTTACTGGTTTCACACACATGAAAAATGTGGAACTACATGTCAATTCTTCAAGTAAACTGCTTCAAACAAGCTTGGTGACTAAGGGGAAAGGGGCAAGGGACAGCCACTGTAAAATCACAAAGGGGTGTCTTTCCTGCCTGACCCGATTCCATGGAGAAATATTTTCAAAACAACAACACTGGAAATTCTGTTAATGATGGACTCCATTGAGGTCAAAGCTCAGACTATTATTAGAACTGATGGCCACAATATAAAAGTAAAGCTAGTCAGTCCACATTTATCTCATATTTATGTGAGATATTGCACAATAAAATGACGCAAACTTAACAGATATGTCCAAATAAACTCCCAAACAAATTATAAACTGACTTACCTGAGGTAAACAGAAATCAGTATGCACCCTACAACTGACTGGCACAGTGTAGTGCAAATACACAGGAGAACATTTGCATATATGCAAACAAGCCCATCTGTCACTTGTGCCCACATTTTAACACAAAGCTTTTTTTAAACTTACCACATAATAATATAATACAGATTTCAGTGTTTTGCTCGCCAACACTAAAGCAGAGGAGTTGCTTAAATTAGTTTGAACCTGGCCCCTCAGGTTTTAACCCTCTGAGGTCTTAGCCATTTTTTCCAATCTTTGGTTCGCCTAGTTTCCTTAACCCTGTTATGCACAATCAAGTTAGATTTTGAGGACAACCTAGGCTATCAGAATATGTACAGTATGCTGCAGGGATGTTATATGAATGTATACATTGCTATATGACTATTAAATACAAAAGAAAAGCTAAAGCTGTTAGCTATCAAGCTTAAAACACAGAACCAGTCTGGGTTGAAGAGTCACGGAGATAATGGAGATTACGCAACTCGATTTCTGGATTCATATTTATTTATTTATTTTATAAAGATACTGTAATTCCATGATGGATTAAAAAGCTTCTGGATGGCCTACAATTGCATGGCGTATTTCACTTCTTCTAAAAGTAAGTCTGCACAGTATTTCCGTCGCCGCCTGGCAGGGTTTTAACGTCTGACCTATGAACCTCTGATTCCCTGTCTGTCAGTAAATTACATCAAGCAAAGGTGGGATACTTTATTAAGTTGTACATACTGTATATGCCTAAATTCAAAGTACCAACAAATTATATTCATATGAATCAATTATATAATATACTGATATGTTGACTGACAGTCTTATTGCACAATCAAGGCTACGGTATTCCCCAGGACTTCCAAAAATGTTATGATTCAGGAAGTGCGACAACATTTTTTAGGGATGCACTGATCCAACTTTTTCTCTCCCGATACTAAAACTCAGAGTCGACACCGAGTACTCGATACCAGCGCCCTTTTTTTAACCATATTCAAAATCTGTAAACCTGCTTGAAACTTTTTGGGATAACACTAAAAAATTAGTTGACAGCCCAAAGTGACTAAATGTGCACAACTGATAGCAGAAATACTGAATTTCATAACAACATTAAAGGTCCTGTGTGTAACGTGTTTAGTTGTTCATTATCAAAATCTGTGTTGCCCGTTCACAAACTTGTCCTTTTTCATGAATATTTACCACCACCATCAATTCCAAGTATTCCTTTTGGCTTGAAATTTTACATTTACATTTGCATGAACTGGGGTAGACACTCCATATTCATGCGCCATCTTGAAATACGTTAGCCGGTAAGGGACATGCTGGACATACTGCTCCGCCTTTCACGTTTTCGCTGTCACATGATAAACTCACAGGTGCTGCTAATGCTGCTAATGGGTATCGTAGCTTCCCGGTAGGGCTGGGCGATAGGGAGAAAATCAGATATCACGATATTCTTGACCAAATACCTCAATAACGATATTGCGGCGATATTCTAGGGTTGACTATTGGTGCTTTAACAAAATATCTTCACACTTAGATTTTAGATAAATAATCATCAGTAATGTGGACATGATGTCTAAGTGGGGAAAAGGCAAATAATAGAACAGCTAGAACAGTCTGGTAAGTTCAGAAAAGTCCATCACTTTACTGTAATGCAGCCTTTAAAACCAGGAAAAGACCACACTTATGTCATATCACGATATTACAATATCCAAAATCTAAGACGATATCTAGTCTCATATCACGATATTGATATAATATCGATATATTGCCCATCCCTACTTCCCGGCCCCGGCAAGTTTGAAGAAGGAAACATGGAGGACCACACGTATTCAAAATCCAAATTTCAGGAACATGAGTCTTTTTCTTTACCCAGAAAAATAAAAAGGATATTGAAAAGAGCAAGAAACTGGCTTTTTGAAGTGTTAAGGCTACCGTAGCTGTAATACGTACATTGAACTGCGTGGTGCGAGAGTGTTGATTGCGATATATGATTTCAACGCTAGATGGGAGAAATTCCTACACATTGGACCGTTAAGTGTCTTTCACTTGAGAAAGGACAGTAGGCGGTGAGATGAAATTAGGGCAGAGAGATTGGGAATCAAATGCAACAAAGGTCCCCAGCTGGAGTCCAACTGGTTGAGGTTCGTGAGATGTAATTCTGAGAGAAAAGTACTACTGTGAAAAAACAAGATCATCCCTGGCAGCATCTACATGACATTTTACATTGTTTGCCCTGGGTTGGACGTTAAATGGAACTGTTTGGATTGCTTTACAGTTAAAAAGAAAAATGCTTGATGGCACAAAGCTTCAAGAGTGCACCAAGGCTGCACATTATTAAAAGCTATACTGTATAACTGCAACTATAACAGCGCTCGAGACCTCGTCACTCCAGATAAGATCACTAAAGCTGTCAGGGTATGTTTATGGACAACGCCTGGACAAATCTGAGGATGTTGATCATTTCCAGTCAAGTGGTCTCAATTTTGAAAACTGTGATTAAGGGGAAGAGAGAGAGAGAGAGAGAGAGAGAGAGAGAGAGAGAGAGAGAGAGAGAGAGAGAGAGAGAGAGAGAGAGAGAGAGAGAGAGAGAGAGAGAGAGAGAGAGAGAGAGAGAGAGAGAGAGAGAGAGAGAGAGAGAGAGAGAGAGAGAGAGAGAGAGAGAGCGAGAGAGGTCTTTTGGTGTTATTGGTTTAGGTTATGATTAAAAACAAAGTATCATAACTAATTTGGCAATGGTGGCTTAATGTTTAAGATTTGACATGTGGCACTTAATGAGCTTTCTCTGCAAAACCTTAATTAGCTGCATTTTTATGTCAGCAACGGTATGATACTTTGAGCATGTGAGATCTCTATTTGAGCCCTGAAATGGTAAGACCACCATGTGTTTGGGTATACCTGTAGGGAAGACAGAGGGAACATGGTCTGCATCTCCAGCCACCAGTGAGGGCACGATCCAGGTGAAGCCATAACCTGTGAGGCCCACAGAATGGGCCACCTCGAAGATAGTGCTTGCCTCCTCCTTTGTGCAGTACAATAGAATTACAGGACTCTGCAGTTTCTTTAGCTGGTTTTGGATCTTGGAGTCTCCGTCGTCTACTGACATGTCCAGTAGGAAGACTTCTTCTAGCTCCCAGCCCACAAAGCTGTTATCGATGGTACTGCGGACCTAGATAGGAAAGGGAAATGTGATTTTCAAAAGGTGTAGGCTGCACACATACAGGTGTTAAGAAGAGACAAAGCTGTCTCCTCCTCCAGCTCCCATATTGCAAAACTGTTCAGTCTTTACACATCCCTTGGGAGTAGGATGCAGCAAGAGTGAGATTAGGTAATCTCTTTTCCCAAATCTTAAGGCTATATCCTCATACACACAGAGGAAACTCTCATGGAGATAGTGTCTATTTTATTTTTCCATGGGAACTTGTAAACCCAGAACACAACACCACAGGCTTAATTAGAGATTATGTGCAGCCAGCAATAAGTGATTTTAGGATTCTGGATTGTTAATTTATATGTAAGATATAAGATGAATGCATTTAGATGAAAGACATATTTTTGTTTTGTGTTCCAGAGGGAGAGAAGAAGTAATAGCCATATCTTAAGGGAATCAATCCAAAGGGAGTTATACCATACAGGTTGAGTAAAAGGCAGAACAAAGCATTTTGTGCGCAGCATATGCCATTACAACACTCATTTTCTTCTGTATTGAAAGAAGAAAAAGAAACCTTGAATCTTATAAGTGTGCTTGATATTTGCTTGCAAGAGACAGTAGGATTTAAAGCTTTAGTGCGTAGCTTTTTGGTATTAATGAACGTCCGTTACATTCAAGCCCTTGCCAAATGAGTTGCTACAAAACTAATTAAACACTCCACAAAACTCTCTCTGTATTTCTCAGTATGGCTATGTTCAGAAGATTGTGTCGTCCGGTGACTTTCCCGCTCAGAAGCTCGAGTGAAGATAATTACCTCTTCTGAAGAGTCCATCATGTTTTTTTGATCCTCTTGTCCTTGGCTACTAGCAACTGTGTGGAGGGGTGGGGGCGCGTGCGTGATCACGTAAGGCTTGTATCATGTGGATGTGCCACATTTTTGTTGTCATTACTTAGAATTCCTCATGGGGCGACAGAAACTATGCACTATAGCTTTATTATGCTGCTAATAACTGGTTTATGCTTTTCTAGCTGCTTAATTCATTAAGGCTTTGAGTAGTTTGTTTTCAAAATACCTTTAAACATTTTGCAGATATATAATAGGGACAGTACCAGCTGATATGAGACTCTTTACATTCAATATGAAGCTAATGGACCATAGGCACTAAATATTATTTTTCATGACCTCCATTTAGATGATTCATATATGATTTTAGTTATTTTAAACCAGATTGTTGCTTTAACTTTGTTCAAAAGGAAAGCCCCTGACATTGCTGCAATATTATTAAGAAATATGATTAGCTGACTTTCAATAATTTTTCAATCTTTTCAGATGTGTGTCTGAAGCCTCACTGAGTTGCTGCATTCAAAAGGAAAAAAAAAAAAGGAAGAAAAAAAAAAAGAAAGAAAGAAAAGTTTATTTAGGCTCTTTCACCAGAGGGGCAGCTAATCCAATCAGGGCAAACGGGCAGTTGTCCGGGCAACAATAACCCGTACCTGTGCACGTCCCTGGTTTGCACCTTGGTCAGTGAGGGCACTGACCTCGGAATCCGGTTGGTTTTATTCATGGATGTATTTTAAGACGGTTTTATTTCCTGTATGATGTGAAGAGATCCAGCCAAATAAATAAGATATGAACGAGTCTTACGCAGCCTGGCTGAGAACTAAACGACGCTGCGGAGAGAAATAGATGGCAACTATGATTTAAAAACGGGAATAATAAAAAGCAAACATATTCATTTTCACTTTTACCGGAGGCTGTATTACCGAGGGTCAGTGGCACTGCGCCCAGGCTCTGGAGCACCGGAGCCGCATTGGAAGCCGATGAAGGCTCCGCAGTGCCCCATATATATCTATGGCAACCAAACTTCACTTGTGAGACAAACGTATGACGGTCAGGAAGACATTTTGGCAGGGGGGAAAACTGATCAGAAAATGTAACGGAACGTTGTAGAAATGTAGTCTTGTAGAAAGTATAGATAATTGCTGCAAAATGTAATGAAGTAAAAGTCAAAAGTATGCACTATTGATTTTACTTAAGTAAAGTACAGATACGTGAAAAATGTACTTAAGTACAGTAACGAAGTATTTGTACTTCGTTACATTCCACCATTGCTTAAAACCAGACAATCAAGTCCTCAGAAATAGTGGCTTTTGTTAGGATCTTGTCATCAATTGTACATAGTCCTAGCTAAATAAACACCAAAATAAATGAAAACGTTAGATAAGACACACATCTCATCAAGGGATAAATAAAAAAATATGAAAATTACAGTATATAGGCCTCTTATAATGGGTTCCCGAAAGACAAAAGTAACAATACCTAATGTGCCTGGGACCCAGAGCAATAGTGAATCTCTCATTTGAATCCATGGTTGAAAAGATTTACGGCCTTTAGCTGTACACTATAATCAAAGGAATATATTTATCCTTGCAGATAATATTCTTTGTAATTTTAGTAGTAGTTTATACTGTATAAAGGTGCATACACACCTACTGGTATATGCTTATAAGCAGTAAACAATCTTTTACTGTATTAAAAAATACAGTACAAAAGAGTCGTTCATGGGGCGGTTCGCAAGTCACGGGTGAACGAACCATTCAACAAATTGTCTATTACATGTATGTCTTAATGTTTATGTTGTTTATTTACCTTGTTGACAAAGTCCTGATAGCCAGGGTAGTACGTCGTGACTATTGAGAAGATGTACCAGTCATACTCCTCCATGATGTTCAACATGACGGAGGCCTGCTGCTCGATGGACGGACCAAACTGGAAAAACATGGAGTGGTCGTCCTGAAAACCAGAGACAAGAAGCCAAACAGCAAACAAGGTCATGAGTCTCACAGCATGAGAGCAAAATGGAAGGTCGGGCACAGATGATTGTGGAGCGTTGTCCAGCTACTGCAAGCCTCAGGAAGTAATATAGTTCCGTTTATAGATAGGAGTTGTGCCTTTTCTGTGTATGCTCTTTAACTGGACTAAAGAATATGCAGCAATATGACATATTTATCTTCTGTATTTATGTTTAATCAGAGACTTTTACTTCTGTGCAAGGTCAAAGAAGGTTTTTCCACTAGTTATGAATATTCAAAACATAGACAAGGTGACTCATTTATTATCAAGGAGCCCTATCAAAGCTATGATAGCACATTTAGTATGCGGCAGAGAGCATGACAGGTAAGATGGCCACCTGGTTCAATGATATTTAATGTAGTGTACCAAATGTGTGGACCGACATCTCTGTCAAAACATTTGTCTCCAAGGAGAGAGAAAGAAGAGACAAAGTAAGAAGAGCTCTTGGCACTCCAGGACCTCGATGTCTGGTGCTATGGATTGTTCAAGGGCAGGTCGATCCCCCGTGTAAAACTGCCAAGCAACTCATCGGGAGAAGTCAAGACGGATTATTACGAGCGTTAGTGACCGGAGGCGACATGGCAGAGGCATCAACATCATGTCATGGGTTCTTTGTGTGTCCAGAGTGAAATATACTGTTGAAAGGTGACTGAGATGACTGGAGGTGTTGGTTCATGATTGAACATGGTCGTACTTCATTGTTAAATAGTCTAAATCGCTCAAGGAGTAAATGTTTACATTAACAGAATAGTTTACATTGACTGTACGCCTCCAGAATGCTGACGCGGGCAGGAAAGATTGTAGCCAATCCAGCTAATATTTACAACAAACTGTTTGAACATCTTCCCTCTGGCAGGAGGCTGCGGTCCATCAGGACCAAAACCTCACACCATAAAAATAGTTCCTTCCCCTCTGCAGTCAGCCTCATCTTCAGTTTCATCGACTTCAGTTTTGCTTTCATTAAAGCTTAAGAAATGTAATACCATCTAATGTCCTCGAGACATTTCAACAGTGGCTTTAAGGAGTTTGCATCTTTCCGTTTCAAAGGCAGGTAGATTTGAGTATCCAAAATGTGATGTGTGTCTAAAAAAAGACTGCAATTGTGTAAGAACAGCTTTTTCTAAAATGTTTGCAGAAACAGGAGTTTAAAAATAGGTTTAAAATTTGCAAGACCGATGTGTCCAGATTGGATTTTTTAATTAAAAAAAACAGACGTTGAGATATTTCAGTGTGGACCAAAGTGGTGGACCGACCGACCGAGCGACCGACCAACATTGCCATCCCTAGAGCCACGCCACTAGCATGACTAGAAATACACCTGATAACATCTCTAAAGTTTACCTATTTAAACAATGTATAATGTGTAAATATTAGAGGTGGCCAGCAGGCCTTCTCTGCTGGACTAGAGATTGTTGGAATCAAAAAAATAAATTTTCATAAATTATATACATATATGTTTTCATTAATGCTATATGTATTTTACAAAGTTGGTTCCCATTAGTCTATTAACATTATTTCATTGCTACTCTCTCCCTCAGGACCACATGACTTCAGACCCGTCGCCCTGACCTCTGTAGTTATGAAGTCCTTTGAGCGCCTTGTGCTTTCACACCTCAAAGACATCACCGACCCCCTCCTGACCCCCTGCAATTTGCCTACAGAGCCAATAGGTATGTAGACGATGCAGTCAACCTGGCCCTACACTACATCCTCCGGCACCTGGACTCCACAGGAACCTACGCCAGGATCCTGTTTGTGGACTTCAGCTCTGCCTTTAACACCATCATCCCAGCTCTGCTCCAGGAGAAACTCTCCCAGCTAGGCGTGCCTGACTCCACCTGCACGTGGATCACTGACTTCCTGTCTGACAGGAAGCAGCATGTGAAGCTGGGGAAACACGTCTCCGACTCACAGACCATCAGCACCGGATCGCCCCAGGGCTGTGTTCTTTCCCCCCTGCTCTTCTCCCTGTACACCAACACCTCCCTCATCGGACTCATCTCTGATGGTGACGAGTCCGCCTACAGGTGGGAGGCTGACCACCTGGTGACCTGGTGCAAGCTAAACAATCTAGAGCTCAAGGACAAGGGCAGACTGCAGCGTGTCATTCGGTCAGCAGAGAAGGTGATTGGCTACAATCTGCCGCCGCTCCAGGACCTATATACTACCAGAACTCTGAAGCGTGCTGGTAAGATTGTGGCCGACCCCTCCCACCCCAGACACAAACTCTTTGAGACACTCCCCTCTGGCAGGAGGCTGAGGTCCATCAGGACCAAAACCTCACGTCACATGAACAGCTTTTTCCATCCACCACTAGCCTTATTAACAAGGCCCGGAAACCACCCTGACACTCCACCTTCATGCCACTGTTCACTCTCTGCTGTAATGCTCTTTGCTCTTTATTTTTATTTATATCTTTATTTATTCTTTATTTTTAATTTAATACATACTGTGTACATATACTTATATTGTTTATACCTATACTTATATTGTTTAATATTCCATCTAGAGAATGTGTGACGTGCACCAACAACACCAAAACAAATTCCTTTGTATGTGTTAAAAAACGTACTTGGCAATAAAACCCTTTCTGATTCTGAGCTGCGCTGGTACCAGCGCAGCTCACTCTGTTGATGGACTTTGTCTTCAAATGATGAGCAGCTTTGGTAAGTTTAATGGATTTTTATGTAACTTTACCAGCTATTGATTATTGCTTGCTTTAGATCATTGCTGCTGGTGTAAATGATGTTCAGATGCAGTGGCCTGGCTGTGCCTTTGAGTGTGTGTGGTGGCATGTGCTTTTATGCCCAGCAGCTTGGCTACAATCTGTGGGGAAGCCTGTTGAATACTGATTGTGTTATTTGTGTTTTAAGGCATTTTTGCTTGCTTGGTGGTCGTACTGTATGAGTAAATGTGACTAGTTGTTGTGAGCTTGTCCTTGTTTCTTTGGTAATGACATTGATTTGGGCTATATGTGATATACTGTATATTTATGATGCAGCATCCTGTCATACTGCATAATAGTGGTACATCCTTGATTGTTAGGCCGGCCACAGACTGGATGCGTGGCGTGAGCGTGTCAGCTGCGTATCGTGTCCGTTTTTATTTCGGCTCCCATGTTAACAGGTTAGAGCGTGCAAACTGCCTGCGTGACATGCATGTCTCAGGGGCGGCTCAAGCCGCGCCGAAAACGCGTGCCTGCTAGAAATAGAACCGACGCCTATTTTTCACGCGACACGCAAGCGTGTTGGAAGCGTTTCCAGGTAAAATAGAATAGGAAAATATGTTTATATGTCATTTTGACACAAATACATATTAATTATTGACATTTTGATGTTTGATGTTTTTAAATTTTGACATAAATGCAGATATAAATGTAAAATAAAAAATTATCGATTTTCAAATGTCACACCTGTCAATACTGTAGCCTATTCGATGTCTTTGCTGTAATCAAATCAGTATATATTTATGTTTAACATGACGTATACTACTGCTTGAGTGCAGGGGGAATGGGAAACATACATGTGTACAGACAAGGCTAGCAGCAGCAGCACTGCGTCAGACACATTTCTGGTGTGCAAAGACAGAAAAATCCACGCAGCCACCACACAGCTGACACGCAACAGAAACGCCACGCTCACGCCACGCATCCAGTCTGTTGCCGGCCTTACAGTCATCATGTATTCATGTCTCTGCAATAAGTGTATTGTAACTCTCATAGGTTTTGAGCCTTGTGTTAAATCACTTTATTCCACTCGATAAAGGTTACTGTCACTGCTCATTATTTAATGCACTGACAGTATTATCAACATTCTCATCTAGCTCCCCTTTAAGTCCATCATCTTTGCTGTTTACGTACTCTGCAGTTTTGATACAGAATGTGATTCAAATCTAGGTGAAATCAAAACACGTCACAGCATGATTAGTGAGGACTACAGTACACGCTTTTTAATCAATTATTTCACTTCATTTGTCTTGAACTTAAATTAAAATTAAAGGCTAAAGTTTCTAGCATTCACTCTTCAGTGATTGTTTATATGTGCCCCCCAGAACATCTTACATTTGCATGCACTTCTACACTATATGTATACGTTTCATGTTCGTCTGCATTCATACACATGCAGACATACATAATCGGTCATGCACATTATTCATACAGGAGGCTGAGCACTCCTCGAGTTAGATGCGCTAACGCCACTCTAGATCAAAGCCCATCTCCCCCTTCCTCCACTTTTTTACCCACATGACAGAAATGGTAGGTTACCAACTTTTCACTGTAATGAGGTAATAACATCGCAGTGTCAAGTGAGGGTGGAGGGATTGGCAGTGGTGGAAACGAGGGGGGAAGGAGAGTGTGTGCGCACTCAGGCTGAAACCTGATGTTTTACCTACACTGACAGTAAATACACTCTGCTCTGTTCAAGAAGGTAATGAAGGTATTCTCACGCATGAACAACAGCTAATGCACTATTCAACCCTAACCTCACACTTCAACCATTGTTTGAGCATTTCAGCTTCAACGTGCTTTTAAATTAATTGCAAAGATGAGTGCTACATGTAATTTACACTGACATTATTAATCCATCTGTGGATCCAGTCATTTTCTATAACCATGTTCACAATCCTTCTGTTCACCATACAGACACATTTTCCTGTCTTTAAAGGATGAAGCTGGTGGTATTCTTCATTAGGGAAGGGGATTGTTATTTTTTTTATTGATATCATTTTCGAAATAATTTTTCTGGTTCGTGCACATATCTATTTTTTAGACATAACGTTATATGATCCACTAGTCTCGATAGCAGTATCGATAAGCTTGGACCTTATTGATTTTTGGGTTTTGAGAAATTTGGAACCGGGTCCTTAATAGAACCGGGTCTCAAGACCCATCCCTACTCTATACTTATTATCAACAAATCCCTTTAAAAGACCAAAACCAACAATGAGTTGATCTGAACAAGTATTGTGTAGTCAAAGCCTGACATAGCTTATTCCTCTGTGCCACAGACCTCAAAAGACATCAATGAGCCACACTGTTGAACTGGGTGACAAGCTCCTTCGTTATGATGAACATGGCCACTGTATCTTATTTTGAGTCAATCCCACATACCATTGTGTTGCTGTAAATACTCCGTAGAGCAGCCTGTGTATTAATCAGCAGCTGAGAATAGTCCCAAGAGTTGTGCTATTTATTTCTGCTTGAGTAACGTTTGCTAAAAACTACAGCGCCCAAATGTTTTGGGAAATTACTGAACCTTTTTAAAAAAAAAATAAACTAGATATTTATATTTATTTAAAGATTTGCATTCTCAGTGGGAACAAATTAGCTTTAGGATGGGTGCCACAGACAAGGTAGGTAAGAATAGACAAGTGGATGGTGGTTTTTGTCTTTTTATGGGATTTGTTAAAAGTATGAAAAATATAAAATAATGCCAGCCTCTCAGGACTAATTATAAAAAAATTCAACAGCAACATCTCTTCTCAGAAAAATGTCCTGGTTACTGTGAAAAGTTAGCATAAGAACTATTTTTTCTGCACAAGGCAATAGCCACAGTTGAAGACACTAAGGTAATTTCCTAAAAACCTATTTATTCATTTATTAATTTTGTGTGATTTTGTAGAGGTGACTTTACCATTTACAATTAAAAACTAACTCATGGTGGTTATTTTTATAAGCGTTTTTCTAGTATTCTTAGATTGAATATGTTTAACTTTAAAGACTTTAGGCATTTATTTATGCATTTAGCATTTTTCCACCAGTATTGCATTCCTGGTAATGAGGATGACGGACATCAAATACAACATTTAGACTATGTATATGATTGAACAGTTGGTTGATTGAATAAATAAAATCCAAGACAAAACATCCAAGTTATTTTGATAAAAGTTTAGACCTTTTTGGTTTCTGATCATTATTGTCTGAGGGAGGTTTTGTGCGTGTTGGGCCGATTCGTGACCTCAGTATTTCTGAAATCTTGGCTGCTTCTCTAAAAAGTACTTTCAATGAAAACTGTTCTGTGGATTATCCAGGCTAACCAGGACACTGTTTTTGGAAAGACCCATTGTTGATGAATTATGTTAATGCAATTTTCCAATGCTTTCCATCTCCCTTGTATTTGGGTGGCAGCAGAAATCTCAAAGACAAATATCGGATATTGGACAGATTTTAGACAACTAGAGGCAACTGATAAATACAATTTTTGTTATTTGGGTGAACTGAATTTTCTCAGCTTGACTTCATACTTTTTCTCTCCTCCTTTTTTATCACTGAGTTACTCTGTTGTTCTGATTTTGCTTTTTTCATTTCCTCTCGCTTACTTATTCACACAGTATCTATTTCTCATTCAACCCCCTAAACTCCCTCTTTGTCTTGTTATCACTCTCTCCTGATTCTTTCTTTCTAAAAGTAGGCTCAGACCGGTGTAATCACTTGTGAGACCAAACTTGCCATTCAGAGGGATCGTGAGGGCACTGCTTACTTAATTTTCTCCTCCTTAGATTACAGCTAATCATCATCTCATTCTACTTTCTCTTTCATATCACACCTATTTGGTTTCTGTCCTTTATTCACATGGCATTAGTGTCAGGCTTTTTCTCCCTCTCTCTTTCTCCTGACCCCCACCCTTGCCCGATATCTTTTTCCTCTCTGCCCTCTGTTTTTACATAATGTCCTGCAGCTCCATTAGTTCATATCACAGAGGTGTGAAGTGTACTGCAGGGCAAAGTCTGTGTGTGTGTCATTACCATAGCTGCCTGTTTCCCTTCCTGCTTGCTTTCTTGCTTGTCGTTTCACATCATACACTATGAGCCCAAGAAAGAGTTTTTTCACTTAATTTTCAAGCTCTGTTTTTGGGTCTTCTTGCTATAAGTTGCAAGTTACTGTCTGTGAGGTGGGATACATTTTGTAATTTGTGCTGTCAGGTTTGGTTAGGCAGTGTTGAAAATGACTGGAGGGACTGCAGGATAAACGGGTATGAGCGTGTCGCTCTAGTTGTTATATAAATAGAAAAGTGAATAACATCAAAAGCTAGACTCAGATGTGGTGAAGATGCATTTTACAATTCAAAACCTTTTGGTGTATTTAAGATTATGTCTGAGATCTAACTTTGTTAACTTGCTGTTCACTAAGCCCCTCCTTAGTTACTGTTGCTACCCTTCAGACTTTACATTCTAGCGTATGCCGTTAGCAATAATGGCGGCAGATTTCACAGTCAAAATGCTTAGTAATTTTTTTTAATAATGGGTCCTTGATTTGAGACAGTGGTAGACAAAAGCAGCTTTTGATTTTTTAATTAAGCTAACATTAGCTCCATAACAAGACTAAAAATGTCATCTTTGGCTTTTTGATGTTTCAAGCAGACTCGTTTTAGGACAAGAATCTTTTAAAAAGGTCTCAAACATGCACTTGATGGATACATACATAATATTATGCTTAAAGACGGTGTAAAGAGGGTAAAGCTGCATGTTCCAGTATTTAACATCCAAGTCAGGTCTCAAGTCATTTATCTTATGTCTAGTCAAGTTGCAAGTCATCAAAACAATGACTAGAGTCCACTTGAGTCCTAGTCACAGTGACTCGAGTCCACATCTCTGAAAAAATGTAAATATAAATATTTATAAGGTGCAAATCCAAATATGTACAATGCCAAAAAACATATAAACCTGACCAATACAAACCATCACCTGAGGCCCGCCCCCCCCACCTGCTCACCTGTACCAATTCTCCATCAGCCCAGTAGTACATATACTGGCCTATTTCCATTCACTGATCGCTAGATCGTCTGTTGAGCGTCTGCGTTATCGTTGTTTACCCAGGATAGCCTTTGCAGTCTGGAATAAATGTTTGAAGGGACCTTTTTTTTTTAAAGATAATTTTTTGGGGCATTTGAGGCCTTTAATTCCACAGGACAGATGAAGACATGAAAGGGGAGAGAGAAGGGGAATGAGCAGCAAAGGGCCGCAAGTCGGAGTTGAACCCGTGGCCGCTGCTTCGAGGAGTAAACCTCTATCTATGTGCACCTGCTCTACCAACTGAGCTAACCCAGCCACTAAAGGGACCTTTTTGACCTTGTGTTAAAGATATGCAGTTATGTTTGCTATCTGTCAATTTTTTATTTCATCAACAAACCCGTAGGCCTGTACCTCCGTCATAATTGGGTGGGTATTTTGATTGCTTTTTACCCCTTTTTTGCTTGATGCTTTGTTGCCTTTATTATATCAAGACAACAAGGTGCAGGTAAGTTACCCAAAGAGTTGTGTCGTGGGCATTTAAATAATAACGATGAAAAGAGTCTCATATTCCACTGATGTACTTTCAAATATTGTTTTTATTCAGTGGCAGGTCACAACCTAATAACATAGTATAGTATTTGTTGTCAGTTTAGTCTTTGTTTCTTTAATATCACTAATCACTCTTCCACTCCTGTATTTTCCCACTTTTTCGCCCTGAGTCACATCAAACACCACTTTGGTGTATGAGCCTCAACACAGGAATCTTAAAATAGTCTAGGTATACCGGCACTGAATCTGCAACAGTTAGTTGTGTGAATAACCCTCCTAAAATAGGCTGGTAGAGGAGTGAATCACTTGGGAGGCTTTATTCAACCCTTGTGCAGATATGACACCAGAGAGCTAGCTTAGTAACACAAACCTCTGTGTCTCATTCCCACTCCCTGAGGTACTGTTGTGCTGCCTATAACATGTGAGTACAACCTCCAGTTGAGATGGTGACTCCACACTCTCAGTGAACTCACTGGAGGCCCAGTGGATAACGGAAATACACAGTATGTTAATGCACACACTCATCTTTGTAAATAAAACCTTTTTCACAGATTGATCCCCACAGTGCTGACGTCTCTCTCTCTCAGTGTCATATTTAAATGACACATGTCTGCCAGCAAAGCATCAGGGGCGGCTGCATGATTTAAATCCATTAAGACAGGTAGTAATGGGTGTGTTTGATTTTGCTCAGATTATTACGGACACTTCCGTGGCCTGCCTCTGCGGCTGCAGCTGCTACGTCAGTGCGCAGTACTGTATGAGAGCTGAGGGGAGCGAGCCTAAAGCAGGAGGGCTGAAAGGATTTGGCAACTCATCTCTATGTCATGCCAATGAAAGCCTGTCTCCAATTAGATTTGCAGAGGAAGAGCGACATATCGGCCCACTGCTCAACAAGCCCTGGTGGGAGAGGATTGGAAGGAAGAGAGACCGAATGAGAGAGAGAGGCACACAAAGAAGGGGGCTGATAAGGGGGGGGCTGTTAAGGCTGAGAGATAGAGAGGAGTCTCGCTTGAGAAAACAGGCGACCCTCAGAACTCACAGCGACAGTGGTTCACAAACACACACATAAAAACACACACAAGAGTGGCAGTGTACACATTGTTCCCTCCAACACTCAGCTTTTTCCACTTCATCACACTCTTCTTTCTCCACCTTTCATCTACCGTCCTTCCTCTTTCTCTCCTGCTCACAGTCTAAGCGCCGCCACTGCTGCTGTCAATCCTCATCAGTTTGAGCCCAACATGCTTCATCATCATATTTCTAATCAAACACACACAGTTTGTTAATTCATCTCATATTCGGCTGTTTAATTATCAATGACCCTGTTTCGACGTCTCTCTCCCTGCTTCATTCAGTACACTGCATTTTAAACATCCCATAATGTTCTGATTGAATTACTCTTGCTAGTTTTGACGAGGAAATTATTTCA
Organism: Sander vitreus; assembly: GCF_031162955.1. NCBI lineage: Eukaryota > Metazoa > Chordata > Actinopteri > Perciformes > Percidae > Sander > Sander vitreus. The sequence goes on along the minus strand of NC_135856.1, from coordinate 17,788,371 downwards.
GACGCGCTAAAATATGATTCACTCCCACAGCAGCCAGTGGAGCGACGATGATGCCACTGCAACGCTTTCTATAAAGAACCGACTTTTGGATACAAGGGCGCTTTTGAAAACAAATATGGTGAGCAACAACAAAAACAGAATAGAAAGAAGATGTATTAAATAACAATCATTGACGATTGTTTTTAAATAGTATTATTTGTGGTAAAAATAATAGCAATACATAGGCCAGGAGGATAGGATGTCATTTACTAATTAAGTGATGTGTGTGTTAACATCCTAGATTAATTAAACCCAGCCAAGCAATACACATAATTGTAGTTGATGTTCTTGGTCTTTCATTAGTGCAGCCTGGATCTTTTTGAAATATTAGGGTCAAGATACAGAAGTAGCATTTAGATGTGAGTAAAGAAGGAAAATCTGTAAATAATTGTTCCAGCAATTTAGCTTCTAATTTCATCACAATTTCTATTTGTTTCAGTGATAAATCAACATTGCCAGTAAAGGTGACCTTAACATACAGACAAGCAATGTATTCAAGCAGAAATATCTTTGTTGCATTTACAGTATCTGTGCTTTTACCTCCAAACTGTTTGGGTACATTTACAGAAGAACCAGAAACTGCTTGGCAGCCACCCCGTGTGAGAAAACAATAGTCCAACCAAACAACCCAGGACACAAACTGCATCTCTGTATGATTTAACAGAGGCCACACAACACAGAGATTTCTAGGACTAGCTAAATCAGACACACATGCAAACGAGAAAAAAATCCAAAAGCAAATGCCTGTACACAGACGTCTACAGGAATATATTCATACAAAATGTATAATTTCAAATTTACAAATACGATCAAACACAGTCAGAACACACACACACACACAGTCGGGGGGAAGAAGTGAGTCCTCACGTCTGGGTCTGAGTCCTCAATGTCTGGGTCTGATTCTAAAAGTAATGGGACGATTTGGCCTAATTGATTATTGAAAAATTTAAAACATTATTTCTAGTGCCCTGCCTTTTCCACTTTGTCATTTCAGTAAAGTACTGTAAAACCTTTATTTACAATAATGGCCTGGAAAGCGTACCAAGACCTATACATATAATTATATGTTGATTCTCTGAGTAGTGACTGGAGGGCAGCTTTCTCACCTCCTCCCAACCTGGTGAGTAAAGCTCACAAATCAAATCATGTAATAGATGTCCTAGCTACTTATAGTAGGCTCACTACAACAGTTCACTCCAGAAAGCTGTTTAAAAACAGCATATTTCTGCCTAATGGTGCCAACTGCCTTAAAAATATTTGCACATTTACTTATATGACCATGTCTTAGTGGGATAAAGTGGAGACAAAACATGTTTAGGTTGGTGGTTTGGTGTTGGCCAGTCGGTCGGAGGTTCATATTACCCCACGATGATATTGACTGTCCTGAAACAGATGATTTAACGTCACCGCTCATTTTACACACAGTTTAGCAACAAAACTAAACGCTGAGGGAAGATTACTACGTTGCTATACATCCCCACTAACCTGGAAAGCGTGTCGGAGGAATACAGCGTCTCCTGCAGCGGGGATTCAGAGGCAGAGGGAGCGCAGCGTTCGCTAATGTTAGCTTCTTGTCTCATCTGGGGTCTGATAAACAGTAAATTTATCAAATTCAGTGTGCCCAACGCCTTTCCGATAAACTGTAGCTGTCATATTTTACGGGACCCGCGTAAGTGCGGTTTTCATGTTCCAGTTGTTCAGCCTCAGAGGGGAGAGAGAGAGCGGCTGACCGTTCGAACTGAGATCAGTAGAGCAGACGGCTCTGCCGTGTATAATTACGACTTAATGACATTTCATAAACAGCAGAAGGAGCGGCGGTGAGCCTCTGCTACATGCATATAGCGGAAACCCTGCGTGTGCATGTGTGATGCTTATGATGTAAATCATGCAGCGCCCGAGTGCATTTGACCAGCATAAAATCGGCATATGTAAGACTGACCGGCCGGTCGCAGGTCATGGCCGATCACGTGAAAATCGGCCAATTCCAGTCACCAGCCGGTCAATCGGTGCATCTCTATATAATAACAATACTTTTAATATGTTGTTCAACACACTTTCTTGTATTTCCATGATGTACAGTAGTAAATATTGCAACCTCTAGCAGGTCTTGTCTTGTTTAAATGTAAAATATCACTTTTTAAAATTTGGCTTTTTGACAACACTTAGCAGCAAGGCAGTTACAGTTTCTGTTACTCACAACCTATGTGACAGCTAGCAGCTAAGCCGCATGTTCACATGCTGTCTAGATGAGTCAACTTTATCCTGATAATCGAGTTGATCTGACACTTAGTAACCATGACATCATCTGCAAATCTCATACCAAGTAGGGAGAAATAGGCTCAGTCACTGGCTGAGGAAATGAACAAGGCAAAGTGCCACATAGCTTGGCCAAGCGAGCAATGTTAGCCCACTGCTGACAGACTCCGAGGAGGCGGCTTCATTCAGTCGTCACTCAGGGAATAAAAGTCCCTTGTGTTGCACTCTATCTTAATGTTTTACATTCTTGCTTCAAACTTCAAGTTGTCACTTCAAACACTAATTATTCAATCAATGCGTTCAATACCTCCATTTATTTTCTCCCTAATATGAAGTGCAAATATGTCTGGAGGCAGGCTGGAGCACTGAAAGGGACACCTGTGCTGTACATTTGTTTAATCACATTAATGCAGTCAAATACAATTGAAAAGTAACGCATGACAAACAGCTCTGGTAGGAATTTGTCACACACTAACAGGAACACATAACCATCCAACTACCAAAGACTTTTAATGATTTATTTTTAATCTCGTGAAATATTTCAGATATTAAGATTACAGATAATTTTATAATCCATGCATGCATATAAAGTTGCAACTATGTTCACTATCAGTTCATCTGTTCTGATCATTCTCTCAATTAATCACTCATGGTTGGGCGCCTGGTTAGCTCACCTGGTAGAGCAGGTGCCCATCTATAGAGGCTTACTCCTTGACACAATGGTTGCAAGTTCAACTCCAACCTGCAGCCCTTTGCTGCATGTCTTCCCCTTCTCTCTCCCATTTCAAGTCTAAACTAGCCTATACAAATAAATGCCTGAAAAAAGCCCAAAACAATAATTGTAATAAATAATAATCATTGGTTAAAAAATGTCCATCACAATTCACCAGACCCTAATGTATTCTTCAAATGTCCTGTTTTGTCTGACCAACAGTCAAAAACCCCCGAAATACTAAATTTACCATCATAGAAGACTAAGAAAATATTTACATTTAAGAAGCTGGAATCAGAGTTTTGGCCTATTTGCCTAAAAATATGATCCGTTACTGTAAGCCAGATGTGATGAAGCCAGCACTGTCACATCAGAATTCATTAAACCACCAGAGAGTTTCTATTATCTTCTCTAACAGACTCCATCATGTCTTCAATTCTGCACTGCTAGTTACTGAAATGTAATCATCAACTGAATGTCTAATCAGAACAAATGAATCTCTTTGTCTCACCAACACATTCTCACACACACACACACACACACACACACACACACACACACACACACACACACACAAAGCACAAGAAACTAGTGATTGCCTCAAGCTTTCTCCACCACTCCATTGCTATTGCCGCTGTGTGCACCACGAGGAAGATACAATTAATTGTCTAAATCAATCTCCCACTGTTACATCTGATGCTCCGGCAGCACTCACATCATGTCAGTCAAGCCCAAAGCCTTGTCCTAACACAGAGTGGCAGAGAGGAAGCAGATTAAATCAAGTTCGCAGAGCAACTGGTTAAGTTACAGATGTGAAACGGTTTAAAGTAATGAAAATAGCAGGAGAGGTAAGAATATAAATCTATTAAAAAACTAACACCAGAGGCCTGTAGCCTGTACTACGAATCAAGATCAACATGCCCTGGATTTATTTCAGTTACCCAGCTTCACCTAACATAACCACCGCGGTCCCACATAAGCTGTGTCACAACGGTGGTTAACAACTAGTTCAGTCAACCCAGGGTTTCCCAATCCAGCGACGCGCGCGTTCACATAAAGGAGGCGGTGTTTGCACAGCACGACCAATCACAAACATCTACCAGAGCCGCATGTTTTACATAAGAAGAGCAAACTATAATTCTACATAAATATGAAGAACACAGACACGGTTTTACAGGCAAAACGCAGGAAGGAAAGCTGGCAAAAAAACGCTTATCAATATAACTTTCCCATCAGTCAGGCACAAGATGTGACCATAATTACATTCAGTCATTGCTTTAGACTATTATATTATCAGTTGCAACCCTGGCAGTGGAAAGCGATCGTGAGAGAAAATAAAAAATATAAAAACATAATTTAAACTGATGTGTGCATTGGCACACACGGCTCAAGAAGCCGACAAATAGCCTATACGTGATTCCCTATATATTTTTCATAAAAATACCCATCGGGGAATGTTAACAGGGTTGTTGGTCTCTAAATGTTTTAACTTTTCTGAGCGCACCTTTCTCTCCGCGCACCACCTTAACCACCTTAACCTGCTCCCGAGCAGGTTAGGTGTTCAGCATAAGTTACCACGGCGATTTAACCCGGTAACAAGTGATCCACCGTCGTTATACACAAAACCCTGGGTTGAACCTGAAGTTAGCTCGTTAATGCCAAATATTGCTTCGTAGTACATGCCTAAGGAAACAGCAAGCCCGGTAAGACAATAAAGGAAGGTGGGGGGTAGAGAGGGAGTCAATTTAGTACCACCTTTGGCCCGGCAAGTTAATGGAAAGCTCCTTCACGAGGAGTTTATTAAGCTCGCTAGCACAGAAGAGAACACAGGTAATTAATCACTGACACATTGGAGCTTTGCATGCTGAGAGGGCCAGATCCCACCAATCCAAACGAGCCAGAGACCCAATTAGACCTGAGCACAGCTAACACATGGCCTGGCTAAACAACTGATGTGCTAACCTGTGTGTGTGTGTGTGTGTGTGTGTGTGTGTGTGTGTGTGTGTGTGTGTGTGTGTGTGTGTGTGGGGAGGTATAACCAAGTCTAGATATCGACAATTAGATTGAATATTGATGAAAACTCATTTTGCTTTCAGATTAATCCTTAAAGTAAACAAAGCTGCATTTTCTGTTGATTTTACACTTGGTTTAAATACTTCAATCTGTTTTCACCCTCTGGCCAGGGCCCTGTTATTGTACATGCTTGTTTACTGGAATGGCTAATTGGGATATGTAATGCAACTGTGACATTGTTATTGTTTTTAAAGTTGCACCTGTGCTTTTCCTGTAATGATGATTCAAAATGTCAGCAATGAAGAAAAGTCTAACACAATCTCGACCTCTACTTTGCTCTCACGACACTCGCACATTAAAGGTGAGGTTGTCAACAATGACCGGGCTGCAGTCACATGTGTTTGCTCCTCTCCAAGTGGTCTGATGATATTAAAATCAAACACATCTAAACTACTACTACTGAATAACAGTTACTCCCACAGAGTTAGCTAGCTAGTCTGCATGAAACACACACACACACACACACACACACACACACACACACACACACACCTTGCCCTGTAACTGTAGGTACTGTTAATTACCTGTATATAATAAACTTGTGCACTTTGATCATTTGGTGACGGATAAGTGCTCTGCCTTTGCATGCCGCCAGTGTTACACTGCATTCTGTGACCCATCAGATTCAGTGACCTGTAGCAGTGCAACAATGATTTCGCCTCCAGGTAACCTGCACAATGCATGCAGAAAAATCAGCCTTCTATTTAGTTGATATTTGCTGAATGATAAAGGTGAATTAATATCATTTCCACTGTGTTGTTTTAACTCTAGCTTCTGTAGCTTGAGCAGCTGTAGCACAGCCCTGCAGTGAGAAGCAAACACAATGAGTCAGGACAGGGTTAATAAATGTCACAGAGCAATGACACAATATGAGATCCTTTTAGTACAGTAGAATCTCTGTGGTTTAAGTATGATAATTATGATAGGTGGATTCAAAACTGCATTTGGATTAAATATAATGCTATCAAACCTCATACCTATTTGTAACGATCAGCGACTACCATACATTCTAAAAAAAACAAAAGCACTAATTTCAGCAACATAATGATGACTGTTACAAGGCTAAGCTTACAGGGCTCGTAACACAAAGGAGCACAGCTACTAAAGGCTAGCCGGTAAAATTAATGCCCCAGTCTCCTTTTTCCTGCGTGTTGCGTTAAACGTGAGAACGAGACTTAACTTGCCTGGATGAATGCATGTCTTTCCTACTTCTAGAGGGCTTGTGCTGTGTTAAACTGAGTGACCTAGACACTGCATGGTTTCGTGTCTGAAGATGGCTGCTTGCGCCGGTGACAACGCTGTCACTCATAACATGATATATTCACCACTCTGTTGTTCCAAGTTTCTCTTTTTAACCAATGTAAAGGTTTTCATTTCATCTCTAATTATTTCCAAGGTAGGTAGGTAGGTAGTCAACAAGGAAGGGGGTAAGACAACTTTCACCCACACTTTAGATTTTCTTTAGTACGTTTACATGCACACCAATATTCCACTATTATTCCAAATATGACAATATTCCGAATTTGACACGGGTCATGTAAACAGCATATTCCGGTTGGATATTCCAAATAAGGCCTTTTTCCAAATATAGCATTTTCCGATTAAGACGTGGGATATTCCGGTATTATTCTGGTTTTAAAGGCATTGTTTGGACATGTATACAGTGCATTCGGAATATGCTTCTCAATCGGGGTTTTCACCACAGGCTTGTGGTCAGCTCTGTGCGTTGCTATAGTTTCTGTACACAAACCAACCAGCCAACAGTTTGCAAGGCTGGAGACCCGATAAGAAGGAGAAACACAGCTACTTTTAAACGTTATCAAATACTTGGATATCAACAGGTTTTTGGATTTGCGCAAACATCGCTACGCCAAGCTTTTCAAGAAGCTGGTTGAAGGAATGAAAGGGGGATGCTGTGTTCACACGGTCCAACAAGTCTGCCGCCGCTGGTAAACTTTGCAAAAATCCTGTTTTGCACGGCTACATGTAAACGGGAATATTAGTGGAATACTCATTAGCCATGTAAACAGCTTAGTCGGAATATCATCTTTTACGGAATTAGGGCAAAAAACTAAATTTTATGTGCATGTAAACGTAGTCATTGTCAGTTAAAAAGGTAACTTTGTTTTTTTTTCAACCTGGACCATATTTTTTCTGTGTCGAAGTGACTAATGGGAACAACAATATCTGACATTGGTCCAGTATTGAGTAAGATCGCTTCAGTCGGCAGTCAGCGAAACAAGCTACAAGGTAAGTAAATGGGCAATTGCGCACCTTCAATTTACGTCAACAAAAGTGCTTGTTTTGCCACTGACATGCTCAGATTATTGTATGTGTCTGACAACATCATGGAAAGGATTCCTATGGAGGTCGACCTTTCTGTTAAAGAGTAAGATCCTTTCTTTAAAGGTCCAATGTGTAGGAATTTCTCCCATCTAGCGCTGAGATCATATATCGCAATCAACTCTCTCGCACCACGCCGTTCAAAGTACGTATTACAGCTACGGTAGCCTTCACGCTTCAAAAAGCCGGTCTCTTGCTCTTTTCAATATCCTTTTTGTTTTTCTGGGCGAAGACGAGGACTCCTGTTCCTGAAATTTGGATTTTGAATACGTGTGGTCCTCCATGTTTCCTTCTTCAAACTTGCCAGGGCCCGGAAGCTACGATACCCATTAGCAGCATTAGCAGCACCTATGAGTTTATCATGTGACAGCGAAAATGTGAAAGGCGGAGCAGTATGTCCAGTATATCCCTTACATATTTCAAGATGGCGCATGAATATGGAGCGTCTACCCCAGTTCATGCGAATGTAAATGTAAAATTTCAAAGCAAAAGGAATACTTGGAATTGATGGTGGTGGTAAATATTCATGAAAAAGGACAAGTTTGTGAATGGGCAACACAGATTTTGATAATGAACAACTACACACATTACACACTGGACCTTTAAACATAAAAACATTACCGAAGTTGCTATTGCTAAACTCACCACACTCCATGTAAATAAACAGTAATTTTAGCATCGTAAAATATACTATATTCAGAGTCGAAAGACACAAAATAAAACCATAAAAAGCTGCCTTGGTTTGGCTTTCTACTTTTCGTCTTCTACCATTCTAGTTTGGTCGAAATTAACACATACTTTGCCTCTATTGAATTTGCGGTGCATTGATGTGTGCCATGTGATCATTGTTGAAAATGTGAAGAAAGAAAAATAGGATTATGTATCAGCTCGGGCAGTAAAAGTGAATTAAGGATAAATGCTCTTCACTGTGTACTGCAGGACAGGACTATAGGAGCTTCATGTCTGCCTTTAACCGTGTCAAAATGCATGTTTGCCCTCTCTCCTCCCTCTTGCATCTACAGTATCTTCCCTACATCCATACACCCTGCCTTTTCAATTCTGCTTCTCTCTCTAACAAGCACACGGGGTGAGAGTGCAGGCTGGAGTCAAGCACAGCGTGGAATGAGAGACATGCGGTTCAAAACCTTGTCATGACGTGCTTTTCTTCTGCAAGTCTAGACTCTGTTTCCTTTTCTGTCTCCTCAGTCCCTCCACTTCCCTTGAAGCATTACTCTCATTCGCCCTCTTTTAGACATTCATCAGCACCTGGGGAATGAGAGTGATTTTCTCCATATTTTCATTTGTACACTCCATTCTCTTCTGGTTCTGTTTGCACTTTTTCTACCCTCTTTATCTCTGTATGCATGTATCTCTCTCTCTCTCTCTTTCCTTTATCGTGCATGCTGTTAAATCAGATAGGCTGGATAAGTGTGGCAGCATGGTTACACAGATACCAAAGGCATCAGAGAGCAAAAATCAATCACTTCTCCCCTTCCCTTTCATCAGCTAACTCTCTCGCTCTCTGTCTTTGCAGCCCTCCCTTTCCTTCTTCAATCTTCCCGCTCTTCTCTTCGCAGCATCCTCCTCGTCATCATTATCTTTTGAATGTCATTCAAAATTTCCTTCCTATTTCAATATGTTGCTTTTGATTAAAAACCAAGTCCCCCCCAATTTCTAAAAAAGATGCCCTCCCTCCTTATTTTTTTTTTCTTAGAGAGCACAGATTCCAACCCATCTTCCCTCCATTTCCTCCATTTGTGGTGCATGTCTCCTTCAACAGCACAACCCATTTCTGACTGACAGCAGCTGGCCTGTCAAAGTCGGGAAAGTCAGGAAGAAGACGACTAGGAAGCAGAAAGTGAAGGAGAGACACAGAGAAGGGAGGAGTGAAGGATAGAGAAAGACATTTCTAATTCAAAGAGACATGCAGTGTTTCCGTGGCAACTCGGTTCCCATAGAAACGGTCTTGCTAAAGATGCCATTAGTGTGAAAAAATATCCACTTACACTCTACTGCACTGCATGGACACAAATATAGGAACATGTGCATTCTTACGCGTTAAGAATGCATTTGAGGAGACGCATATGACCGCAGTCCTGCACAGAGTCGTAATCCGCTGACACACCTGAGGTCAATTATAATAGCTCAATTACAGGCCACTTATGTTGGAAGCTCAATTATAGGTCTGGCCCTTTGGGTAGAAGAAGTGACAAATTGTCTTGCTAATATTATTAACTGTACTTGTAGCTTTAGTGCTGAGGTTTGTTTTGACTTCACTCTTCAAATTACTTCCCTCAAATTAGGCTGCAGGGGCTAAATTCTCCATATATTGTCTCATTGACCATGACAGTCTTCAGGCTGGGACCGTCCACACACACACACACACACACACACACACACACACACACACACACACACAATATAACTATCATAAGCTAACAAGAGCTGACAGAAGTGAACTGTATATAAAGTCCTGCTTGCTGTATGTGCACATATGGGGGTTGGGGGATGGACTGATGAACTGTATGTGCGGGTCATGTGTGGATGTCCCTCTAATGTCTCTGCTGTTTTGTGGTACATGGCTGATGATTAAACATAATGAGGTCTCATCACAACAACAAACAGATATAGAGTTGTGTCGCTGCTTCATCATCAGAACAAAACGTTCCAGAACGCCACCACACCTTCCTCTTAGGCATAATAACATACTATGTAGGGCTGCAGCTAACGATCATTTTCATTAATCTGCCAATTGTTTTCTTGATTAATCATTTCAGTTTTGTCTATAAAATGTCAGAAAATAGTGGAAAATGCCTGTTACAGTTTCTTACAGTCCAAATAATTGACTAATCGTTACAGCTCTAAAATAAATATGTTGTCTTTTTGTAAGTCAACTAACAACAACCTGTGCTGCTGTGACGATCAAATCAACACTTTTCATGATTTTTGTGGTAATTTTTCTGTTTGTTTGCGTTCAATTTAAGATTTTTGCTTTTTAAATGTAAAAATATTCAGCTTCCACGTCTTCTGAAAAGCAATCTCCCTGTGATGTTTATCACCAACATTGCTGTTCAAATATTCAGCAGACATAAGCAGCCTCTTTTTTAATTTGCCAACCAATTGCACAGATCTACTTCCTATTTTGTAGTACTTGATGTAAAGGAGATCTGGCTTTGCAGAGCTACAGTTCAACTCTGAACTGTGTGTAAGATGAGAGAAAATGAAAGCATGCCGTATAATGGACAACAATTTCTTTTTTTAAACAATGTTTTTATATTTTTCATTCTAATACAATTTTCAACAACCCGACTGATTGGTTTTGCATAGAAGAAATAAAGTTTCTCACTTGAAAATATAAAAAAAAAAAAATGTTTCCTTGGAATGTCATACATCAGAGAGATTTCTTCGAAGGTCATTAGAATCCCTTCTTTAAAGAGGTCACCTACTTTACTTATTCCTTTCTTTGCCCATTTCTGGAATCCTGCATCTAGCTTGCCTGGTCAATTAAATATTGCCCCACACTGGGCTGTCAATTGTGACAGCGTCAGATATGTTCATATCTTTTACCTCATACCATACATTAACCATATTACGAGCTATAGGATGAGCAGTATGTGTTCTTAAGTACTTTAGCTTGGCTGAATACAGGTACAAATGCAATGGTACCTTAAAGGTGCTCTAAGCGATGTCACGTGTTTTTTAGGCTACAACATTTTTTGTCACATACAGCAAGCATCTCCTCACTATCCGCGAGCTGCCTGTCCCCTGACTGTAAAAAAACACGTTTTCTGTAGACAGCCCAGGCTCCACAAACGGCAACAAAAACAAACTGTGCCAACCTGCACCACCAAACATAAACAGTGTTCCAGCCAATAACCCGACAAGAGGATTAGGGGGTGGGGGTTGGGGGGTTAGTGCGCGGAAATGGAGGGGGAGGGGACGGGATAAGGAGAAGGGAGGGGCGAGTTAGCCTCGTTTTGTTTGACAATAGTCGAACGTCAACAAGAAGTGATGTTACCCAACATCGCTTAGAGCACCTTTAAAAAGGAGCCTGACTCTATGTCCATCCAAGACGGAGCATCTCCAGAAGAAAAATATAACATTATAGTTCTCAATTATGTTGCTAAATAGTACCAATAAAGATTTGGACATTTCAGCCCCCCAGCATCAAATGGAAGACACAGCAGAGATAAGCGGATTCGAGTAAATTTCTTAATCCATATAAATTTCCTGAAGAGTGCTGTGAGTTAAGGCCATTATATTGAGTTCTAAGTAGTAGCTGTTTGGAGATTTCATTTTCTCTACAGTTCCATTAAATATATTCAATTAAAATATGTCATTTTTTACAGCGGCTAACAATAGGAAAGCTGAAATAACCAAAATGATTTAAAAAAAAAAAAATGGTGACCCTCCTCTTTTAATTGTTTCATCATGTTTTGAGACTGCCAAGAAGGATAGAACAATAAGACATTAAGGTTAATGAATACAGTTGGTACCATAATAAACAGAGAGCGAATTCCCCTAACCCCAAACATGAACATGCCCAACTGGAACACACAGGCAGCCCTAACCCCTTCAAAATCTTCCTTTCACTGTTTGAAACAGGTCCACACCATAATGAGGAACCACTCTTCTGCATTTTCTTAAAATTCCTGTTCACGTTGCTCACTAAATTAAAATTAATCCACATCTTTACCTGAAATACCTAACGTTACAACTTGTGTCATACAGACAATATACGCCTTTTGTAACAGTTTTAAAAACTTTAACTAATGGCCTAAATCTTTCATTTTGCAGTATGGTGCAAACATAAAATACATTAAGTAACCTAAAATATGCCACGTGGCAGCTTTGAGTCCTTTTATGTATAAAGGCATCTTTAGTGGCTTTTTAACATTTCCTCCTGCTGTACTCCTGGTACCAGCTCCCCCGTCTCCCTGATGTACTTCTTCGCGTCCGCGGGTGTATTGAAGACAGCCGTGCGCTCCCTGTTGGTCAAAAGCAGTCTGGCGGAGAAGATGATCCGATGTTTCATGAGTCCCCTGTCACGCAGCTTCCTTCTCACGTCGTCATATTGCCTTTGCCGTTTATAAATATCTGCTGATAAGTCCGGGAGAAATCTTTAGTTTTTGTACATCACCACTTTCTTCGACCCATGCGGCTCTAAGGATGTGTTCTCTGTCTCTGTAGTTTAGGCACTTCACAATAAATGTTCTCAGAGCAGTATAGAGCTTTTGGCCCGTTGTGATTCGGTTGGCCCTCTCCAGAACAGGGGGTAATATTCCCAGAATGTCCGCCATCCACTTCTCCATGTAAGAGCAGAGGTTTGAGCCCTCCTCTCTCTCAGGCACACCCAGTATGCGAACGTTATTGCGCCAGCTTCTTCCCTCAGCTTTATCATTTAGGAGTTTTGCCATCCTTTCAAGTTTCTCCACAACTTGTTGCAACGTGTCAATCTTGTCCTCCGCCGTGGATATGCCTTGTTCAGCCTCAGCAATGCGGTTGCTACATTCTCTAATGTCGGTTTGAAAATTTGAATTGCTGTCAGTACACCATCCATCTCCGAGTGAAAATTTAGTTTGAATGACTGTGTAAGCCTTAATGTCCATTGTGGAGGGGTTCTCCATGATTTCAGTGCTGTCGGTACCTGACTCTGCAACGCATGCACCTCTTTCTTCGTCTGAATTCGGTCCCGCTGGCTCGTTTTTTTCATTATCCTCCAGTACTGCAGCTATTTTATATTTGTCATTGGTTACTTTTATATATATATATATATGCATATTAACATGCAGTACTGCTATTGTTTCAAATTGTGATGTTTTTACTCCAATTGGGAGTATTTGTATTAGGATTAGCAACAGAGCACGAGAATCCACGTCTGCTCACCGTGCCGCCATAACCGAAAGTCATCGGCCAACACAATTTTCAAGTATTGTGTCCACTAAGTCACATTCATATTATTCCCTTTTACATTTGCATTTTCTCTTAGCATGTGAAAAATGCAAAAAAATATCAAATGATTTCATTTGTCTTCACTTATACACAAGCAGTGGCTTTGAAGGGTGAGAATGTAAGCTTTGAGCCGGTGCTTGCCAAAGAGTGTTGGCTTACTTTGAAGCAGAACAGAAGAGGGGAAAAAAAGGGAAAGAGAGGTAGATTAGAGAGACAAGCCGAGAGAGAAAGATGTGGCATAAAGATAGAAAATAGATGGAGAGATGGTGAGGAATACACAGAAACACTAAGAAAATTAGAGAAAGACAGCTCAAAAGAAACAGGCACCCCCATATACATATACTGCACTGTAAAGCTAAACATGAGTCTGGCACTCCCCACCAGTGTGTGTTGGATAAACAGGACTTTGTGTGATGACACTCTGCAGGGGCTAACAGCTGCAGTGTCACATCACCTCTTGGCTTCGCCCTGGTATAATCAGCTTCAACTAGTGCACACTTAATGTGGGATTTATGGTTCCGCAGAGCTTTCACCGTAGGCTACGTAAGTGGCCTGAAGTTTATACTTGAGCGTTGGTGTCTGCGTCTTTTTAAGAGAATAGCAGGGCCGGCATGTGTGTATGCGTGGGGAGTGTGTGTAGAGCGAGTGAGAGAGTGACAGAGATTAGCTTCAGAGCGAGTACCGACTATAGAGGCACAGTGAGAGAAACAAAGTGTCTCCCCTGTGCTTTCTGACCACTGTCGGAAATCTGTAGCAGGAAAAGTTAACCTCCTCCTCTCCTTGATTTCATGTTGTTTATGGAGAAAAAGAACCCAGAAATTAGTAGGGGGAAATGCAACGCTACCGGGCCACAGCCAAGCGGACCAATCACAGTTACTGCTGTCTGCGTCGCCGCAGCGTGTAGTTACATTTTTTGAGAGGTGCACATCAGGCTATGACGTAGGGTCCTTATCTCCACGCACATACCCACGGCGTCGATTAAACGCAGAAGCATAAATTGGCCTTTATATGACAAGCTTCACAACTACAGCTCTCTCAAAAGGTGCTGTGTGATAAGATGTCAATTAAGATAAAATAAACACCATATTTCCTCTTTATCAGGTCCAAACAGGCACTAAACACTTAGTGTGTGTTAGCATACCTCTGCAGTAGCTGACACTAACTGTATTTCAGGCTTTCCGTGCACTTGCATTTCAAATCCCTTGTACTAAATATAGAAAGTAGCCCCCGGGGTTGAGAACCACTGATATTTAGTACATGAGGTATTAGGTGGGAAAATAATTTCATAACTCCATCACTGTTATTGTTTAGCTGTCTCAATGACAGTTTGGAGACTTAGTTCTCTGCACAGTGACAGCTTGATGGCTCCACGGCTGGCAACTGTGTATCAACAGTGTCCAGCTGAATGATGGAAGTTACCTCAAACACTCTCCACACACTATGTTTTACACCTTAGAGGAATCAAGCAAAGCGAAGTGTACACTCATGGTCGACGGATGTTAGTTGTAAACCACAGCAGGAGGCCTGAGTGTTGAGAATCAGGCCAAGGCTTATTAGAGAAGAGAGTGAGTGAATGCCAGTGAAGGTGCCACTCATTGGGTGTCATTTTCAACATAGATAAAAACCACTGAGGCGGATGTGTCATCCCTGCTATTGGAGGGACTTGCCAGCTGTCACCACCAACAGATATTACGTCCCGTTCTTCATCGCTGGGGCATACGATTACAAACACACATGGTCATTATGCACATTTCAAAAAATGTCGGCAAGATAAAATGAGAATCAGGGCATGTTTTCATCAACTACCTTTACATTCAAGATGTGACACAATTACATAATTATTAGGCGGTAGGCCGGTAGCTCAGGTGGTAGAGTTGGTTGGCCATTAATGGTTGGTAATTCAATCCCCGACATGTCCAAGTGTTCCAGAGAAAGACTTGAACACCAAATTTCCCCCAGAAAAGATTTCATTTTGGACAAAAGCATCTGCCAAATCAATGCAATGTAATGTTTTAGAACACTAGTAACTGGCATGTCATTGCTGCTTCCCAGCTAAGAATGAATTTCTTTCGGATCCACCTGTTAAGAGTTTTTAATAGCCACTATGGTAATAGAGGAGGGGGGGGGGGATGCAACATTGGCACCCATCTGAACATAAACAAAACATAAAAGAGACTGCAACAGAACTACTAAAGGACCAAACATGTATAACCGGATTAGCTTTGCAATAAACAACAACTCTTTTTTATCTACAAAATGGATCAACATGGCACTTTTTAACATAAGAGCACTGAGCAACAAATCTTTCTGTATAAATGACCTCATTATTGATTACAATCTGGACTGTCTATTCCTCACTAAGACTTGGCTGAGCACAGATGCACCTGCCACTTTGATTAAAGCCTGTCCACCCAGCTACACTTTCTCCTACTCACATAGAGAGGGGAGAAGGGTGGAGGCACCGCTGCAATATAATGCCACTTTTTTAAGCTCTCAGCCATGTTTCCTTGCAGTGACAGTATATAAATCACCAAAAATGATGATATGAATGATGATGATACTGAAGTAGCCACAACTCTCACATCACATATTGCAGGATACAATAAAAATGTTCTGCCGTTATCCTGTGAAGACTTAGTGAATGCTTTTAACCACAAAATGAAAACAGTGCTCAATACAGTCTCCTACTAAAATCAGGAAAATAACTTTGAAAAAGGCTGTGCCATGGAAAAATAATCAAACCACGGAACTAAAAAGAGAGTGCAGAACTGCTGAGTGCAGATGGCAGAAAACAAAACTAACTGTTCATCACAACATACTCGCTGAAAAACTCAAAATCTACAACAATGCTATTACAAAATCACAGCAATTCTCACACCTGATAAATACTAACATTCACAATTCCATAATTCTTTTTAGTACAATAAATTCACTTTATCATCCCACAACTAACTACAATATCAAGCTTCTTGGCTCTAAATGTGAAGCGTTGGCTGGCTACTTCAGGGACAAAATAACCAACATTAGAGCTGGTCTGTCAGCAGAACATGCACACTGCACACTTTTACCAGCAACCTGTTCACAATGTGATGTAAAGATGGAATGTTTTGACCTGGTTGATGCTGAAAGTCCTCCACGTGTTCCCTTGATCCAATTCCAACTTCCCTTTTTAGAACAATTTTTACTTCTGTATCTAAAGATATACTTGCCATAGTTAATGACTCCCTACGGCTTGGTGTCTTCCCCACTGATTTTAAAACTGCTTTAGTAAAACCCCTGCTAAAGAAAGGGAACATGGACATTTTAACACCAAACCATTATAGAACAATTTCAATCCTCCCATTTTTGTAAATGATGAGTAAATGATATTGGAACAAACCTAGACAAAAACAAGCATTCAGTTCTGATGCTACTTGACCCGAGTGCTGATTTTGATACTGTGGGCCACCAGATCTTGTTGGCCTGTCTGGAATAGTTTTTTTTGCATCATATCTTTGTGGAAGAAAAATCTTTGTATCCATTGATGATCACACTTCCCAACAATATGACGTTACCTGTGGGGTACCGCAAGGATCAATTTTAGGGCCATTACTTTTACCATTTGTACATGCTGTCCCTGGGCAGTGTCATTTCAGTGGCATTTTTTTTCACAGTTATGCTGATGATGCTTAGCTTTATGTTGCCGTCTCTGATGACTTTGGACCAACTGACTTACTTTTTAACTGTATTTTAGAAATTTGTTTATTTAAAATTTCCTTTTTTAAATGCCAACTTTTCACCTCAGTCAAGCACACAAAATGCTGTTTTTGATATTTTGCTTCTTTTTTCATTTCTGGCATTTCTACTTTCTGTCAGCTTTTTATTAAAGCTAGACTGATATATCAGACGGGCCAAGATATCAGTTCATATATGAGAGCTGATAAGTAACAACAAAATGTAGTACAGAAATGACAAAATATGTTTTAGGTAATTTAGAAACATCACTGTTACATAGTTAGTTCACCAGGGAGTACTGAGAAGTTAAAGTCCTGTTGAGTACATATCATGGTCACATTTTTTTTTAAACATAATTTAGGGGACCGTCATCAACATTTGTCAATGTTATGTGCTAATGTAAAAATTGACTATGGGCTAGAAACTCTAAAAAATGCAATATCAAAAACGTGCATGAGAACAGGTGGATAGAAACATAGACACATTCTAGAGGACTGGGATTGTGTTGATACAAGAACAAAACTTTACTTCTGCAACAAAATTTGTCTTTCCCTTGCTCCACAGTTGCACCTCTCTCTCTCTTTCCTTATCTCAGTCACAACAAATGGAGGCTCACTGATGAATGTAAATGACTGCCTTCCCCAGCTCCATGCAATTAGAACAAACTCAACCTTTCTGCCTGTTTGGGATTAAATACCCACAAGTCAGCCGGCTCTCTCCCAGATTTAAAATCCCTTCCTCACCCTGATGCAAAACCATGAAAACCACCACCGGCTCTTATCATTGTATCTTTTATCTCTCGCTGACTGTTTTTCCTCTCTGTATTCCCTAAACATAAAAACCACTACACAATGGTATAAGAGTTTCCTCTAATATGTACAGCTTCAGAAAAACTAAATTTAATACATTGAGAGTTTGTTTTCAAGTTTGAACCCCTAATGACACTGAATGGTGGGTCATCTTGAACTTTTTGAGGCACTGCCTTGAGGATGGGGCTTTGGAAGCTGTGACAAATTAAATAGCAGAAAGTATTATTAATGGTGTGTATTGTGTACTATGTATTAGCTATGGCCTTTAGTATACTGCTGCTTGGTATTAATACAAGATTCAGACTTTCTTTACTGTAAAACAGCTTTAATATTGAGCACCTAGGCTTCACTGGATAAATGCTCTATGATATCATAACTGAGACATCTGTCAGCGTTAATATGTTCAATCCCACTGGCAAACACAGACAGCTGCTGTGATTGGCACATAAACAGAATAACACAGAACACAACAATCCATTACTCAATCTGATCAATGCTTGTTTTTCAGAGGTTGTGGGAACAAATTCTTTTTCAGTCAACAAATCCTCTAAACTTAAGAACAAAATATGTTGTTTGTCATTGCCTTCCAAAACAACACATTTGAGCATTTCCTAATCTGAGCCCAATGGCATCATTTGAACGTACCTTACAAAAGAAATGAACGTTTAAAAAAAAAAAAAGATTTATGGGGCTAACTCTAGCTCACCCGGTAGAGTGTGCGCCCAATATAGGCTGAGTCCTTGGCAGCGGCCGGGTTTGAATCCAACCTGCAGCCCTTTGCTGCGTGTCATCCCCTCTCTCTCCCTCCTTTCCGGTCTGTCACTATCACTATCTAATAAAATAAAAAATTGAAAAAAGCCCAAAATGATTCATATAACCATTTTCTGATTTCCCACTTTTGACAGTGAGTCAACTATGTATAATGTGAAAGCTTGTGACAAACTTATCGCCAAACTCTTCAGTTTGATTCAGTTTCCCCTCATAGTGTTTTGAGACCTTGTTTTGGTTTTGCGGCCAGCAACTTACTGTTTGACTCAGTCTAACCGCTCTCATGAACTTTGTTTTTAGTGAAAAAGCTGCCAGACAAAGTGAGCGACTAGCTGGTGAACATAGAGGAGCATTTACTGTAGCAGCTAAAGAACCCGATATTTCTTTAGTGAATGGTCATGGTTAAAAGTAGGGGTGCACCGATCCGATATTAAGATTGGATATCGGCCCCGATATTGACAAACTAGCTGGATCGGGGATCGGAGAAATTAACAGATCCAGGTTTTTTTCTTTTTTGCCTCCGTCGCAGCACGTCCTACGTCATTCGCCAGCAGCATAATGCTGAGCGGTATACCGGGAGCCATGTTAACTGCGTACCCTTCTCACTCATGGTAGTAACTTTATAACACAACAATTAATAACCCACAACTAACTTTCTTTAACATGATAAAACACCATAGCACACAACAATTTGTGACTTAAACAATTTCTAACACTAATAAATTTTACAAATTTACACCGCCGGACGGCATGTTCGGTAACAGCTAGTAGCTGCTGGCTAGCCAGGTAGCATAACAGTCTGTTAAGCTGGGAGAGGCTCCGGTCGCTACTGCACATTCAAGAACAGAGAAGAAAGTTAGAGGTTGAAGAAAGACCAGAGATACACCAGAACAACGTATGCTCAAGAAAGGAGCCGTCTGTTGTTCCAAAGTTTTTTATTTCTAAAAAATCAGACATAATTTAGCCACTGTTGCCCGTCGCTCTAACATTACTTGGTTGCGCTAACGTTACTCGGCCGTACTAACGTTAAAGACATGTCACTTCAAGCATGCAGCGGAGCAACATTATGAACGCAATAACAATCCACCTACGGTCCTGCTACAGACCGTTGAGAAAGACGGGTTCAGAGCAATGATGCAAACACTGGATTTAAGATGTCTTGCCTCGCTACGTCCACCAACCTACTAACATTATTCAAACACCGAAGGAGGCTGACAGCGGAGCTACATTCAGTCACCCACTTTTCTACAACCTAACTCACCTGTGGCCAAGGTAGTGTTTATACAACTATCTTACAACTATTTTGTTGTGAAAGGGAAACAATGTTAAAGTTGTTTGTATGTGTATTCATTCGATTTAAGTTTATTTTACTACTTTGCAGTTTGCACAATACAAATAGTTTAGATTCTGTAACTGTTTCATGTATTCTCCTTCATATACCGTTATATAATGTTGATGAGCCAAGCAAACCCTTTAGTAATCAAAGCTTTTAGTAAACACAAAAAACACATTTTTGTGTTTATTAAAATGTACTCCTGACAGTAGAATAAGCCATTATAAACCTATATAAAGGCCCATTATTATTATTTATTTTAATTTATTTTAAGAAGTTTGACTACATTATATTTTCAATTTGAATGCACAATTGTTTTTTAAATAACAAATAAATAAGAATTCAATTTATGTTATTCTGTCTTAGTTAGGAAAGTAATGTTTAGTTAGGAAAGTCTGGTGCCTTTAGTCTCTTCCACATGGTGGAATGAAGGTATAAGGTGGAAGGTATACAGTTTATTATTAATTCAACAACGGTATCGGATCGGTATCGGGTATCGACAGATACACAAAGCCCAGGCATCGTTATTGGGACTGAAAAAGTCGGATCGGGTGCATCCCTAGTTAAAAGAAATCGATACTTACGAGGGAGCAGGATATGAAAAGCGGTCTTAGTCAGAGTGCTTTGATGAGCCAACTGTCCACCATACGCACGTGTGGTTGTTTTTTCTTTGCTCTATAACAACGTCCCTATTACTTTTTTGGTTCTGACAGACAAGAGCCACAGTTCAAATGGCCACTAAAAAGGAATTGTAAAGAAAACATAAGTTAGGCATTTGAACAGACACTTGCTGTTGTTTTTCTTGTAACGACCATTTTTATCCCAGTGATAAATAAAAGGGCACAGGGAGACAGGGGCGCGGGAAGTAGGGGTGCTGAAGGTGCTGCAGCACCCCGTGTTGGTGCTGCAGCACCATCTGTTAGCAAACTGCGATGACAATAAAATGATAGCTTCTGTTCCACGACATTTTGTATGTCATGTTTGGGGTGTGGGATGAAGACAGGGATAATTTTAGTAACAAGAGAGCTTTTCACCGGGGTGGAACAGCTGATCTCGTCACCGTGGAACAGCTGATCCACTTGTGCCTCTGTTTACCAGCGTCTACTGCTGGCTCCAAAAGGTCTTTCTCAACTCTTCGCTGCCTGAAAACCTGGCTCCGTAGCACTATCACTCAAAGTAGACTTTCACATACCGCAATGCTTCACGTCCACAAAGACATTTTGGATGATCTGATATTCAGGGTCTCGTGGCAGAGTTTATCAGCCGACCTTCAGAGCGCAAATCATTTTAGAATTTGTCACATACTTCGCTGTTCGTTGTTCTGAGTTTGCTGTGCAGTACGCATCATGAGCTCAGCTGTACTTCATGGAGGGGAGAGACAGTGGTAGAGTGGTCTGGTTCTTCCTTGGCCAAAGCTACACCTTTCCACCAAGTTTCATGAAAATTGGGCCAGTAGTTTTTCTGTAATCCTGCTGACAGACAAACAATCCAACAAACAAACAAACAGAACCAAACTGAAAAATAACCTCCTTGGCGGAAGTAAATATGTAAAAATTGCTGCTGAGGAATCTAAAATAAAGTAGCGCCCTACTGTCATTCGGTGTCACAAAAGTTTAATCTCATTTAATTTGAATAATATGCCATCTTCACAGTACATATTAAGATTAGCTGGGTAATTAGGCCCCATATGCTGGAATGTTAAAAGGCCAGATAGTTACTTCTGGAAGAAGGCAAGTGAGGCTTCCAAAGCCTTCTGACAACCTGTTGTAACCAAGTGCAATGCAAAGAAGTCTCCTGTGATCTCCAAATTACTCATCCTGTGCACACACAGCACAGCCCCTGATTAAACAAACTAATTATATGGAGAGAAAGACGAGGGGGAGAAGGAAAAAGGAAAGAGGAAAAGGGAGAGGATTTGCAGCCCACTTGAAGGGCACAATTAAAATTTTGAAATTCATCAGGAAAAATTGGAGAAAAAGCTCATTGTGTGAGTATAAACTGAATTCAGTTTAGGATTTTGTTTCAGAAAACAATGCAATAAAGAAGCGAAAGGAAAACAGAGGAAATAGCTGAAGAAAAAGTTGTGAGGAGGATGGAGAAGGAGTAACTGTGTGTGTGTGTGTGTGTGTGTGTGTGTGTGTGTGTGTGTGTGTAGGACAGTATGATGAGAAAATCTGTCTCATCCTGGGAGCACTCTGAAAACAATCTCACAGGCCCGCTCTGAGGATGGAGCACTGACATGAAACATTTAGTACCATAAACTTGCAACTTGCTGTACAGCAGTCTCTGTTGTTGTTGCATACATACAGTACTGTAAGATGAAAGAACTGTTTAGGCAATAATGAGCCAAGGTAAAAATGTATTCCTGTTGTGCTTGACTGTTTAATTTAGATTTAAAAATACAATGAGAATAAGTGTGATGTCAAATTACAACCGTCTCCTTGAAATTAATTATAGATAACTCATTTATTTTTCTAAGTTATGGTTTTAAAGAGTAAAAGTAATTGCTGCATGGATTATTTAACTGGCACATTTTTCCAGTGAAGGGAGTGCTACGTTTTTGTACTGTAGTCCTGCATATGGTTTGGTTTAAAGACTTTGATTAAGGTTAGGGAAGGTGATGTGTTTCGCTTAAATATTGTTTTTATAATGACTAAACACATCCTGTTTCAAATTATTTTAGTACTCTAGGGATGGCAATGTCTCGCAGTCGGTTAGTCCACCACCTTGGTTCACACTGCAATATCTCAATAACTATTGCATGGATTGCCATGACATTTTGTAAAGTGTCCCCAGAGGACATGTCCTACTAACATTGGTGATCCCCTTAATGTGATTAAGAGACATGGCTGATTAACTAATCACATTCCAAGAACACTATACTGGACATTGTCATAGCTTTCATTCACTGACAGAGGAGCAGTTCAAAGCTTTGTCATTTCATGACATCACAAATTAGTTTGCGCTCTTTTGATTTTACCTTCTAGAGATAGAAGGTCGTGTCCTCATACAGAATTTACATTTAGCTGTCATAATAGACCACAGGAATGACACAATAATGAAGGAATTTTATTTTAGGGCAGATTTTCTCCCTATTCCAGGCTCCATCTGTTGGACTTTTAAACAGTTACATTTACAGCAAAGCCAGGTAAATGGGAACATCAACTAAATTCAGACTGCCATAGCATCTCACAAAGATAGCAGAGGAGCTGCAGAAGAGTACACAGATGACAGTAAAGGCTCTGACACACCAACCCGACGGTCGACCGTCGGCCAAAAAGGCAGTCGGACTCATCAGTCTCCCCGAGTTGGTCAAAAAAGTGCCTCGGAACACACCGAAGCGACGCCGACTTGGGCATAGGTTCTGCACGTGCGCGAGACGTAATACGTCTCCATAACAGCAGGCGGTGCTAATCTGTATTGTGGCCCAAAAAATTAAAACAGGCAGCTGATTGGACGAACGCATCACGTGGGTCTGGCTTCTCCCAAATTTCAAAACCGACCATAATGGCGGCTCTTTCGGAATATGATCTCGTATTTTACGAAAATAGTTCACCGGAACGTGTTTCTGAAAACATTTTAAGCGAAAAATAGGCCATGCAGCTGCTGAATCTGTCTTCATTTCAGATTGACAAAGGTCAGTTTAAAAGATTTTCGTCAGATTTTGAGAGGCGTGCGTCACGCTCATCCCGCTCGTCATTTCCGGTAATTGGTCATTGAGTCCGACTGCCCACTGGCCGATTCAACATGTCAAATCGGCCCAAATGAACGCTGATGGCTCCTCCGACTGACGACGGCACAGAACACACCAAATAGACTCGGGTCACCGACCTCGCCAGACTGTCCGACGGCTGATAATCGAGTTGGTGTGTCAGCGCCTTAAGAGTTTGTCCGACGACCTACATTGTTAATTATGCCGTAAATCATGTCAAGCTGCTCTATAGGAGTCCTGAATCAAAAACTAAGGCCAGAAAAGTAGTATAATAGCTGCTCTTTAAAGCTGTAATAGGATGGGATTAGTTTTACAGGGAGAGGATGAGCAAAGTAATCATCACTAGAGTATGTCTGTTGTTTTAGTCCCGTCAAAATGGGTGATTTTATTCACTCACTCATGCCAACAAAGTAAATCTAACCTGTCCAATAAAATAATAAAAGTAAAAAAAGTAAAAAAGTCCTAAAAAAGTAGTCTTATCATAAATGAAGTCTGTGAGACTGATAACAACTGCTGTGTTATCTAGATTAGAGAAGGACCACCAGCGCAAACTAACAACTTGTTCAGACTTTTCTTTGCTCTTGTAAACATGCTAAATTGTTGTTGTTCAAGTGTACCAGCATCAGCTTTGAAAGTTATATTTGACATATGGAGCAGTTTTGTTGCAGTGACAACGCACAAATGGAGCAGACTCTCCCGTCAATGTAATTTCTAAAACTGATCACAGAGAGCTTGTGTGCAAATTGGCTTTTCACTTTTCACAGGCTTTTTCTTAAAAACTAATCCTGTCTAAATAGGACTGAAAAATGAGAGTGACAGAATACTAAAAAATAAAAGCTGCATGACGTGCAAATATGCACATGTGCAGTTTATTATTTTAGTTTGTTCTTAATTCTCGTCTTCTGAGATTGGTCCTAATTGCAAAAGGGGGCATTGCAGAGGCAGTCTATTATCCCCTCATGTACAACCAGCAAGCATAATGGGATACATGGTGCATGCAGGATAAAAAAAAGGGGACTCATAAAACCACAAATTGGGAATGGGAAC
Organism: Sander vitreus; assembly: GCF_031162955.1. Lineage (NCBI taxonomy): Eukaryota > Metazoa > Chordata > Actinopteri > Perciformes > Percidae > Sander > Sander vitreus. The sequence continues at coordinate 17,763,613 of NC_135856.1, read as the reverse complement.
AATAGGATGAGAAAATAGAGTGCACCCTTGGCTCAAACAATCATGTCAGCTGTGACAGATTAGCAAGGACCTAGCAACCTACGTATCGCTGTACAGCTACCAGCTGGTCTGGCTAATGTCAAATAATGTCGCCGACCAGAACCCTTTCCTAGAACTCGTTGACTCCCTGAGCTTATCTCCTGACTTGGAGGACTGAGCTCCTTCTGGACTGCTCCATCTTACGCCAGCTGCCCACCCTCCCCACACTCCTTTTTGTTTTCTCTCCTCTCTATCTCTTTTAATTTGTCTACCTTTTTTACTTTTATCTTTTGGATGTTGTGTGTGCTTACTGGTGTGCGTTTGTCAGTGTGCATGGGTCTATATAGTCTGTCCCCGTCTGTTTTGAACCTGAACTGGGTTGGTTTGTGGGTGGGTAGGGGATTTGAGGGGAAGTGACATACTGTTTTAACTGTGCTTTGTTCGCCTTGACCTTTGTTGTATGTCAGTTATTGTTAAAATTTAAATAAAAAAAGTTGGAAAAAAATAAAATAAATAATGTCAGCGACCAAACAAGTCCGCAAAATAATTTGCTTCCATGGCCATGTCTGTCTTACAAGAAGGCCTCACACACTCGCAAATTATGCCTATTTAAAGATAGAGAGGGTGTATAATTGTAGTAATCAATCAAAGGGTGGTGAATCAGTTTTCACCGACAGACTGAAAAGAATAAGGAGTCTTTACTAAGGCGTTACAATTACAGTTAGTTCTTCTTATACACAGGATTTTGCTTTTCTTCAACTGGAGAAATCATACCACAAGAGAGCCACGGCAGCACAACGGTCCATTCATCCATGAGTTTTTACTACTAACCCCCTGCATGGTAAAAAAGACCTGTAGGCAGTGTTGAATGGAATGACAAAATCCTGGAGGGAAAATAATCTACTTTAAGGAGACCGGACGGTTTATGAGAAATGGTATCAGGATGCCGCCTCTACCTTGTTTGCAGTGAAAACAACAGCTGTAATCTCCCCAAAAACAGGCAAAGAGGCTATTGCACACACACACACGGGCGCACACACACATGCACAAAAGCACGTACACACACAGCTTAAATCCCAACAATAGATCTGGAAGACCTCATTAGTCTCCAGAGCCGGAGTTGAGTGTGGGCCGGGGCCAACTCTGTCGTCCTATTATGCCAATACCAACACATGGCACGGAGTGAATTAATGGCTAAATGGAAGCGATCAAATTGTTAGGTGCATAATGGGCCTACCTGCATCTGTCACTGATTCATTTTAATGGGGTACTGGAAAGGAAAATAAAGCCAGTAGTGCTGCGAGGTATCAGGCAGGTTTATTTGGTCGCACCATCTCCTAGACTGGGAAATATGTTGAATAATGTGGTTTAAAGCTCAAAAGCCATAAAAAGGACGTGTTCAATGTTGTTCTAAATGAAAATCAAATTGTTTATTGACAAGATATGGGAAACCAGTTGGTTTGCCCTACATAGAAGGACTGCAGAAGGATTTGGAGCACAATCGATTATGCATAATTGTGGACTGATAAGGAATGGACTTGGCAACCTGAAGGGAATTGAGTTATTGATGCTGGAAAATCACTCACTCACTCTTTCCCAGACGTATGCACACTGCATGTTCATACAACTCCCTGTCATGACTCTATAGGCTTCATGTCTCAGTTTCACCTCTTCCACACAGCTCTTTGCCTCTCCATCGGCCTGTCACTCTTTACCACACTCTTTTGTCTCCCTTGTCTTTAGCTCAGAAGACATACAATCAGCACAAAAATTCCTGATCAAAGCATGGAGACCGTACCTGTAAATGCAATAAAAAGTGACTCCACACGGCTACTATTTACAGATAAAACACAGAATATTACCTTTATCTTGTGAGACGTCCCTAGATCACCTGCTTTGGCTTTGTCCCATAAACTACAAAAGTTGGTTGGTCAGAGGTATTCCAGTGCTAAACAAATTTACCCACACTCCTGAAATTGCAATCTTAGGTTGTTTAGAAATAGCAGAGTGTAATTCCTAAATTTACCAAAATTCCCATAGAGGGAGGCAGATTTTTATTTTTAAAGGCCAGTTATTTCATGGATCCAGGATACTACGCATCCTGATAAAGTTCCCTTGGCCTTTGGAATTAAAATAGCCCCACATCATCACATGCCCTTCATCATACCTAGAGACTGGCATGGGGTACTTTCCATAAAATCATCTCTCAATGCAAATAAAACCAGCTATTAGGCTAACCGACATAAAACCATGCCAATCTCTAGGTATGGTGAAGGGTATGTGATGATGTGGGGCTATTTTAATATATATATATATAATTTTTGTTTTGGCGTATGAATCCAGTTTCTACACAGTACTGTGACGGGGATAATGTTGATACCAAGCTCCATGCAAGTTCCATTAATCAGAGACATTGCTGTTACACTTAGGATTGTGGGTATTGCGTACTTCTCCATGACATCGGGAATAAAACATGTTTTTCTTAAAACAAGTTTGACTTCATACGGACTCATAAAACATTGTTCTCGTGGTAATTCTAACTTGGATGTTGAAGACATTATGGCTAATAATCAAAATCCTGGTTCAGAAAATGAATGGTATTTTTACTTACGGAACTGTACTGTTAAGCTCTATGTCCATGCCTGTGTGTGATAGGAATCTACATGGGATGACTTGTGATTTGATAACTTGCTTGTCATGAAGTAACTTTTTTTCCTACTTTTTTTATTTCATTGCCATTTCTTCCTTGTCTATATACTGTATATTATATAGAGGGGCAACTAATTATTATTTTCATTATTGAGTAGTTTGTCAGTTTTCTTGAATGAATCTTTGGTCCATAAAATGTCAGAAAATAGTGAAAATTAGAATGACCTAAGATGAAGTCTTAATAAAGCCCATGACTTCAAAATAGATAAAAATGTCCTAACATAGAAGACTAATAAAACAGCAAATATTTGCATTTGAAGAGCTTGAATTATTACCTAAGCTGTTGGTAATTTTTGGACTTATTGATCAAATAACCAATTGCTTTAGCTTTAGTTTTGTATATTAGTTTTTTTTCTATATTAGGTGTGGATATGGACGCATGGATATCAGGTGAAAGGTTTGTTATGTTTTGATGTTTTTCTTGGTGTGTGTGACTGAACAGTAGGGGTGCACGATATTGAAAAAATGTGATATTGTGATATCGATAATGAATATTGCGATATCGATATTAATTTCGATATTTTTAAACATGTAAAATTACCAAAGTTATGGGAAAACGCATAAAAATAGATTTATAACAAATAAAACAAGTTTTCTTACAACACAAGGTGTATTTCAACTGACAGTCATATTGGACTGGTACAACATGTGTCTACAGAACAGGACATGTTTTACTGGTTGGACAGTATAAAATAAATAAAAAAAGAGCATGTCTATAGAACAGGACATGTTGTACTGGTTGTATATGCAATGCACATCTGTTGGCTTAAAGCCAAAGTATTTCCAAGCTACCGAGGAGGAGGCATTACCCTACAGTCACATTAGCTACAAGAGACAGAGACAAAGCGACAGGCTACCATTCATTTTCAATGGGAGTGGCCAGAGCCATAGAGATATAAATGTCATAGAGATTATAAATATATAATGTCTTTCTCTATCACTCTGGGAGTGGCCGTTTGGCCACGAGCGACTGCCAATCAGAGTGAAGGCAGCGTGAGGGCAGCGTGACGTATGTCAGTCATACTGTCTATGATGTCAGTGGCTGGAGCGAGTCGAAGAAAATAATTCAAGATGGCGGAAAACGCTTCAGGACATCGTATTTATGTATATATCTGATATGTTTGGCATTTAATCTCATATATTGTGTTACTTTTATCGAGAATTAAATACTTTTAAATCCAAAAACATAATTCTTGTGACTTAACAATATCTCTGAAGTAACTTTTAAGACGTGGTTTAAGGTAGCACCGGAGAATTTCTGTTTACTGTTGCCAAGCAACCAGGGGTAGGCTAGGCACGCCCAGGAGCGCCCACAAGCGAGTGCATGTCGCTCTTCTCGCTATTCTTTTGTAGCTAATGTGACTGTATGGTTACTTTTGGCCTCTAAAGTTTCCTTTCAATCTCTGTTATTTCGTCGTCTCCCAGAGCAACACTCATTTTCTTACTTTTGTGTTCTTTTTGCTCCACTCTTCGTTCTCTCTTTAGCTCCTCTTTTCTTTCGCTTCGTTTTATGGTTCTGCGGAGGCTCCACGCAGCTGATGTTTATACGTGCTCTGGTGTGTGCGTCGAGCCGGTATCTGTGTGTGTGTGTGTGTGTGTGTGTGTGTGGTAGAGCGAGGAAGAAGTGAGAGAGTGACGGCGATTTTCTTCGGAGTGAGTAGCGACTCTAGAGTCATAGTGAGAGAAACAAAGTGTCTCCCCTGTTCTTTCTGACCACGGTGGGAAATCTGGAGCAGGAAAAGTTAACCCTCTCCTTGATTTCATGTTGTTTATGGAGAAGGAGAACCAGGAAATGAGTCGGGGGAAATACAACGCTACCAAGTGATTGGTAGCGTAGATTGGTAGATTTTTCGAGAGGTGCATCAAAGAGTATAGACGTAACAAGAGGCGAAATTCAATTGAACTGCAACTCCGCCATCTTGGACTGAATGTAACACAACGTTCTATTGAGTTTCGCCTCTTGTTGCTTCTATACTCTTTGGGTACATGTTGGGCGGGATGCAACGCAAACAAAATATCGCGTAATTATCGCGAGACTTTCAGTATAATATCGCGCAACGTGATATTGCGATAACGATATCGAGTCGATATATCGTGCACCCCTACTGAACAGCTATTAATAAAACATTCAAAAACAAAAAAAATCACTACTTCGCTACAGTGAAATACAATTCACTTCTCCATCCACACTTTTCTCGTGCAGCACTGCTTTTGTCAGAATAAGAAATAATCATTACTTTACTCTCTCCCTCTGAAACTGATTTTATACAGTATGTGGAGAGAAATAAGCAAGTGGTTGCCATGCCAACCGTGTCCACAGCAGAGTGTGTGTGTGTGTGTGTGTGTGTGTGTGTGTGTGTGTGTGTGAGTGTGAGAAATAATCATTCAATCAGAAGAACAGGTGGGATACAGATTTCCTCAAAAACTGTTAACCATCAAATGATGTCTAATGCAGGTCGCCTCCCCATCCACATATACACACATCTTTTCTTTTATGTGTTGTACTCCCCGAGCTTTTACATGTCTGTTACACTCTTATCTACAGTCTTCTTCTTGTCACTCTCAGTTTGTGCCCTCTGTCCCTCTGTAAAATGTGGTAATATGTTTAGAAAAATCCTCTTCCTCATTTACACCCTCACAAGTTGTGTTTTTTCATAAGAAGAAAAGGCCCTGTAGGCGTTATGAGGCTTTCTGACACACAACCTTAAGACCACTGGAGGGATCACCTTGCTGTGGGTACATTGACAAAATTCTACTTGAATTGGAGCTTTAATATTCTTTTTTTATTTATTCAAGTTGAGAAATAACCTTGATTTTTAATGTTCTGTGAAGCAACAAATAAAGCCGGTAGACCAGATTTCCAGATTATAACTGTTTTCAGGAAAGTTGCTTATTATGCACCATAATTGCTACAATTTATCAAACATAACCAGTTTTTCTAATTAGGGTTTTGTTATGGTTTTGGTGTTTTGTCTTGTCTTATTGTAGTCTGTTTTCTTGTCATTTTTGTAGCCTGGTTTTCTGTCATGTCTTGTTGTTGTGTGATTATTGGTCTTGTTTTTTGTTCTGTTTCCTGTTTTATTTTGAAAGTCTGTTCTCTGTCTTGTCTTGTCTAGTTTTACTCCCTGTGTTTTCCCGCTCCTGCGATTGCCTGATGTTTTCCACCTGTTTCCCAGCCCTTGTGTCACCTGCCTCTTGTTACCTCGTTACCCTCTGTATTTAGTCTTTGTGTTCCCCTTGTTCTGTGTCAGATCATTGTATGTGTGTGTTCCTGTTGTGTTTCTCTGTGTCAGCTATTCGCTGAACTCCTTTGGTTTAATAAATCTTCAACTTTCTCCTGCATGCCTGCTCTCTGCCGTTGGGTCCTCAACTTCCCGGAACTTAACAGAATGATCTGACCAACTGGACCCAGCAGAGAGGCTTCTTTTTTCCCGGTGGGTTCCCAGTTTTTGTTCCTACTGTTTGCTGCTCCAAGCTACCTGGAATATGGCTCCTGCATCCTCCATGACTCATGAGCTCTACGAGGTAATTTGTGACCTAATTGAGCTTAAAACCATGTGGAAGGAAGCTGACAGTGATTATCAGAAGGAGGCTATTCTGTCCTTTGCTCGTGTGAAAGTGTCAGAAAAGCCTTGGCTAGAGGACTCTATTCCAGACTGGGTTAACCGCTTCTTGTCAACTCCAGCTCATTCCTCTAAGGGTTTGTGTGCTTCCAAGCCAGCTAAATCCACCAACGCTCCTCTTCTCACTCCCGCCCTACCCCAGTGCCAGCAAACACCCACCAGCCTGTCTGTTGCTCAGCCCACTAGGACTTTGACTTCTGGATTTCTGTCAGTCACCCAGCCTGCTCCTTTGCCTAGTACTCCTAGCCCTGTCGGTTCGCCACCTGGAGGAGAGCCAGAGACTCTGACTATTTTTCAATATTTTGCGAAGTGTGCAAGATGGACTGAGGAGGCCAAAGCAGCCAGCCTTCAAGCTGGAAAACCAGGGTCCAGTACGCTTTCTAGCGGCTCCCCTGAACTCCTGTCTATCAGCTCAGCAGCTGTCTGTTTAGCAGATACCCTTGACTGCAAGCAATCTTTTGAGGGTACTCACCTAGCCATATTCCCTGGGAACCTTGGAAGCCGGAGACGGGGAAGAAGACAACATGGCTCCCGACGCCATGCCCTGATTCACCCTCTCTTCAGCCCAGAAGCCTCGAGCCCGTGCTGACCGGTGTTCCAGAGCTGACCAATGTTACCTGTGTTCATGAGCCCGTGCTGTCCAGCGGTCCCGAGCCCGCGCTGTCCAGTGTTACTGTTCCTGAGTCTATCAGTGTTCCCGAGTCCGAGTTGACCATTGTTCCTGAGCTGACATGCAGCCTTCCAGAACCTCCGCTGACGTGCAGCCTTCCAGCTGACGTCCAGCCGCCCAGAACCGCCGCTGATGTCAAGAGTCTCCGATGACAGCTCTTCAAGAGTCTTCCAGTCGTCCAGAGCCCACGTCGACCGCTCTCCCAGAGTGTTCACTTACGGGCAAGCCAGTGATTGTTTTTTTTTTTTTTTTTTTTGCTGACCCGTCGCCTGTCTTCAGCCCAGCTCCAGAGGGGATTCGCCTTCGCCACTGACCTCCAGAAGGGATTTCACCTTCATGGATGACCTCCAGAGGGGTTTCACCTTCGCAGACAGCCTCTGAGTCCTCGACGTCCTGCTTGGCCGCCTGAGGGGCTCTACCTTCGTCCACCTGTTGGGCCGCCTGAGGATCTTCACCGTCCTGCTCGACCTCCTGAAGATCCTCAATGGCCTGTTCAGCCGCCCAAAGGGTTCTGTCTTTGCTGCAGTCCGCAGCCCTGGACTAGCTGGCCGCAGCACCTTGGTGCTCAGGCCCCTCTGTCTCGAGTGGCCCCTCTCTGCTCTGTGGCCCCTCTCTGCTCTGTGTTCCCAGTGCCCTCTGTCCTCTTTCCCTTGCCCCATGTGACTCTGGTGCCTTCCCTCGCCCCTCTGGGGTTGATTTATTATATATAGGACAGGGGTCCTGTTATGGTTTTGGGGTCTTGTCTTATTGTAGGTTGTGTGTTTTTTTTTGTTTTTTTTTCCCCATTTTTTGTAGCCTGGTTTTCTGTCATGTTTCCTTCTGTTGTGTAATTATTGGTCTTGTTTTATGTTCTGTTTCCTGTTTTATTTTGATTGTCTAGTTTTACTCCGTGTTTTTCCACTCTTGCGATTGCACGATGTTTCCCAGCCCTTGTGTCACCTGCCTCGTGTTACCCTCTGTATTTAGTCTTTGTGTTCCTCTTGTCCTGTATCAGATGTGTGTTCCTGTCATGTTTCTCTGTCAGCTATTCTCTGAACTCCCTTGGTTATTTTTTTGTTTAATCAATCCTCAACTTTCACCTGCCTGCTCTCTGCCTTTGGGTCCTCAACTTCCCAAAACTTAACAGGTTTTTAATGGCCGATGACAACATTGGTAAATGTTTAAGATCCATGTAACACAAATGGTCATGTTTTTAACTGTTTGCTCATTCATCATTTTTACAAGTTTTGTTTATACCGTGTTCTAACTCTGTAGATTCACTTCACCTGCTCCTCCTCCCCACTCGCCTGTTCTCCATTCCCTCATCAGCTCTTTTCCAGACACTTCCACTAGCCTCAGATTGTCTTTGTGCTTTATGCCTTAGCTTTCCAGCATTAAGTTTATTGTTCGACCACTTTTCGATCTTGCCCAAGTTTTGACCCAGTTTGCATATTTCGGATTTTGCCTCAGCCTGACCCCTCTGTACTGTTGCCTGCTTGGAATTTTGCATCCTTAAGTAAAGACTCTTTGCTTCTGCCTCCTGCCTCCTAGGTCGTGCTCTTGGGTTCTTTTGTCTCTGAATTGTGACAAATATAAATGTGAAAGCTTTACCTAGTGATTTCAAGAAATCACTTTGTCTAATCATGCAGATTTACGCATTTAAAAAAAAAAAAAATTTAATATCAGGTTCTCTACAGGAGGAAACTGCAGTGTGAGAATGAAGCTATCATGTTATAGTCTGCTTGATCTAGAATGCCTTCATACATAAACAAATCATGACAAAGTCCTCTACATGTACCAGGTTGACTGGACAAAGTGAAGCCCATCGTCCTACACGGTTTCAATTATAAAAAGCAAGGAGTTTGTACTCTGTAAAATCATTTAGGTTTTTTTTTTTTGTTAAATGCCAGCAGTCCACTATATTTTTCAAAATTATACATTAATTCCAACTGTCACAAGCAGTGATAAAGCATGCATGTTTTGTCACTAACACTAGCACACATTTGTACTTTGCTTCTTCAATTCAGTAAATATTTACATTTGTATCCTATGTTTTCACTCTGTTAAGTGTGTTTGTACAGGTTTTTCTGAATCTGCATTACTTTTTACTCTTGAGTCACTGTAATTTAAAAGTTTTAATTTGGGGATCAAGATGTTGGGGAACATTAGGGCTGGGTATCAAGAGTACTTTATTTGATACTTTTGAACAGTTTGATGGCATCTTGGCCCGCTGAACTGCCAACTCCATTAAATACCCTGCGCTTGACTTCATCACACCACAGACTGTATGGTTTGTAGCTGGCCAATCACCTGTCACATTAAATCGAAGACTTAACACACACGAAACCATACAGAATCTTTTTCTAGATCTGGGTACAAAAAGGATAGAATGTAGGTATCGTTAGATTGGAGACGTTTCGATACTACTTGGTACTGGGTTATTTCAGTCGATACAGTGTACCAATACCCAGCCCTAGAGTACATTGAAGTGTTTCCACTGTTCCATCTCTTTAACTCTTCAACAGCAGAACATTTGACAAAAAACACTTTCTAGCTTTAAAAAAACGCTTAAGATTTAATTTGCAAAACTATTTCAAAAGGTCAAGAAAGAACTTCCAAACTCATACTGTATATTTGACCTGCACAACCTACGTACATCAAACTAAACTAAATAAACCTTGAAAACCCAACATACAGACAACTGCATGGGACATACAACTTGTATGTCCCATTTTCTCCAAGAGGTAGGCTGCATCAAACGGCAAATAAAAACCCAACCTCAGCGTAATATCGGATTCTGTCATTCTTCTATGAGGGACTTCAACATTGCTAAGCCTATTAACATGACATTATTTAAGGATACATTTCAAAGCTATTGTTCCATTTCTGGATCATACATTCTCCTTGTGTGGCCTGGTTTGTGCCAAATCTTTTGTATCCAGATCCCACAGAGATGGTTTTTTGACTTGTCATGTACTCTTTTGTTTCACGCTGCGAGTTCTTTCAGAGTTGAGTTGACTCGCTGTCAGGAGCTTCAATCTGACGTCAGGCTCACAGAGGAGGTCAATTAACAGAAAAGTCAATCAGCAGAGAGGCTGGGTTAGAATGAGAAGCAGCAGTGTGTGGTGGGAGGCTGATGCAGTGTGAGAGAAAGTTCTCAATCTTTCTCTCCATTTCCGTATTATCTAAAATTCACCAAAAAAAACTTCACATGTCCTTAATAAAACTCCTATAATCACTTTTATGGATGAGTCACCCAAAAAACAAGCAGATAATCTTAGAATTAAATGATTCAGCTAATTGTTTTCTGTCGGTGAATCGTGATTAAAACTGCTGCAGTTAACCTGATTTTGCAGGATCTTCAAAGTGGCTGTTAAATTGAATCCAGAGACCCGCCCAGGTGCTATTTTCTCAGTGCTAAGAATTTTATATAGAAATCACATACAAGAAACATTATTGTAATTGTTGCTGGATGAAGAAGCAACACCTTAAAAAATGATCTTCTGCTTCACTATTCACTATCAATATTTGGCACTATGTGTAGTATGGTTGAATTATTGATGGACAGTTCACAATTCAATGTTTTTCTTTCCTACCTTGGCAGCCATGACCATGGAGGAGCCTCCCCTGATGCCCAGGATGGGGATGTGTGTCTGGGCAGAGATGAAGTCCAGGATCTGAGCAATGGCCTCCTGGTCCGTGTCATCACCGAACACTACGCCTTGCAGGGAGTTCCTCGTCATTTGTGCGCAAATCCGATTGATGATACTCTTGGGGTCGGTCTCATTCATGGTGACCACCTCGACTTTGGGAGGGTAAGGGATGTGGAGGAAGTCCTCTTTCTCAAGTCCAACCCCCAGGGTTACTTCACTAGAGTTGCCCACCAGGATGACTGCTATACTGAGCGAGTTGATCAGTTTGGGATTGATTGGCGGAAGAGCCGGTAAGGCAGGAGAGTATTGAGGAGGGATGACAACGCCCCGCTGGGTGCCGCCTCCCCTCTGGCCCCCTTGTCCCCCTGGGGCACCTCCAGGCCCTGTGCCTGGACCTCCACCCCTGCGAGACTCGCAGACGGGTAAGAGGAGCATGGAGAGGAGGAGCAGAGAGAAGGACAGGGAGAGGAAGGGCAGGGTGAGCCGAGGATGATGCGAGGACTGGTCCCGGGGGGGAGAATGGGGGGAGGAGGAGGGGGAGACGAAGCGCTTGTCCTGAAGACGGGAGGGAGAAGGGTGGAGGCTGACAAGCATTGTGGAGGAGTGTAAATGCCGTCCCTGGAGGGAGAGAGAGGAGACAAGAGACAGAGAGATGAGGAACAAAAATAAAGTGTAAAAATACAAGCTTTAAAATTGCTGGGTCGGTCTATATCTGCCGACATTAGCATACCAGAGATAAATCCATGTAGGATCGTATTATATGTCGGCTGAAAAATAAAGAATTGTGGTACAGAAAGGCCAAACGACATGTTTATTGTGATTTAGAAAGAGTATTTGTCCACCAGAAAACACTGACAACTTTCAGCAGTAAAATGTCCTGCTCGGTACACATGTTGTTTACAGTTTAATAACAACCAAATTCAAGGTTTAACCAGAGATGACAGGACGGCAGCCGGCATCAGCAGCGCCATGTTGAAACTACTGGGGATCTGTATCAAATGTTTTGTTTATATTAACGCATTACATTAAAACACAAGTTGACTTGACTCAAAACTTTTCTGTTTTGTGTTGTTTTATTGCTTCATCTGCTAGTATTGTACTTACCATGAAGTGTCTTTGAGTACTTAAAGTGCTATATAAATATAATGTATTATTATTATTATTATTATTATTATTATTAATAATACATATTAATATAGGTACTGTATGTGCCTCAAAACTCCAGTACATGCATGGAAGATATAGCTATCTCATACTCAATTTCATCTAAATTGTGGAAGGACTGTGGAAATGGAGCATACCATTCAATTTCTGTTCTGTATTAACCATCATTTAGTAATGTTGAGAGAATGAGGATCTGTTGAGTATATTCATTTGAGTGAGTGGCTGCAATTGTCAAAGTGGGCAAACACAACCTGTGAACAAAAATGAAGAGCTAACCTTTGTATAAAAAAGCTGCATGAAATGGTTGAACTATGTTAAACCAATCTCATAATAAACTGATCATCAGAGCTTGCTCTATTTTTAATATTAATGTAATATTTATTCATTCATTCTTTAATTTCTTTTTCTTTGCTTCTTCTCATCTGAAGGATTGGGTAGAGCACATTTCAAAAGCTATTCTGTAATTATACCATCGCTGTCGTCTCCATGTTATGGAAGACATTAATAAAAAGTATTTTCCCGTATTGGTCAGGATCTTAAAAAATACAGATTACTCAACCCTTTAATTGTCAAACCAAGTGACCCACATAGCAAGGTAACAAATCACACATTGAGAGACACCTGTAAGCTCTCATAGAGCATCAAGTTGCAACGCCACATCCATTATACTGTGCTGTGACTTCCTTGGAGGAACCCTGTGGCACATATCAAAGACAGAGGAGGAGAGAGAGAGAGAGAGAGAGAGAGAGAGAGAGAGAGCGAGCGAGCGAGCGAGTGTGTGTGTGTGTGTGTGTGTGTTTTGAGATAGTCAGGAGAGCACAGGGTGCATTTTGACAGATTGACAGCCTCACTGCTTCATGGACTAGCTGCCAGGCTAAGTGACCATTAGACCCTGAGACTGGGCTCGGCGGAGTCTCTCGGTCTCCTTTTTGTCTCACCATCTCTCTCCCCCTCTCTCTCCCACAGTACTGCCATTGCTTTTCTTCCTTTTACCCTCCAAACCTGTTCTTTCAGTTGCTCCCTCCAACCCTCTGAGATCCCTTCGCTGCTCTTTGAAGTCAACTGCAGACCTATTATTTACTATTATTGCTATTATTTACTGCTCCTCTATTAGCAGCTGTACAAAAAAAGAGTAGAGTACAGAGGAGAAATGATGGAGGAAAAAAAGGAAGTGAGAGAGAAAGAGAGAGGCGGCGTGAAACATGTAAGCAGGGAGGTGACAGGCAGGGGAAACACAATTAGTCATAGCCTGATGTGAAAATTGTGGTTTCTTACTGTGTGTATGTGTGTGAGTGTGTAGGGAGGACAAATGTGGGCATATTTTCTGCATATATAAAGACGTGGAATCTTAATGAGTATATGTTCATGCTCATTTTCTACATTAAGCATGGAGGAGCACTTTAGGAGAGGGATAAATGAAGGGCAGAGTAAAAGGGTTGCTCCTCTTCTTCGCTCACGCAACACCTTTGCTAATCCTTTATTTATCAAGCACTCCGCGTGTCGAGGACCTGATCCAGGCAGCACCATAACAAAAGTCCAAAGAAAACAAAAGAGAAAGAGAGAAGTTATGAGGAGAACTGAAACATGAAAGAGGTAGAAAACAGTGACAGAAAACAAGCAGTAATCTGTAAAATAGGGCGGGCAGAAAGAGAAGAGGCCCAAACACTGTGGAAAATTCAGAAGAGGAGGAAATGTGATCTCCACATAAAAACAGTTTGTCTAAAAGGTCTAATTACCAAAGGTTTGTCGGGCTTAATTGCAGGTGCACATGCTAATTGTAAACGAGCTGAATTTTCCATGGGGGCGCCAGTGAAGCCGAGAGACAGAGAGAGCGAGAGAGAGAGAGAGAGAGAGAGAGAGAGAGGAGGAGGAAGAGGAAAAGAGTGGGAAGAAGACAGCAGAGAGAAGAGAAGAGGAGAGAGAATAAATAGAGACATACACAAAAGAGCTGGAGGTAGAGGAAGGAACAGCAATAAGAAACCCAGAGGAGGGAGGGAGTGAAGGAGGGAGGGAGGTGTGGAAGGGCAACACAGCTGAAGAAAGAAAGATGAAAAGAGGAAATGATTAGCACAGGATGATAAAAGAAGATTCAAGGGTGGGGAGGAGGTTAATTGTGTTGTCTTAACACAATGTGTTAAGAGAAAAAAGGAAATTTTGCTAAAGGGCTGTTGAATCCGCTGACAAGAGACCGGAGGGTAAAAAAAACCATTTTAAAATAATGCAAGAAGTGTGACAGTGAACAAGGGAGCAGCGAGAGACAGAGACCCATTTGGATATGTGTTTTCTGTGTGCGGTTTCCATAGTAACAATTCAAATATGCCTCCACATAACACCCTGATGGACAGGAAGATTCACACAACTCGCATAAGGGCACTAATTCATGCAGTACACTACATGCAGTGCTTGCCCTCTCCTAATAATACACAATTTACTTCTATCTGGCGCACATTGCTGCGCCGACTCTTACTGACAAAAATAACGCTTGTAACATAAAATAAATAGCACGGTGCCTTCGCACAAACGTGTGCATGCACTCCCACATACACTCATATGAGGTAAGTTAATGCAGCTAGAGAAGACCTCACATTAAAAATGAATCTCCAAAAAGGGCTACAGGCAAATAAACAGAAATAACAAGATGGAGGGAGCATCCAGCCAGAAAACTGGCTGTGCAGGACCTGCTATCAGACCTACATACAACATCTCCACTGTCCCCAATTAATAACATTTAAATGGGGGGGGCGAGAGTGGATCATATACTCACAGCATAATAAAACAAAAGTAAACCTCCTAACACTGCGTCAACGAATCAACGTTGACATTAGAATTGACGTGTTCTTGTGTGCCCATTACAGCACTTACACAGCAATAACAATAGCATATGCTTGAGGGAAAACATGGATAAGTGGCACTGAACAGCTACACAAAACACCCACATGTGAGAATGCTTGTATCTAGTAATTTACTGCAGACGTGACTAACCTTCTACCCGGTGCTCACTTAAAGACACACATGCATGAACACCGAGCAGACAGTGCAAATGGTTTGAACGCATGCACTCTAGGTCAAGCAGTTTGGGTCAGACATCTGAGCCCTCCTGATGCGTATATGGCTTCTGTTTTTCCGATATGACAGGACGTGTCTGCCCTTACATGCACATATACACATACACACACACACCCAGGTTCATGTGCATACATCAGGCTCTGGGTCGAGCCAGATTATGCCAATAAGACAGAGAGAGGCATCAATCATATCAAACTTAACATTTACAGAGAGCATTGACCACAGAAGTCTGTCAAATGGCACAAGCCACCAACAGAATAACCACAGCTGCTTGAGATGTGTGACTGCACACGCTCACACTAGTGGACTTCCAATCTGCCAATAAAGATTCCACATAATCAATCAAGCCATGGACCATGTGCCTCGATCAACTCGTCCCCCACCGTAATGAATATGTATAGACTTTAGCGATTAGATGTTTTTTCCTGAATATTGCCAGGGACTACAGACTATAGTGTTTTTACTGCAGAGGCTCGAAGCAACAGCCTGAGAGACATTAAAACTGAATCTGCCACGCTATTTAACACACAAGTAGGCCATCATTATCAGGCTCTACTATATCCCTGAAGACTTGATGTGGTGGGCTGCGCTGTATAGCATTTGAAAGGCATTGTGGATAACACAAGCTGACAGGCATATCTATTAAGGAGTCCATTTACATTCAGTGGGTGGTCAGTTACAGGTAAGAGTGGTACTTTTGTTATCTACACTAGAACACACACTGCATCAGACATGATTTATAAATTTAAAAGGTCATACTAAACAGTGTGCTTTAATAAATTATAAAAAAAAAAATAAATAAATAAAAAAAATGGCATTTCAACACTACTATAGCTTCAAGATTTGCATACAACTTGACCTGACAACCGTGTTACATGTTTTCATTTGATTTAAAAGGTCTAAATATCCACTGGAGAGATGCCAGAGCAGGCGACAATGTTTGACATTTCCATTTACTGTTACAACTCACAAAATATCATCAATAGTTCAAAATTTTACTATTTTAGAAACACATACACCCAATGTGTTTGACGAATGCTTTGTATGTATAAGACTCCAACTATTTCTATTCTTTATTTAAACGTTACCTAGGCATTACCTGTTGTTAGCACGTGATTTAATAATTCTAAAGTAAAATGGTGTGTGGTCTTTTCATTCAACATCTGTCCAGCTGAAGGGCCCTTCACTTGGCACTGAACCAATTTGGAGTATTGTAAATATTAGTTTAAGCAATCATAATGTACAAATAAGCATATAAAAACTAAGGTGCGACCTATTGGCAGTAACACCATCTTTAAATAGACTACAGTAAATACAGTATTTGTCTATTGCCCCCAAACCTGAGTGGTCTTTCTCAGGGCCTTTTGCTTGATCTGGTTTGTTAAAATAAGCTAGACTTTATTAATCCCACACTGATGCATATTTTAGTGTTATGTTCTCATTAGAAAGGGCTGAAACTCACCGTTCTTAATGTGTAAGATGTCTTGAATGTATGAATGTAGTAAGGATATGACACAACCAAAAATATATGATGCGCAAGTCAACCATATGGTGAAGAACATACATTTATTACAAATAACTAATAATATTGTGCAAAGTCTGTGCTTGTACTGGCTGGTTTTCCAGTATCTACTCTACTGACAAATGTAAGCATAGCACCTGCAAATTATAGATATACAGTATATATTATAGACAATACTATTATTATTTTCAGCAGCATCAGGTCCATTCAAACTGGCTCCCCCATATTTCCCTTTATACATTTTCAAATATAAAAGGTGTATTTTATACCATGGCTTGGCTGAAAACTTAATAGTTATTATTTACTGAGAGATTTCTCTGCATCTATACTGCCCAGTATGCCCAGCTAATCAACATTTTAAATTCAATATTTAATCAATAGTCAATGTCAATTCATTGCTTTCCATCTTGCATTAGTCAAAAGTCTGGTGAGGTTTTTTGGGAATGGTGTTCTGATCTGTCATTCAGAGCTGCGTGACGTTGTGTTCAATCAGGTAATCAGACATCACGCAGCTATAATGACTCCCCTGCTGGGGGTGATGGAAGTCAACACAAGTTTTATTTACATCCTCTGTAATTATTCAATTCACTCTCACAAAGTCAACTGTCACTGTGAGTTGGATGTGCATTTGACTTCTGAGGAGACTTACTGCTAGACAGCTAGATATTAAGATAAGTACTTACTTTATTAGGCTTCTCTGCCTACTGTCATTGGATCTGCTGCCTTAAGGTGAAACTGACTGTTTGTTCTGTTGATTTTGCTCATTCTGCTGCCTTTTGCTGTTGCTACTTGGTTTTTGCTGCTTTTGTTGTTTGCCTCTTATCTTTGCTGCTTTTACTGTGGGTTCAGCTGCTTCTTCTACTTCTGCTGTGTGTTTTGCTGAATTTGCGGTGTTTTTTGGCCAGAATTTTGTGGTCTTACTAAATGTGACTGAAACTGTTTAGGGTAATCACACTAGCTTAGTGTGACATGTGGAGTTGGGGAGTGGTGCTTAACGACTGTCCAGGTGCTTTGTTGAGTGATTAGCTAGGGTGGGGCCTCCTCACCTATAGACAGTTACATAAGCCAGCTCAAATCAGACCAGAGGCCTGTACTACGAATCAAGATCAACATGCCCTGGATTTATTTCAGTTTCACCTAACCTAACACCTGCGGTTCCGCATAACCTGTGTCACGACACTGGTTAACAACTAGTTTAATCAACCCAGGGTTTCCCAATCCAGCGTTCACATAAAAGAGGCGGTGTTTGCACAGCACGACCAATCGTAAACTTATACCAGAGCCGCATATTTTACATAAGAGCAAACTATAATTTTACATAAATATGAAGAACACAGACACAGTTTTACAGGCAAAACGCAATACAGTCGCTGCTTCAACGCAATACAGTCGCTACAGCGTCTGCTTTTTTTTGCCAGCTTTCCTTCCATCATTCCTTCATCAACACTTATCAATATCACTTCCCCATCAGTCAGGCACAAGATCTGACCATAATTACACTTGTCCTTTCCATAAACTATCTGTGCTTTAGCATATTATTTCAGTTGCAACCCTGGCAGTGGTAAGCGATCGTGAGAGCAAATAAAAAATATAAAAACATAATCAAACCGATGTGTGCATTGGCAACACACGGCTCAAGAAGCCAACAAATAGCCTATACGTAATTCCCTCATAAAAATACCCATCAGAGAATGTTAACGGGGTTGTCAGTTTCTAAATGTTTTAAACTTTTCTGAGCGCACCTCTCTCTCTCTCCGCGCACCGAGCTCCACTGGATCTTCTAAGAACGGTGACGCCGTTATCAATCGAGTATTGATTGGTCAGCAGGTGGTGCTTTTACACCGGTTGATCTCTAATCTCCAAAAGAACCTGCTCCCGACCAGGCATAAGATACCACGGCGATTGAACCCAGTAACAAGTGATCCACCGTTGTGGTACAGAAAACCCTG
Organism: Sander vitreus; assembly: GCF_031162955.1. Classification (NCBI taxonomy): domain Eukaryota; kingdom Metazoa; phylum Chordata; class Actinopteri; order Perciformes; family Percidae; genus Sander; species Sander vitreus. The sequence goes on along the minus strand of NC_135856.1, from coordinate 17,745,260 downwards.
GGTTGAACCTGAAGTTACCTCGTTAATGCCAAATCTTGCTTCGTAGTACAAGCTAGAGCTGAAGATCTCTGCCCGAACCCGACGGGACCCGACAGTTTCGGTCTTAATTTCTATCATTTTAAACAGGCTCAGGCCGGGCTCGGGCTTGCGCTCCAGGTTGCGTGGTAAATGATCGGTCAGGTGATGCATTTCGATTAGCGTGTAAATGGATGCTGAGGAGGTGAAACAGAGGCTGGCCTCTGCAGGACTTCTTTTATTTCTTTGTTCCAACTTCCAAGTGGCCTATAGCCTACGTTAGTCATGAATAAATTATGTTAGAAAATGTATAAATGACTCATTCTTGACGAAAGACAAAAGAGCTGTGTGCGTGCGGCGCAGTCTCTTTTTTCTTTCTCTCCCTTTTGGTGTGGTGCGTGTGCCCGCTCGCGGTGTGAAGTGCATGTCCGCGCTATTCTCCGACATGCACTCTAATCACTGCTGATGGACAGCCTTTAGTACAGTCGGGCTGGAAACGGGTTCGGGCTTTTAAAAAGCTGTCAATCAAAATGTACCTGTCAGGCTCTGTCCTTTTCGGGCCAAACTTTTAAGGCCCGATTACAGCTCTAGTACAGGCCTCAGGCTTATTTAAAGCTAATGTACTTGCACTTAATACCTGTTGTCTGGAGTTTGTACCTTCAATGTTGAAAACACTTAATTGGAAGTCGCTTTGGAAAAAAGCGTCAGCTAAATGACATGTAATGTAAATATACTGACTCTATACTGTCATAGTGAGAATTAAATACAAATATATTATCTTGCTGTTGAACACACAATCACACTTTTGTTATTATTAACAAATCCTATGAAAAGACTGAAACAAACAATGTGTTAGTAGCAGCCCTGAAACACATCCATCCAGACAGATTTGAGTAACACATCCTTGAATTTCAAAGGCTTATCAGAGCCAAAACACAGAGTGATTAGTAAAACTCTTAGAAAGAAGAAGAAAAGAGAGCAAAAGAGCAATTATTTTATCATTCATCGGATGATGTTGCGTCACTGAACTGTCCACATTCACATGAACTAGTGCAGTGCCCATTTGGAGCGCGTGCCTGTTCTAAACAGGCCAATTGCTTGGTTCCCAGTATTTTCACCGGGGTCAGCCCTATGTTCCCACAGCTCAATGGTCCCACAGCCCTATGTTCCCACATTTCTAGGACATTTTCAAAATTAGGTCTTGTGTGCCTACATTTCCCTTCAATTTAAGCCCTATCCTCCCACAAAATTGTTTAGGGTTAGGGGGATAAAATCTGATACAAATTTATGAAAAAGGAAATGTGGGAACATAGGGCCTAATTTTCAGTGAAAAAAAAAAAAATTCTTAGAAATGTGGGAACATAGGGCTGCTGGAGAAGCCGCTACAGCGCATAGCAATGTGTCCCGGCCCAGGGAAGGAGACAGGCTTAACCCTTTCGGAGATCTGCATCGGGGTTGAACGTGTTTCTTTGCATCGCGGTGCATTTCACCGCCAGAACACTAGGGGTGGGGGTGTGGTTTCCAGAGGGTCAATCGCGAAACTCTTAGTTTACTCGTGCATTGGTGTGTGCCTCGAGCCGGCGTGTGTGTGTGTGTGTGTGTGTGGAGTGGGTGAGTTGGAGCAAGTTGTGACTCTAGAGTCATAGTGAGAGAAACAAAGTGTCTCCCCTGTTCTTTCTGACCACGGTGGGAAATCTGGAGCAGGAAAAGTTAACCCTCTCCTTGATTTCATGTTTGTTATGGAGAAGGAGAACCAGGAAATGAGTCAGGGGAAATGCAACGCTACCAAGCCGTGGCCGCGACGCGTAGTTAAATTTTTTGAGAGGTGCACGTCAGGCTATGTCGTAGGGTCCGGCGTAGACGCCGAGGGGTCTGCGGAGGTACGCCGTCGATTCTACGCAGAACCATAAAACGGCCTTTAGCCTGCTGGTGAAGCCGCTCTTAAACAGCTTGCAGAACAGCCGAAGAAATGTACGCACCGCTGGCAACAAAACAACGTGCTGTAGAGCCCAGGAGCCCTGGCGTTTATCTAATGTTTCATTGTATTTGCATAAAGGCTAGACAGCAATCAGTTTTTGTCGGATGACCACTTTTTGGCATATGAAACCGGTAGCCGGTGAACTGCAATCAATGAGCCTTCTAGTTCTCGGGATGCAGCAACTCCCCGCCCCCGCTGCTGTACTGCGCATGCGGGGAGACACACACACACACTCACTCACTCACAGAGATTCCTCAAATTTATAGAGAAATTAAGGGGGTTCTTTTTTTTATGCAGGGTTTAAAGTCAATCCGAACGAGGACTTCTTTCAATACTTTTTAACTTTCCCGTCTTGTCCGTGGCTCTCAGCAAGGAGTTCATTTGTTCCTACTGAGAAGGAAATTCTCATAAGTATCTAGTTTCATTTCCAAAATAAACAGATGGGTATTGAGGTTTTTAGCACGTTACTCAAACAGTGGTAAATACAGCATTTGTTGGAGACTATTTTCAGCTGTAAATTAGCAAACATTTGGTGGCCTTGTGAGTATTAACGTCAGCAGGACGGTTATTTTGAGATTGACTAGAAATAAACTCCTATTCATTGTGATGAAGGAACACGTCACCCACTGCAACAGTGGAGCTATATGTTTTTAATAGTTTTTTGAACAACAATTGAGGTCTGTGGCACAGTGAAATAAACTATATCAGGCTTTGGCTACACAAATAATACTTCTGTTTTGGTCTTTTCATGGGATTTACTGCTAAAGAGAAACATAGAATATCACCCACTTTATCCTTTAAATCATGCTGGTTCTTTTGGACGCTTAAAGATTTTTAATTTAGTAGCAGGGTGGGAAGAGAGGCTGAAAGAAAAAGATGAAGATACTGTTACAGAATTAGCAGTGTAGGCAAGAGAAAACCGATGGTCAGGGGAATAAAACATATAAGGAACAGGAACAAACAAGTGTGTATCATGATAGTATTATTGGAGTCTTTGAGTAATCCTCTAATACAATGTTTTGTATTTAATGATCTGTCACCTCCATGCTGTCTTGTTGAAGGGCCAGAATGGCAGAAAAGAAATCACTAGTTTATTGAAGAGGGTCTTGGGTGTTTCATTAAGTGCACTTTAGTCTGGTCAAGAATCCTCTCTGCAAATTGCACTTATAATGAGACGCACTATGGATCTCTACTGTCGTATTGACGCTGGCCCAGCTCTCTAAATAACATTATATGGTCTCTTCATCAGAAACAAATAAACTGACACACACACACACACACACACACACAAATATATTAACAACTAAATATAGAAAGCTCATATATAGGCACAGCGATGAAGAAAACGCAGGATTGAGGCAGGGTCCATCTATCCCCTAGGGTCTTCGTTACCTCATTGAAGCCATTTATTCCACTGAGGCTATATCTCCTGCTCTGGAGTTAATTTAGCAGCAAAGTGACGTGTTCCTCGCAGCAGTAATACAGGGGTCTTTACAGCCTGGACCACCACTACAGTGCATGTAGACCTACTGTATGTCTCATGTACAATATGTCACAAGAGTCATTGCCGGATACTACGGGTTTCCAGCCTGTTTTTTCTTTTCTAAGGGGTATTTTAACTCACTCTGATATAAAAATGTTATCCCTTTTTATCTGAAGCAAACACAGTATGAGTTGTCCAACGTTCTGTTCAGCCTCAGTTGGTAATGTATTTTCTCAGGTTTCTTTCTTTCTTTCTTTCTTTCTTTCACTGGCCTTTCTGAAAAGCTGAAACATGATACTGGAGTTTTCCTCATTCTAAGCCAATTTGGTATTTACTACTTCACTGGTGGCAAAATCTGAGCATTCAACAGCTACAGCTCTCTTGGGGTTTTGATAGCACGCCTGTGGCGCCTTGGACTCATGAGACTAGTTGTAATAAATGACAGACTATCTACTTTGTCTGTTTTATAATTCCTCTTAATTTCCTGAGGCCTAACACTGGCTCAATACCTCTATTGTCCCCCACCAGGCATCCTTTTTTTATTTTGTTCTACATTGCACAGATTCCAGAGAAGCCTGCACTGAGTTAATAAATTATTTTTACCAGTATTTGTGCAACATCAACAACAACAACACACAAACTATGTATCATTATGTAAAACATGTGACCAACATAACCTGGCTTTAGCTGCATATTTGTGGCGCTGTATGTTCACATCTTTTAACTTTAAATCTGCCTGATAACTACATTATTTACCTACTCAGAGAACCTGGTTTGCACTCTCCTCTCCATTGGGTGAGCCAAGCATACAAGCATCTTTTGTAATCCACATAGCTGTTACAAAGTAATGTGACTGGCTGAACATTAATTATTAATAATTACCCCACCTTTCTATTTATATTCCATTTAACCAACTTTACGGTTTTGTGCACAGCTTGATATATTTGAACAAAAATAGCAAATAGTTATGCTCTTATTGGCCGTGCACATGTGACCATTGCTGATTTCTGTAATTGCAAGGTTGAAAAATTGTGTGTGTGTGTGTGTGTGTGTGTGTGTGTGTGTGTATGTAAACAAAAAAAATTGTATATACAAATTGTGTTATTTATTACTTATTTAATTTAAATAGATATGCTGTGCCATTGCTCATGTCTATAAGACAAACTCAATAAAACACATTCAACTGAGCATGCAAAGAGTTGTTCATCTGGACTGGACCAACGTCTCTACACAGCTGGCCCTGGTTCTCCACTCTTCATCAAGTGTCTCAGAATATTAGGCCTAGCTGATATCACTGACCATCTCATTCATTATCATCACGACCTTACAAGATTACATAAGCAGTGAATTATGCTACGATTTTCATTTAAATCTAAGTGGATCTACTTGTACGTTATCAACTGCCTCTCTATCTAAAAGAGCTTTTAGATGTTTAAAAAAAAAAAAAATTAAGATTCATTGCTGATAATCTCAGATGTACATCTGATTACATCCTCGACTTGCTACTTATAATAAGACATAGTTTATTAATGACAGTGTCAATCTAGACTGATAATTATTCTCTTTTTATACCATGAAAACTCAATTCTGATTGGCTGCAAGCCGTCTATGTAAAAATGATATAGGACACTTACTAATGAGTTCCGGTGAAACCGTTTACCATTCTAAAGTAGTGCGCTACATTAAATGAATAAGAAAATCTGTATATTATATTTCCAAAACTGAGTGTAGTCTTTCAGTGCCTTGTCCTCTGAACACCACAGGATGGCTCTAATACACAAGCTGCAATAAGTAAGTTAAACTGCCCCTCTGAACTTGCCTCAGCGATCGTCTCACATCCCGTTCAGAGCGCTACTTCATGCTGTGGCTGACAGTACACATGGCGTATCATTTGTTCGTTAAAAAGTCTTGATATTCTTTGGGGACAAAGCTAACTTAACTTATGTTACCCAGGGCCAATAACAGCGTGCAGGTTATGCAGCCCGTTCTCATTCCCAGGTACTGCTGCTTTGTCACACCCCTCGGCTTTTGATACTGACACACAGACAAGATGAAGCTCTGCATTCGCACGAAATGCGGTATGAAACAATCAGAAAATTATGTTTTGTTCCTCTGATTCCCTGCTACGTTCGGCGCTCCCTCTCTTTATTCACTCTCTTTCTCTCTCTGACTCGTTCAGCCGGGGAGGAAGGGCCAACTTTGAACGCTGTGTGTTTCCAAACAGTAAGCCATACCTCCCTCCTACATATTAATACCTTAAAGCCCGATGTGACATCTTCAAATATTTGCTTTTGTTCGACCAGTAGTCCAAAACCAAAAGACAGGGTTTGTCCTGCATTGAGAATTTATTGGCACCCTCAAAGAAGTTTTAGCCAGCACCAAAGGAAAATCACCAGCGCCAAAACGTCTTTACTTCCAGCAGTCAACTTTAAGATGATAAGCTGATAAGCCAACTAAGCTGCATTGTTTTGACTGGAGCTAAACACTCTGTTGTGAAGCTAATTGGATCTCAGTTTTACCGTGCAGAGTCGGGCTGTACCGGACTCTCCCGGTGACCATGTTGCCCTGGGGAAACATATCAACAAGACACCTTCTGATTTTAGAATTCTATTATTATTCTAATTTCTAATGGCTTTCTTACAAAAGATGGAAATAAAAAATACTTTTACCCTTACTTCCAACAGGTATTAGTATTGGTGTATGGCTGTTTACACCAATGAATTACAAGATCTGAACCTGTCAAGATTTCCTCCTCCTTAAAGTAAACCTACTGTTGATAAGTAGCATCACACAGACCAATTTCTCCTTCTGATTCAATTAAATATTTTTGTTCTCAACATTCTTTCATCATGTCTCTCTCCCTATTTGAAAACATGATTATCATCGTATCATCCCCTCTAAGCAAAGCCATCTGCATGACATGATTTCTTTTGAGTCCTGATGTCTATTTCTTGTGCGCCTTTTGAGAACAGGATCATCAAATATTATTATTCAGTCTCGTTCAGCTATCAAACCCTCCATCAGTTCCTCTCATCTCCACACCTCGACCCTTTTCTCATCCAGTAGATCTTGTCTTTTGTTCTATCGGTCTCTACCATCCGTCTGAAATATTATATGAAAGGAAAAAAAACTATGTCTCTCTTCCCTGTCTGTCAGTGGAAGAGCTTCAAAAAGCCTCCCTTTGGCATGACATGAAAAAGTGACAGTTTCTGATTACATTTTTGCATGTGCCAACCAAGACATTTTGATCATGTTAAGAGTGAACATATACAGGGTGCAAGACAGATCTTTAGCTCCATTTCTGCATCACTGTAAAATAAAATGACTTATATAGCAATAGCTACAGTTTGTGATGTGTTCAGTTTAAGCAAAGCCTGCACAAACAGATATCAACGAAAACTGGTTGAATGCCTGCTGTCTTCAGTTACAGAACGGCACAACAAGAAGCTGAGCAACGTGGGTAGAGGCGGCATCACAGCATTGGGCCCCCTTTTCTCTATTCTTAGCTCTTCCTCCTTCTCTCACAGTCACACATGACTAGGTATAGAAAAGGAGAGGTAGAAGAGGCATCTTAAGATTATGTCTCTAACAAAAATGGGATGGCATCTATACTCAGTTTCTAGTTTAATTAACATTAAGTGTAACTGTCTGTTTGAATTCAAAATTCACAATGTACAGTGTAAGTGCAACAGGCTGTTTCTTGTACTCTAGCAGGGGGCGCTCACAGAAATGAATTATCCATGTGTCAGTGTGACCCACTGGCTATAGTTGCACACAACCGCACGTCAAGCAAGCTGACTGGCTGATCCAACTCCTGTCAAGAGGCAGGTTCGCAACAGAGAAATAAAAAATAAAAACATTACAAAAATTGGACCTACAAGTATAAAAAAAAGCCATGTGCCCTTCGCCTACGTGTAGTCCAGAGAAGCATGTTTCAGCCTTTAGATTACATTCGTTTTAGCTACAAAAACTGACACCTCAGTTCATATTATATTCTTATTTTTTTTAAGATTGTGTTGCATGGATCATTTCTTGAAAAAGAATTGAAAACTCATGGATGATAGAGGCTTTTCTGAGGCGTTGTGTAACTGCTTTAAACTTCTCTCCCTCTCTCCCTGGCTCTGAGTAAACAATAAACACCAGGCTGCTCAGCACCTGTAATCCTTCAACGGCTCAATCAACATTTGTAAAGCTGGTCACATGAGGCTTGCATCCAAAACTGAGTCAGCCGGCTGTCTGAGTCCCAGCGTCAACAGCTCGACACCCATATATTCATGGCACCTCACTGCCGCCACTCCGTTCACGGTCCACCGATCCAAACAGGGACCATGCTGCCTGCCTGACAAGAGAGCCAATGCTCAGATCCAGTAATCCCCTCTACCCAACCCACTTTCCAAAAACATGCAGCATCACTACGCTGCAACAACACACCCCTCCTAGGCCTTGTTGCTTACGCACCCAGAGCTACATCTATCTACAAAGCTTTCTCCTTCATCCACTGTCAGTGAAGCTTCCTCTGGATTTACCGCCTGCGTCTGGGTCTTTGCATGTCTGTCTCTTTTGCTGTCTGCCACGCCTTAACCCCTTGCTCACTCTGTCATGATTCCCCCCCACCTTTTTTTTTTGATGGAAAATCTGCCCTAGAAACACAGATCACAAGCAGCCATTTCAAGCCTGCAGTGTCAGCCAATACACAACTGTCGAGACGGAGGGTGAAGTTTAGATTAAAAAAATGAAATATTGTGGTGAGAAATTTGGGAGCTGTAGAATGGATGGTCTGTGCAGCATATGTGAGTAAAGAGTAGAATACAGTAGGTCTGCTCAGTGTTGAAGCTGTTGTGAAGGAGGGCCATAACCAGCTGTCACACACCTCCTCTAAGTCACGCTTCAACAAAGAGGCGCATCATAATTAGATAGTTACATCAGATCCTATGAGTGGGTGAATGCAAATGTGGAGAAGCTCAGTTTAGATTTGTGAGCATTAACTTGTGTCACCCAAAGCTAAAAACAATCCAGCCAAGAATTTAATCTACAATGCCACCAAGAGACAAATCCTGGACGTGCTCCATAGGCAGCAGACGGACACTGACAGAACGTTGTACTTTGAGCATTTTCTGTTGCAAAAATGTTTACACACACACACACACAGACTGTAAACTGGTCTAAAAGTTCATTCTGTGCACTTGAATGTCATGTGTAAACTCTCCTTTTGAGCTGATTTTACCTCATCTCGTCTCTTGTACTTGTTGTCACATTTCCTCGTAGACATCTACGTCTAGGCCATTATCTCTATACATGCCCCTCCAAGTTTTAAATGTGCCTTTTATCAGTCAAACTCCCGAGTTGCTGCTGAAAGGAGCACAAGCTCAGCAATAACATTGGCTCCAGCTTCCCCATTCTCCTGCTTTATACAGTTACTATTGTCTGGACCTGCTTTCACTCGTGAAGCAGCGCAACGCGTCGTTTTGATGGGCTTATTGAAGCTAGTGCCTCGTTATCCGTTATCTCAACACTGGGCTCCCTCACACAGCACTGTAAAAAAATAAAAAGGATGTTTGACTAAAAAAAAAAAAAAAGACAATTTGTCCTTTCTTCTTTTGGACTACGGATGTTCTTCTTCATCCTTCTCCTCCCTGTCCTCGGTTTGTCTTGCTCAAAATCAAGAGTTGCCATAAGCTTTTACACATACATTTAAACACAAAGATTTGTGAACATATTGGGCTTTATTTGTCAAACTATTAACTGATGAATTTTTACCAACTTTGGAAAAAAATGAATATATGATTATGAAATGAGCTGCAGGATCACTGTGACACAATTGTACAGCCTATTTTTTTTTGTAATTTGACCAAAACAAACCATAAGGCAGAACCTTGAGGCTATTATCTCAAGAAGCACCAAGTATGTCATTCATTACAAATCACAAAATACTGTATGATCTAATCTCTAACTTGAAACATCTGTAGATGTGTTTGGACCAATTTATTCCACCTCCTCTGATGTTTTTCATGATCTGTAACTATCACGAGCGAGGACAATTTCTGCAGTTACATAAGGGTCGAATTAAAGGACAATACAGGAAAAAAAACTGTTGATATTTTGAATATTTTAGATTCTAGGACACAGGACTACAGCTGAAATGATTAGTAGTTTAATCAATTAGTTAATTGTCAGAAAAATATTAGGCAATTTTGATAATCTATTATCAAGCGAAAATGCCACTAATTCTCCAACAAGCAATTTGCAGTCCTCCAGAAAAATTGAGTTTTTTGTGATTGTTGCGGGCAAAAATCCTTGATTATGCGGCACGTTTTCTTAAAAAATGCGATGGAATATGCGGGATATTTATGCAATTTTATGCGATGAAATTGCGTGAACTTGCAAAAACTGCGGTTTCATCATGGCTTCATCGGGGGGTTTGTAGCTTTTCGATGATGTTCACGTCGCATAATTACGTCACTTCATAATGTTCCCATGGCAACAGGGGAAAATGGCTGCTCTGTGAAGTAAACACAACATTTTTCAACTTTCTACTAAGATATATGTGACTTTTTTTGCAACGAAAATGCAGGGATTATGAAATCATGCAAGCCCCGCATATTTTGCGCAGAAATCGGCAATTTATGCGGCGAAAGTGCGGCGTATTTCAAAAAATGCGGCCCCCGCATAAATATGCAGACTTTGACTGATTATGCATTGAATTATGAGATTGCATAATCGCGTTTTTCTGGCGGGACTGAATTTGAAAATGTCACCTTGGACTCTTGGCAATCAATCAAAAAAAAGCCTATATCATCAATAATGAAAATAATAGCCCAAGTTAGGACCATTTTCAATACAAGAAGTTTGAAGCAAAAAGTTCAGCTGAAATTCACCTCAGCAAATAAACAGCAAGTGTGTGTGTGTGTGTGTGTGTGTGTGTGTGTGTGTGTGTGTGTGTGTGTGTGTGTGTGTGTGTGTGTGTGTGTGTGTGTGTGTGTGTGTGTGTGTGTGTGTGTGTGTGTGTGGACATGCAGATCCAATTACTGGAATCACTGGCCTACCTTTAACATTGCCAGCCCGGATCTCCTCTCTACTCTTCAGAACTGGCATGATGGAGTGATCTGGGATTCGACTCCTCCTCTCATAGCCTCGGATGAAGGGATGGTAGACAGATGAAGTCACGCAGAGAAGACTGAGGTGGGGTCTTGCAGGGCGAGAGGTGAGTGTTGGGTTGACCCAGGGCGGAGGTGGGCGATGCTGGGGCGTTGTCAGTGTGAAGAAGTGGCAGGAGGGAAGAGGACCGTTTTTAAAGTGTAATGATATGTACAAAGGACACTTAATTCTTTAGAAACAAGGATTTTTACATATAAAAAGGCCCAAAAAGATCAATCTGCTGATCTAACCTGGTTGAAATATGCTTTTGACTCAGATCTTAGAAGACTTTAAAAGTTGACCATCAACTCAAAATGGCAGCCTGCTTATGAATTAAATTAACTAAACTAAAAGATAATAGATGGTATAATAGAGGGGTGAAGGGGCGCTCTTTCATTCGTCTCTTTTTCCTTTTCCTCCAACGCTGGTGATGCAGCTCGCCAAGGTCTCCCCCCAAAAGTCTACAAGCATGTGAACGCAGTTGCCGCGGAGATGAGGAGATGAGCAGCAGTGGGTGTGTACGTACTCCTCTTCTTCTTCCCTCCCTTCCTTCTTCTTCTTCTTTGGCTTTCTTGCCTTGGCTTTGCTTTAGCCAGTCATGATGATCAGTTGTCCAGCCCGCTCTGTGCTCTCCTTGTTCTCAGTCTGAAGGGGACAAGAAGAGAAGGACAGAGTCAGATGGCAGAGAACAGCTGTGGATGGATGTGTTGTTGGTGAAGGCTGAATGCCACTGTGTACACAAGTCAATTGCCTCTGAGGTCAAGGCTTAACTCAGTGAAGCCGCTGTGTCTACATGCCCCCTTTCACTGCAATCTCAATGTGTTGAACGCTGTTGCCTAGCAATATTACTGTGCTATTTTCTTCGTGGAAGATGCTGACAGCGCTTCTGTTTTATTCTTGCTTTAATCCAGTACTTCTACGAGTCCTGACTCAAAGTGATAGTTTGCCATATTGGTCATATCAAGATAATCCTTTAATATATCTGTTTATATCAAGGCAATTTAATGAGAAGAACTGGCTTTGGCTTAATTGGCTTTTTTTATGATTGCTGCATCAGTGTGATAAAGTACCTTGATTTGTTGATACTTAATTTGCCCAAAATGGACATTCTTGTCTGGTTATTTTATCATTAAACTGTTTCTCAATTTCATTTCCCAGATAATTTACTGTATTAAGATAAATATATATACCAATACCAGGATATAAAATCACATACACTGTGATAGATTTTATCCAGAGCACCTACTCCTGTTTGTCTGTAATTATTTCAGACTTTTTATTTATTCTCACAGATTTTAAAATATGGCCCTCTCTTGCACTGGTATGAGCTCATATAATGCATTACTGGGACAAATTTTCCCATGACTTTTTCCCATCTCACAAGGTTTGATATGCCAGATGTTTAATCAATATTTGTGTCTTTATTGATGGTAGGTGAATATTAGGTGGTTCATCTGGGACAGTCATCTTCAGTGTGCCCCACAGAAAGTTTCAGTTCCCTTGATTAAAAAAGGGAAATAATCCCCTGCTTTAACCCAATATGAAAATACAACTCCACGGTAAAAGAAATTGTAGCATTTGTGATGATTCTCTTTAGGTTTAATGCTACTAAAATATCAATAGATTTCATAATTTAACAGAGGTGGGGAGTAGAAATAGGCAACTCTTTATTTGCTATGTTATTAAACATTTCAAGACTTCCTGGTCTGGCACTGTAATATCCCTAATAGAGCTGAAATTATGGTAATCAATCAATTATTAAAGAAATATTTTGATAATGTATTATTTAAAGCTGTGGTAGGCACTTTTTTTTGCATCGTCGGGCAAAAATTCCATTATTAATCTTTCAGCATATTGTAATTCAAGTGATCTGAGAGAAAACTAGACTTCTGCATCTCCTCTTGGCTCTGTTTTCAAGGTTCGGAAAATCTAGCCATCACAGGGGACTTTGGCCAATCACAGGTCACTTCAGAGAGAGCGAGCGATCCTATTGGCTGTTCTGCGCATGCATTGCCCATGCGAACAAAAAGGGGAGGGGGAGGCCTGCAGGGAAAAAGGTCTCACTCTACTTCAAATTCTGCCGTTTTTTTGCATCCAACGAAGGCTTTAATATTTTTTTCTTCATAACTCTCTGGTTCCATCGTCTCAAAAGGTGGATATTTGCTGGTGTTCTTAGGCCCCGATCAGTTTTATTGTTATTCTTGCTAAGCAACCTCCAAATCGGCTGTCCTCAACCAACAGTTATTTTGCTGTATGAAATTAAATGACGTTGGGCGCTTTCCCGCTATGAGTCGAAGGTTTTTCAACTCAAAAATGTGAGGCGCTCAACAACGTAAAAGCAGCGAGCAAAATGCTTCACTCTGTTTCAGCAGCCTGGGGCTTCACGCCCCAGGCTGCTGAAACACGCTCTGTCTAATGTGCCTTAATCTTCTACAATAGTCAGTTCAGTTTTCAGGTTTTGGACTTTTGGTCGGACAAAAGAAAACATCTTAAGACGTCACCTTAGATACTGTGACAGATACTGTTCTTTTCTCATCTGTTATGGACCAAACGATTAATTAATCGAGAGGATAATCGAGAGATTAATGAAGAGTGAAAATGATTGGTAGTTGCAGCGACAGTAATGTCTGTTCTGTCTAATGTTTCATCATTTCATCGCCTTTAACAGATCAAGGGAGTTGTCTTTTTTACCGTGTATATGCTCACAGGGATCTGTCGGTATCTGGAAACGTGTGTTTATCCGTGTATTTTAAGGAAGTCGGATATGTAGGTATACACAATTTAGCCTAAGGAAAATTGTCTAGTCGAGTATATCTGCATGTGAAGGATTTTAATCCTGCCTGGCAGTATAATGAATTATTCATTCAAGAAATTTTATTTACAAAAATCGACTCTGGTACACACACTGTACTATTAAAATGACACTGATAGCTTGACTCTGATGCAGAATAATACAGTATTTCCTAAAATAAACCTTTGCAGAACACAACTGAATATGGTTTGTGTGTTTGTTTAGTTCCCACGCTAGGTTATGAATCAACAGCTTCTCAAAATGTGGAATGTTATTTGGTGTGAGTTATTCCAGAAAGACATTTTTACTGAAGCAAAGGCTTTAATGTGTATGTTACTTTCGTACTTCATCAAAACGCCAAAATGTGTCAAAATACATTTTGCGGTTTCAGTACGTTTCATTTGCTTTATGGACACCAGTGTTTTGATGAAATCAACTAACACGTGCGTTCTTGATGTGCTTGGTATCTCTAAAGATCTAAAGTCTTTTGAACATAACTCCTTCATTAGCCTGAAACCCAGTGAGAGAGGTGAGCATGCCCTTTAAAGCCTTGATATTTTAAACTACTGTGTGCTCACAGTGAGGCAACATCACACCACTGTTTCGAAAGACGCCCTAAATCATTTGTACTGTTTTGCTTAAAGACGTTTAGTTAAAATCAACTTGAAACTTTTAGAACAGGGGCCCACTCTTTTACAGCCTGGTCCTACCAGACTCTCGTACATTTCATTTGTACAGAGAGTCTGGCCACTCTCCATTGAGAAGTGTTAACTTCCTTGAAGGCGGGTACTCTGTTGAAGTTTAAAACTATTGGATCTGCCCAGAGCCACTCTGGGTCTGCCATAACCAATCGCTAACGTTTGGTCGTGACGTCGGCTTAGCATCGCTAGCGTTCGCCTTAGCCAACTCCTTCACCACTAACGGAGCGAGCTGGAAAATCTAACTTTTCCCGAACCCCGTGGGGAGGAGGGCCACAACATCATGGCCACCAACAAAACTCAGCAAAGATTGTTCTTGCTCGGGCTTGAACTTCTGGATATTCGGCAGCGTTGCCACAACAGACCGAATGGCTTCGCTCGCATCTTTCTCCGCTTACAACTCAAACTAGCGCACAACCTCAACGTCATTGTTCTCAGCCACTCACTCTTTTCGCTGATTGGACCACCAAATATTTGGCCGGAGAAAACCCAAGAATATACCGCAAACCCAGACGGTGTACTGAAGGAAAATGAAAACTGAGCGAAAGTACGTAGGAGGGCGGAGCCAGGCTAACTCTTTTACTCTGTTAATGAAAAATATTTAAGAGGAACCCGCCATAAGACCCTTATGTTTTATTATTTTTACTATACTATGTGACAGCTAAATGTCTAATGACTCTTGAGTATTTTGTGTTGTTAACATCAGTTCCTGACTGGCAGGAATCACCTTATTTACAAGGCTTTTAGTGCAGGCACAAGATACTTTTCATAATTCAGTTTGGGGAATGTGATGATGATGATTTGCTTTTTTATGTGTAAACAATTAAGAGTTTGCTCTTGTTTGTCGAATCATCTTTAGGATAATTATGCCATCAGTAATTTGCTATTTCGTTGCTAGTTAATTACCATAATAAGACATCTGGTTGCAGAAAAGCTAACACAGCATTGGATCACCTATCCAATATATAATGCGCTCTGAGCCATACATGAGCCCAGTATGTCACCGACAATGACAGTGTACTCATTAAGGTCATGCTGAAGAGCCTGATCCAGTAACACTGGTGAATAAGTCACATTAGATCTGTGGTTCATTTCCAGAGATCTAGTCATGTTTAGAGATATTTATCATTAAGCCATTCTAAATATTATATATTTATTTAGAATGGCTTTTAATACATAGTAGCGGTGTGACATTTTCCCTTTCTTCCTCCTGCTTTTATGTAACTTTTTCTGATTTTACTGTATTCTATGTTTTATTCTTTTTATT
Organism: Sander vitreus; assembly: GCF_031162955.1. Taxonomy (NCBI): domain Eukaryota; kingdom Metazoa; phylum Chordata; class Actinopteri; order Perciformes; family Percidae; genus Sander; species Sander vitreus. Next base: position 17,729,894 of record NC_135856.1, on the reverse strand, counting down.
GTATGTTACGTTGTTTTATTCTTGGTCCTTGATGTAAAGCACTTTGGATACCTGCTGGTTGCTGTAAAGCGTTATATAAATAAATGATTGATTGATTGATTGATTGATATGTTGCAGATCCATCAAGCAGAAAACAAGAAGAAATGTAATGGAGAAGGAGGAGGAAGAGGAGGAGGGCATCAACAAAGCACCGGTTAACAAACCTCAACCAACTGAAATGCACAATAAGGAGGAGAAGAGGGCTAAAATGGATGCATGTAAATGCATGCACCTGCACACTGCACTGGAGTCATTGAGTGAGTCAACTGATGTAAGCTGATGGGGAGAGATTTGACCAAATGAACAGAGTATCTTGAGCTGGTTTCTGCCGTGAATTAGAAATGGTCCTCGAGTAAGAAATCTCTGTTGCTCAAAATCCCCGCTGAGAGAAGTGATGAGAATGCGTCAAATTCTTAGATCTACCAGTACATCTATGGATAAAGATCAAAAGGCATGGTCTGATAAACATCCTATTAGTCACAGCAGGGTGAAGAAGGGTTTAGCAGTACAAGCAAATGTGGTGGAAAATATAATAATACCCTTCACAGTGAACCTGCTGATTAAAGTTCATGCAGAATACGTTTCCATCAGTGTCATGCACAAAAACATGCACGCTCGATTAGCTGTAGTCTTGCACAGACACGCACACATTCAGTGCACACACCTACTGTTCATGCATGTGCATACACTCAGTTGCGAAGAAGAAGTGAATGCTATATTAATTCACTACTCACCTAATTAACTCTTTTCTGTAACACATAATTTATAGACTGTAGTGGAGATGTTTTACAGAGGAGCAGAGTTGAGACACAAAAGCAAAGACAGAGCAAAACGAGTGGTCCTTCATATTCCTTCATGACGACATCCCACTCTCAGAACAATCAAGAAAGAGGTATGTATTAAGCCCCTTAATCAGTCCATAAGAAAGGGGGAAAAAGGAGACTAACGTGGCTGGTATGGGCCTACGCTACTGGGCGTAATTTTTCACCTTAAGGTTGAGTGCACAGGTAGATGTCCGTGGATACATAGGTTAAAAACTTACAGTCTAGCAGTGGTAATGCTTTAAAACAGGGCTCCCAAAAAGGTGTGGCAGTGAAAAGTAGAGACAAAGCATCAAACACAACGTAAAGAAGGGAAATGTGACAGAGGGAAAGAGAAAGGTAGTGATGAGATGGGATATTAAGTCCTATCTATTTTTAATCTGTCTATCAGTCTGTCTCTATCTAACAACCTGCACACCGTCTATTACACCTCAAATCTACCGCACGGCATTACCCACTTAATCCACTGTTCAACATCCAACTAATGCCAAGCGGTCTCTCTTGCCTGACAGAGGATGAGTATGAAGACAAGCGGAGGGGGGAAGAGCTTCAGGAATGAAAAATGGCCAGTTCTTGATTAAAACCAATTGAAGCGAGGGAAGGGGAAATTGAAAACATGCAGAAGCACAAGGATTCCATTCTGGAAATTATTTTGATGATAATAAAGAGCGTATCCAAGGTTTTAGGATTGTGTGTGTGTGTGTGTGTGTGTGTGTGTGTGTGTGTGTGTGTGTGTGTGTGTGTGTGTGTGTTTGTTGGGAGGGTTGTCTAAGAACTAATGGCTGCTGATGGACTGGCAGAATGACAATAAGCACAAATCAAGAATGAAATGGGATACTTAATGACTTGAGATGGGCATTAGCTCCGGACTTTGAATGCAGCTAAATAAATAACACAAAGAGAGTATCATTTAGTTTGCCAACTTTGCCAAATTATAATCAAACGGACGCCAACGTGCCAAGAAATTAATCTCATTCTCCCTCAAGACTAAACTTAATTTGTCTTCCCTTGTTATTTCACAAAAGGTTGCAAAACAAATTGATATATTTATTAAATGGAAAAGGGGACATGACATGTGGACACATAAAAAGAGATTTCTTAAAGACAACAATTAAAAATGGGCGCACTTTGTAATGGTGAGAAGAACAGATGAGGAGGAGGGTGTGAAAACAGTGCGAGACCAGACCGATATCGACTCACTGAACACTGTTGTTTTAGGCATAATTTAGTGTGCGAGTGCATGTGTGTGTTAATGTGTGTTTTATGTATACGTAAAGCACACACAAATACACACAGACAAACAGATGGACAGACACTAAACGATAGTTAACCTACCTAGAGTAACATTTAAGAATCCCGCAAGAGTGTGATGCAAAGAAAATGGGTGTGGAGGGACCAAAAGAGAAGGAAAAGGGAAAAAAAAATAGTCATTCATGAAGAGTTTTTTTAGTTGTCTTTGAAGAAAATTCATCCAAGTTCATATAACATCAGACTTTAGAGACAGAAAGAGGCATAGGATGGGGAATAATGAATTGATGGCAGCAGATAGAAATGAAATGGTAAGGAGGAACTGACAGGTATGATATGGTTTGGTGAAAGGGAGGGAAGAGTGGAAAGGAGGAAGGAAAGGACAAAAATTAAAAGAAACTCCTTCTTCCTTCCTCTTTTCTCTCACTCATAAATACATAAAATTATACACCAGGTAGATGGAGAAATAGATGAGGAGGCAAATGACAGAGAGAGAGACTATATGAAAAGATGAAGCACCTCCCAGCACCGCGATGAGGAATAAGAAAAATATAAAACGAAAGAAAAAATTGAATACTCCAAAGCCTTCCGTTTTTGCTCAGTTTAGTAAGGTGAGGGGGGGGGGGTTGTCAGTTATATCCCCCCTCTCTCTGCAACTGGTCAGTCTTCTTTTATCTTCCGTCCTCCTCAAAGCAAGGTGCTACCTTCCCCCTTCAGATGAGCTGTAACCCTTTGCCAAGAAAGCTGTTAGACATGGCACTCAGGCTGGCTGCACGATGGGGTGCTGCTACCCAGAGATACAGAGAGTGGAGCCGAAACACACCTCTGGCTGGCATAGAGCGCAGAGCACAACTCAAACTGCACTCACTTTCTCTCCTCCCCCTCCTCTAGAGAGAGAGAGAGAGAGAGAGAGAGAGAGAGAGAGAGAGAGAGAGATGTGGAGGTGGGTCCCTCTATAGGATTGTGAATTAGAGAGATGCTACAGTGAAGGAGGGCTGTTGCAACAATTGTCAAGAAAATAGTTTTTACAAATGAAAGCAATAGCTCCCTCTGTTGTTGTGCTCGGAGATGGAAATAAAATTGGCAACAATGAGGTTTAATTAGAGAGGATATATTTTTCTAAATTCTTTCCAATTTTGGTTTTGTGTCACTGTTGTGTGTACTGACAATTTGTTTATTGAGGCTCATATTGGCTTGATAGTGATGAAATTGATTCAACCTGGTTGAAGACATTTTTACTTCCAAAATCCATGTAGCTAGAGAATGCTTGAAGTTCAGAAATGTACATAGGCATTTTATTATACAAGTATTATTTGTCAAATTGGGATCCTAAGACCTACAACGGTACTCCAGAATAGGTTTTCCAGCAACATTTCAGTAAAAGTAAAATGTAGGCTATTTTACACAGGATTATCTCACTATCTCTATGATGGGTTTCCATTTCCATCATAATCTGAAACTTGTCAAATTATGTGACGTTTGGAGCAAACTATGGAAAAAAATAACATTTACACTTAATGGAATAAATTCCTACAAAAGGCAATTAAGTACATTTACTCAAATGCAGTACTTAAGTGAAGTATTGAGGTAACGTCAAAACTTGCAATTTGCTTAAGTATGTATGACAGGTATATTACTAGCGTTAGTAATCTTACATAGGCCTATACAATTTATAATCAGCCTTTAAAATATGATTTTGTGACACATTAAGCTACCCAACAGTAACATTATTTAAAGTATTCTGCAACACCATGACTAGCTACAGCATCAAAATGCTGCTTAACGTTACATGTCGATACTAATTTTACAAAAATATGATACCTATATATATTTACTCTGAAGGGACAATTCGGCATAATAAATATACTTTTTATACTTTCAAAATTTGAGCGCAGAAGTTGTATTCCTAAGTTTGTTTTCATCGTGGTATTAGTAGTTTTATTAAGTATAAACTGCCCTGAACACTTCCTTCTTCACCACTTAGCTTACCTAACATCACTATCGGTAACGTTAACGTTAGCTAGCTACCATAAAGTGTTTTTAAAACAACGTTACGACATATTTAATGAACCTTTCGCAATGACAATATAACATTAGTTGAAATGCCTAAATGGCTTATTCTTTACTTAAATAAAATGCCTAACTTGAGGTGAAATAATTTTATGGGTTTGTTAAACCGAAATACAACTAACGTTAACGTCAAACGCTGAGTTTGTACAAGCTAAGAGTTAGCTAACGCTACCAACTTTTCACAAGTAACGTTAACGTTATAGACAGACATGCAAAAACAGACTTACCATGATGTTAATGCGCAGGTCAAGAAAGAGGGAGCATTTCTGTGGGACACTCGTGATCCAAATTTCCACGTAAACAACACGTGGAATGATGAAAATAAGCCAACTACTCCCGTTAACTTGTTGCTGCTGTTGAAAACGCTAGCGACGTGACGCATCGCTAGTTATAGCTATCAGAGGCGGAGCGAATATTCGCGTCGCAAGTTTGATTTTGATAGCTGGATGTGTAGTTCGAAAACGCCTCGGTGTGATCCTGAACGCACCATTACAATCAAATACATTTACACTTTAAAAAAGCTATTATCACTTGGTTAGTTAAATCAGATTTAGAAAGGTTAAAAGCACCGTACATTGTATTTGCCAAATAATAATTCAAGGTCATTTTCGTTATTATTATTAACACATTTCAAAAAAGGCTTTCAAATATTACATTATTTTTTTTATTTAATTTGTGTCTAATAATTAAATCAAGACCAATAAAACTAGCAGGCCAATACATAGCTATATCGCATCGGTATTGGTGTATGTCTCAGCTGATAAGTATCAAGAAATTGCGCTACAGAAAAGCCAAACAAGATTTGAGGCAATGTAGAAACAGCAAGTGTCATCCCTTCATAGTTTTGTCAACCAGAGAGCACTGACAAGTTGATTTTTCAACTGTCAAATGTCCAACTTGGAATTGGTCACAATTTAAAAAAAAAAAAATACAAAGTATAATAACATAATATTTGCTGTGCACATTTACGACACCAAGATGAATGGTCCTTTTAATTTTGGTGACCCAATGATCGCTGTAGATCCATCCATTATCTGTAACCACTTACCATAATCCTACTGTTAATTTATTGTCAACAATTAAAGAACAGCATACAGCAGGTATTGTAATCCCAGCATTGCTTCATTTAAGTTTAGCAGCTTGCAGGATTCTTCCGTCTTTGCTGGCACATTGCAGCATATTTTGGCATGTTACCGCCAACTGTTAATGGAATAGTGTGACACCATTGGTGGGACTGTGTATCATGTCACCCACATGCATGCACTAGATAAACAAACTGGGGACCCACTCATAGAAAAAAACAGCTACAAAGCACCACTAGAGGTCTAAAACTCCAAAGGGACTTTTAATTGTAAATACTAATGTTGGCAGTTCTGTGGTTCATCATTGGCTGCCAGATATGTAGAGCAGCTGTGAGATTCCTGAGAAAAACAAAGCAGCAGCAGATAAGCCCAATTATCTGGATCCCTATACAAGGGAAATAAAAAGCCTTTGGTTCTTCTGTGCAAAGCACTGCATATCCATTTGGAACTGGAACTGGTAAAACATGAGACATTTGTCACAGACATCGCTGTATACTGTTACCAAAGCACCAATTTCTCTGTGGGGTACTACTGTATTCAAGGTGGTAGATTGCTGGTTCTGTAATTACAGTGAAGAGCTATGAACTGAAAAAAAAGAAAAAAAAAGAAAAGAAAGATGAAGTGTATCACAAAATTAGTAAGCCAAGACTTTAATAAAACCTTTTATTGTGTTTGTCAAAGTCTGGTTGCCAGACAAAACTTACAAAAGTTATTCAGTTTCTACCACACATTTATACATTTCTGTGCAAATCTGAGTTTACACTGATAATCACCTATTCTCAAGTAAAGCAAAAATACATCCGGATCAGAGTAACAGGAGACAACAACATAAATATCTTACTTGGTAGAGGGGCAAAGTAATTCAATTATATACAACAGCTTGAGTCACAAAAACTACATTACGTACATTAGCCAGACCAACCATTTTCCGCTTCAATTCTCCAACTCAGTCAGAAGTCCAGTTGTTATGCAGAGAGAGATATTTACAGATACTGTATGTGTTCAATGCACAATATTTGAGTTCCCAACATAAAAAGAAGTAAAAGAAGTCTCAAAACTTTCAAATGCAAAAACTTGTTTCCATTCTTTAACTGTTCAGCTAGAGCTGGAATTGATGACATTTGTGCACTGAGGTTCACAGAAGGAGCCAAAGCGCCCGTAGATGTCTTTGGCTCGAACAGCAAAATGATAAGTGGAGCCAGACTGGAACTGGGTCAGCGTACAGGCCATAGGCAGAGGAAGGGCCTTTACCTCCCCAATCTTCTTCCAGTGCTGCTGTGCTGCACTGCTGTTGGAGTTGTCTTGATGAAAGGCATAGAGGTGATAGCTGTCTACAGCTGCACAGGTCCGATCCGTTTCTGCCACACACCACGACAGCACTATACCGGTCTGACTTGGCACCAGCTTCAGCTGAGGTTGCTGAGGAGGTGAGGTCCGCTCAGCCTCCGGGGGTAAGCGTGGAGGTGCGGGTGCAGCGGGGAGAGGGGGCAGTACTCGGGTTGGTGTACTAGTGGTTACAGTGCGGGATTTCATTGGAGAGTCCTAAAAAAAGACAACACTGTTAATGTTGTGACATGAATTGTTCCTCTAGCAAAATGACCACTAACTCTTTAATATAAAAGCACAAGCAGTACTCATGCATATAGTAAGTGGGTCTAGAAAGGTGATGGAGAAAGTTTTTCATATGCCGAGATAAAAAAAAGAATTCTCAACTTTCAAACAGTCAATTGACGCTTTTACAGTCAGAAATCTGTTTTTGAGGGCAAAGACAACATAACTACTGGTAGCTTTTTAAGCAGCCCGTCAGGATAAGATCCACATATTTCACATTTCATAACATATGTAAATAACAATTACTCAAGACTTAAATAAAATCATAGAATGAAATGCAGTTCTAAATCCTCACCAGTGGGGGGCGGTGGTGGACTGTCAATTGAGGATTGCCGGTAGAGTTCTGATTGCTTTGCGGGGACGACCTTGGTCCTGCACCTGAGGGCAGAACACACGCAAAAATTACAGATTTATAATTTAGATGTTAACATACACAATATATACATGTTATCGCTTTTATTCTGTTAGTTTTTTTGTTTTTTTAAACTAGATAACGATTTTATCATGATAGCTTCCCATAGCCAGGATGAGCACTGGTTTATGCGTTAGTCCCAATATCACATGCATGCACAGAATCACCCTTTCATGTCCTCAACATAATGTGGTGGACTTACTGTTGGGAATGCTGATGACAGGGTTAGGACGCAGGGTAGGTGAGGGAGCTGCAACAGTGGCATTCTTTACTCCTGTCACTGGAGAACATGGAAGAACAAAATATTTAGACTAAGGGCTGCTTTTCATTACAGTGCGTGTTAAGGTATAGACAACAAATTATAACATGACCTATTTTATTGTACGGGGGGGAAAGAGGTTCCCTTCAACCTTACCTTGTACGTCATCATCGTCCTCGGTGAGATCAATGACAGAGCCTTTGGGTCGTGCCGCTGGAGCAGTTGCTTTGGATGGAGTGGATCCTGTAGCTTGGTTGTCTGAGAAAAGGGACAAAAGATAGAGATAAATGTTGAACCAACTTCAAAAACAAAAAATGAAAAAGCCAGCAACACCTCACTATTCTTTGGCCAAGACAGGGCACAAGGCACACTGCTCTTTAAACAATAATAATATAAACTTAGCACAAAAAGTAAGGAAATTTGTGTTTGGTAGGTTATTTCTCTGTGGTAACAATGCTTTTTGGCAATACATATTATACCATTGGAAAGCCTGTTTAGTTCCCTTACAAATGGTGCCCCATTTGTAAGGAACATGCATTTGTGGGATGAGCAGCAGCGCTGAGTATGTGGGTTGCACCCATGAAAAATTTGCCAAATCTTCTCTGCCAATGCCAAACAGCTTATTGACTGCCATTGACTCGTTTGGTGGATTGGATGATTGAAGTATGACGAAACAAGACATATTGGCAATTGAACAATTTATTCATTTCACAAACAGGAGCCTCAGTAGCGAGTGGAAGAACCATACACAGCCACAAACAGCCTGGCACCTCCTCATGCTGGTCACCAGCCTGGTCACACACTGCTGTGGGATGGCATCCCATTCTGTCGCAAGTCAGCCAACGTGGTTGTGCTGGTCACTCTGGCACAAACAGCACGCCCAAGCTGATCCCACAAGTGTTCAATGGGGTTGAGGTCAGGACTGCTGGTTGAAGAATGGGATGCCATTCCACAGCAGTGTGTGACCAGGCTGGTGACCAGAATGAGGAGGAGGTGCCAGGCTGTTGTGGCTGTCTATGGTTCTTCCACACGCTACTGAGGCTCCTGTTTGTGAAATGAATAAATTGTTAAATTGCCAATATGTCTTGTTTCGTCATACTTCAATCATCCAATCCACCAAACGAGTCAATGGCAGTCAATAAGCTGTTTGGCATTGGCAGAGAAGATTTGGCAAATTTTTCATGGGTGCAACCCACATACTCAGCGCTGCTGCTCATCCCACAAATGCATGTTCCTTACAAATGGGGCACCATTTGAAAGGGAACTAAACAGGCTTTCCAACGGTATAAGATCTATTGCCAAAAAGCATGGTTACCACAGAGAAATAATCTACCAGACACAGATTTCCTTACTTTTTGTGCTAAGTGTTTTATGAAACAAGGAAAGCCAAGTGTCATACCTTTACATCCCATTCTGACATTAATTTGACTGGCCGAATGACCGACAACTTGATTTTTACAAGCTGCTGATTGCAGCAGCAGAAGCATTTTAGATACCTCTAAAGACAACAGCATTGTTAAACAAAGTAGTACCCCACCTGTCTTTGATGTCAGAGACGTCCCTTGTGGCGGTCCTGGAGCGGTGGAACCTGTTGCTGCCGGCCCAGAGGTTGCAGGTGAAGAGGCAGAAGACATAGCTCCTGCTACAGACACAGACTGAGCCGGCGTCCTGGCTGTGGTCACAGATACCCCTGCGTTGGGTGTCGTTATCCCGCCAGCACCCCCCTGGTACACAGCACGGGCAAGAGAGAGCTGAGCAGAGGACATCTGGCCAGTGGAGGCCTGGAGCGCTGGGACAGTAGCAACAGCTGGGGCAGAGGCTGGTGAAGTGGTAATAGCGGGAGCAGGCTTGAGTATAAAAGTGGCGGTGGAAGTAGTGGTTTTGGACTTGCCGAGTGAGCTGGCTGCAGATAAAGAAGAGACAGGGATGTTGACCAGCGTTCCTGCCTGGCCATTAGCCATTGATAAAGGCAGCTGGATGAGGAGCGGCTGGCCCGCAGCCATAAGGCTGCTCCCGGAGGCCGTCTTCAGTAGCAGGGTGCCTGTGTGACTCTGAGTGGTGATGCCAGTGGCCAAGGTGGAGCCAGCATTAGAGGTGGTGGTGGTGATCAGCTGGAGGATGGGGGCCTGTGAAACCATGGCAGTGGAGGTGGGTGTATGGGCCAGACCTGTGGCCGGAGCTGGCAGAGCTAGCGTATGTGGATTTGCTGAGGGAAAACAGGAAAAATGGCTTATTTCAGAATGTGACAGGAAGTGTCACTGAGACTTTCAAATGAACTGCATTTTGTTCTCCTTTACTCATCTGCTTCTTATACTTATAAGTCAAGTAAAGGGTGCGAAACCAGGAGCAGACTAGTTTATTGCTAGCAACGGTCATGGCAGTTAAAACATATCCTGGCATGCAATGGGCAAAAGACAGGTAACACCTATTGCAGCACCAACACGCAGACAAATTCTTCACACGGCTACAGGACACTGAAAGGATAAGGCTGGCAATTTTCTACATGTCTGTCATTGTCAATGAATCCCAGACCAAAATCAACAATGCGTTAGTCCATCTCTCAATACGTTCTGCCTTCCTCAGCCTGTCTGTGACATCCAGCTCCATGCCACTCATTCCAACTGAAAATATTAGCTTTTAAAAATATACAATTTAATACAAAACAAAGGCTAAACTATTTCTTATGACAGCTGGGCACTGTCGTTTTTTGCAAAAATAACTCAAACAGGCGTAAACAGCGATGGGGACTATTTTCAGTCACAGATTCCGTATGCTAGTGAGTATTTACTGCAGCAGGACATATGTTGAATTGACTCAAACTACACTACGAAGCCTGTGTTAATGGTAATGAAGAAACATTTTGTGTTTGGCTACACTATAAAATTCTAGTTAGTAGGATGAATTCATAGTTGGTTTTGGTCTTTTAAAGAACACACGTGAACTCACATGAACACATGGAGAACATGCAAAATCCTCATGGAAAGAAACAGGACCAAATATTTAAAAATCCACAGCTTTGTTATTGGGAGGTGACTCAGCTAACTATTGTGCCTCTGGTTATTCTATTTAAAAAGGAAAAGACCAACACAACATCCAGCATAAAGGAAATCCTGCTACTCACCAGCTGTGCTGCACGTAGAAACCGTTGTTGGAATCTGCTTAAACTCCATTGAAGTACGGACAGGCCTGTTTAGAAAGATTGCTTATGCTTAGAGCTGTTTATGTCCACAAAAGGAAGATGACTGAATGTGGTAACAGGGGCTGACATTTCCTTTTATTCAACTTCATACAGTCACATTTGAACAAGGCGAGATTCCACCTCATACTGTAATTGAAGTACATGTCCAAGTTTTCATTAAAGCATTTATCAGTATGTTAAGTATAGTTCAACATTTTCAAGTGCGGTGCTAATTTTTGTGCACAAGTCACCAGAAATTCATATCCCTTTCAATATGAAATGAATTTTTTTATGAACGCTGACGAGAATCGTACTGCAATGAGAATGATATTTAGAGTAAATGTTTTAAAAATTCCAATAATGCATAATGACAATTGTCCCAGTATGCTTCTGTTCCCGTAACATAAGACTGCCAAATACTTTCAAAAGCATTTCTTTCTTTCATCACATTCTCGAAAAAATTCCGGCCTTCTCTTCACTCGCAGTATTTCATTGATAACGTCACGTATCTCCCTCCAGCTGTCACAAGATAGTACAGGGAATCGATGCTCAATGTACATCCTCATTGTCCTCCTCAAGTTCGCGGGCAGTGCCTCCTTGCCCAATAATCCAACATAATTGACCTTTGCGACCCAGTCACAGTAGACGTCGTATGGGACTAGGTAGCGGAATACATAAGATGCGTAGCGGTCAGGTCTGGGTTTCCCTGAGCTTCTCTTGCAGTTGTGGAACAGCACTTTCTCCAAGTGGGAAGTGATTGTGCGGAGTTTAATGTCTGCTCTGCATTTTCCTTCATTGTATTCTGTCAGCTTTTTTGCCATGGCAATATGACCTGACATAACTTTGTCCTCTTCCTCCTCCATTTCCTCTTCTTCCTTCGCCTTCATGACAGACAGTACAGCAGTTTTACCAACAGAGGGCGCCACTCCCTCCCTGGGCACCTCACGCTGCGGCACTACTGTCTGCCGACGGAGCACGCTGTTGGGAGGAGAGGTGCAGTTTTAACTACACTCTGCACTGCCTGAGGAAACGCTCAGGCTTCACATTGTAGAACGTCACAAGACTCAGGACCTGGACCCACGCAGGGTTACTTTGCAGGTGCAAAACACAGACCGAGACACGCGTTTGTTTATTCCAAACCAGTCTTTAGAACTACTTGGAAGTTAAGAGTACAAGAGACATGGAATCTTGATTTCCAAAACGGTATGGATTTGGAGGATGTAGGGATTCTTTATTCTGTCCATTAGTTTTAAATTCAGTCTCTAGTGACTACAGATAGCAACCCGGGACAATGTCAACTATTCACGCTGTAACCGGCTCCGTGTGTAGTACTGGCTTCAGTCCGGTATTGTCACGTTCATACAAAAGCCAAATTATAGTCACAAAAAATACCAAAGTGAACAGACTGCTGTATGATAACATGTTTTAATACATTTATGCTGTGAATTTTAACTTAAAAAAAAAAATTTGAGCATGTGAGCTTGCATAAATTTAAAAATCACTTCCAAAAACCAAGAACCTTATTACTAAATTCCCAAATTAACATATATAGTATGGTTGACAGGGATTTACAGGGGCATTGACACACGTACCGTTGAACTTGAGGGTTGTTTGCAACAGTTGCAGTCTTGGCGGTGGCGGCCGCAGCAGCAGCCGCAGCAGCCGCAGCAGCAGCAAGCGCCTGCGGAAATCAGACCGCATGCTGTCAGAACATTTTCAGTCACAATCACTTGAATACCAGGTACAAAGATTTTAGCATGTAACAAATGGAAAACCATTTCTTACCTCCTGTTTCCTTTTGTTCTCCGACGCCTGATTGGCCTCGCCAAACTTTTTTGTTAGTCGGCTTATCTTGGCCTAAACAAACGGTAGAGAGAGGGACTTTATATGTGGGCCTTGCTAACTGTGGGGAGTGAATTTTAGCAGCTCCGTAACTACATAGTACTAATCGGCAAAAGAGCATCTTGCAGTGCTGCATGTGTTATTCTATAAGAAAATGTACTTTACATTACAATGTTACCATCTACTTACTTGGAGTGTGGTAATGGCGGTTTGGTGTTTAGTGGCACAGTCAATCTTGTCTACTCTGTCCTTCAACTCTTGGAAATGTTTGTCAAAAATGGTCAACTCCAAGACCCTCAACCGTTCCTCTAGTAGCTGTTGCACCATCTGAGAAAGAATATCAAAGAAAGGGGGTAAAAAGGCAAGATTAAGTAATGAAATATCCATTGGCATCAAAGCAGCGTTCAGTTCGCTTAGACTTTGGGAAAATATTCTATGCTGCAGGATAGTTGCAAACAGACCTTTTCAAGTTTATGGTGAGCGCCAGCTTTTGCAGTAAATTTGAGTTCCAGTTGTGCCTCCAACTCCTCACGCTCCACCTTGGGTCTCTTCCCCTCCCTTTTAACGCTTTGGCAATCTTTTTCGGAACCCTCTGATAAAGTGCGCTTCAGTCCCGAGGTGGAGCCCTTCTCCTCTTGCACTACTTGAGAAACAAAGACAAACACTGACTAGAACCTTGTGTGCCATTCATTGCCCTAAATCTTTTATGCATATGTTTTCTGGCACTATTCTGTTTTAGGTCAGTCTCAGTTGAAGCAGGATGAAACAGAACGTGCACACCAATAGCTTTTCTGTGTCTAACTACACGTTCATGTTTAAAGTTGATAAATTGGGCCTCTACCAGAAACTCTGGCACTGCGAAATAAACATGAGTATAAACAAGATCTGTTTGTGGTGATCCTTTGCATTACCCCCAAAAGTTTGCCAATCTAAGACTAAGAATGGCAATTGCTAATTATATAGAAGAACAAGAATTAAAATGACTTTTTTTTTTGGGCTTTTCCGCCTTTATTTGATAGGACAGCTAGGTGAGAAAGGGGAGAGAGAGGGGGGAAGACATGCAGAAAATCGTCACAGGTCGGATTTGAACCCTGGACCTCTGCGTCGAGGCATAAACTCAGGATGTGTGTGCCTGCTCTACCAACTGAGCCAATCCGGCCACAATGAAAATTTTTTTGGCAGCAATGATGTAACGTAAAATATTTTCGTGAGGTAGTAAGGGTTTTGCCAATACAAATTGTGCCCAGGACTTTTTTTTTTTTTTTTTAACTAATACATTCTGCTTTACACCTAACGTATTACTCAGAATTTAAAAAGTTCCTAACAACCTACACTCAGAGATGTTCTGTTAATACTGTGGATCAAGAGATTCTATTGTATCAAAGCTTAGCTAGAATGTCATTTGTATATAAAACACATTAAATGCATACATTTTACTTTAAAAAGGAATTGAAACTCTAATTCAGCCTTACAAGTTCTAGTGCCTTGGGATGGTCTGGCCTGTATGAACCATAAAACGCAACATTATCGAGATAATAGCAAGATCATTTTTTGAAGATCAAGGTGCATTTTCTGGCTTCAAAGTGCCAGTAGTTATGTCTAGCTTGTCTTGCACTGCATACTACGGTGTGTTTTCAGTGTGTTTAAGTGTTTTTAATATCCTTACCATTTGATTTATTAAACTTACAGACGTGCAATATATGAGCTTTCGTCATAGAATCTTAAAGTGAAGCTGGATTTTAATTTTCAAAATCAATTTAGAAGACACAGGGAGTACAGCCCCAGCTTTGTCAAATCTGACAAAGTCAGTCAAGTGACATCACCCGGGCATCTCGGTTTTGGGTTCGGAGACTCCAAATCTTAGACAAAAAGCCTTTTAGACAGTGTGTGTGCATGGAGTTTAAAGGTCAAGAGTATTACCAGGCAAGGAGGATCTAACAAAAGACGTTTGAATACCAATTTAAATGAGATGTTATTAACGTCATTCAGCCTACAATTACAAGTGTCTTTATTATTTCCATAGCCTTCCATTTCGGGTCCACATTGGTTTAACTAGAGAACAAGAACATAAAGCTCTGCATGTATAAAATATTGAATGACATATCTAATTGTACTGCTTTTGGTTAATTTCCTTTGGATTTCTATTGAACTTTATCAATATGGAGCAATTATCTTGAAGCTTCCTGGCACAATGCCAACTCTCTCATACCTGTATTAGATGGTGGGGTGGAAGATGGCCGAGGTGGCTTTTTTGTTTGTCCAACTTCAATTTTTTCCTTTTTGGTCTCTACTTTTACTACCCCCTCAATCTTTTCCTCATTTGTTGATCCTTTCTTCACACCCTCTTTTTGATCCTCCTCGTCATTTATGTCCTCTTTGATTTCCTTTTCTTGTTTTAGATCTTTAGAAGAGGAAGCTGGATGAGACGAGGAAGGACAAGGGAGAGCGGAATCAGAAGAGGTAGATTTGAGGCAAGAAGTCTTTTCATCTTTTATTTTGGCTGTGGAGGCCCCGAGGTCCTCTGCCTTTGTAGTGTCACTATCAGTATCCATAGGTTCTGTGCAGTCAGATACTGGAGGTGGTACAGGCGAACATGGAGCCAAACCATTAACAGAATCCTTCAACAAATCCACTGCCGGGTCCTCTGTTGTAGTCTGGTCCTCCTGAAGAAGAGCACAAATAACCCTTGATTAATTAAACGTTTTTTGGACTCTCAATCTATCCACACTTCAACACTATTGAACAAATCCAGTATAAAGCCATATGAGAACAATTTCCTAAAAAACTCTAAGCATTTACCTTTTTCTTTTCCATCTCTTCTGGGGTCACCTCGGTGTCTTTTTCCTGGGTTTCCTTGGATTCGGTTGATGCTGGTGTAACGGACACTTTCGATGAGGATGATGACGAACCTTCCTTCTTCTCCTCCTGCTCGTCCTGCTCGTCCTCATCCATCTTTTTCAGTTCAAAGTTTAGAGAGTGGAATGGTGATGTGGGAGAAGCAGGAGTTTCCTCCTTTGATTTTGGACTTAGTGAAGACACCGGCGAAGGGGACAGATTGAGGGACAGGAAAGGAGCAGGAGAAGCAGGGGATGTAGCTTGGGATGAGTTGGAGTCCGAGATGTTTTGCTCTTTGTCGCCTGCTTTCAGTCCATCCTCTTTGTGCGTGCCGTTCATTAGAGGTGGCGGAGATAGGTCGGTCATACCTGGAGCTGCTGTCAACAAAGTGCTGTGCAGACTCTCCAGTTGCTGTCGATCACTGATCTTCATGGTTTTCCTAGCACGGAAAATCTTCTTCTTCTCCTCTGTCACAACAACTTCCATTGCTGCCCTGTGGAGTGACAAGGAGAGATTAAATGCTATCAAAAGGGCATGATGAATCTGGGAAAGATCTACAAAACCCTAGTGATAGCTGCAAGGGTAAGCAGCACAGTCTCTTCCGCTTATGAACCTGTCCTGGACTTTACGCACTGCATAGTAAAGAAATGGCTGCAGAGTTTCAGAGCAAACACTAGAGGTCACTGTAGAGCCCTGTGGCTTTCTTGTTTGTTCTTTTCTAGAGGGTTCTTTCACAGAGATCTGCATACCAAAGTGGCCGGTTCCCCAACAGCCCGTTTTCTTTACCAAAATTTGAATCAGTCATCCAAGCCAAATCAGACAGATCCCTACTGCCTGATTACACATTGCTGTATCTGTTCTACAGTGACAACAGTCAAAGTCCAGAAAGGCTTTTTTCATGTCAGTCTGAAAAGCTTTAACTGCTCTGACAAATTTCCCTTTCCATATTTTTCTGATTAACCTATGGATTTCATGTTTACCTAATCCCCGATCCAGAGAACAGAAATGACATTGAAGTTAACAGCAGCAACCCAACCTTACTCCCATCCCCCCACGTTCCTATTGGTTCAATCCTCAGCGAATCAGAACGGGCAAATGGAGGACGTGTTGCAGCAGTAGAGAGGTTATGCAAAAAAAAAAAGAAAAGAAAAAAACTGAAGGATTTCCCGTACAGCGTTCTGATTGTTGCACACATTGTAGTGTTGAGGCTAGTTGTCATATTGTATCTGTATTCATTTCATGTACAGTCATTTTATGTGCAAACATGTATGTGATGATTTAAACCTCTTTTTATGGTACTCAAACAAAATTAGAAATGCATTTAAGCTGTGTGCTGCAGTGAAATTCTCATTTTACAAGTAGTAGCAAACAAGAAATGTTCTGTGATATTAAAGAACCTGCGGCGCACACACTAATTAAATTATCTATGAAAAACTCACCTTCAACCCGAAAGGTTCCTGGTCATGGATTTACCACAGAATTCTTCCGACAACCTGAGGGGAAAAGGATGGATTTATTTTAGTATATTTTATATGATTGCTTCAAACTAGGAAGATAACATCAACTACGTATGAAATCCACAGACCATGCAAATTAAAGTGCAACCCTAAATTTAGCTGATCTGAATTAAGCAGCCTCCCATCCCCTGAGCTGCAACTGAGCCCTTGGCTTCAAAATGAGATATTTATTTGAAGGGTCACTTTGAATTTCATCAAACTGGAAGTACAATTATGTTGATGACAATGAAGTATATCCACATTTATTAAGAACTGATTGACCACCTATCTGGACACAAAATGCTAGTCTGTCGGACGATGATACGATTCCTGAGAATGTTGATACATCTCAATGTTGCTATAGTCATAAAATGTTTTTGTTTTTTTCAGTTTCAGCCAACTTTATGTTCATTTTGGCAAAACAAATGCTTATATTTTGGATATTTTATACAAAAATGAAAACCTTTGATGCCCATTCTTATTCAGCATTAGTATTAGGACAAAGCTTAATTGAAAACTAAAATCGATGTACAGAAAACGTATCCGCTGACTAATAAGCTAAGCTAATAAGAACCCATTCAAAGACGTGACAAGCAAACAAATCGCACAAAAAGGTTCGATTCGAGACAGTCCGATGGCTTATTAGTTGTTAAAGTACTTCATCCGTTTGCTCCATGGTATTTTTCTCTTTTTTTCCCCATTTCGTTTTTTTTGGTCTGTTTTGCCCCTTTTTTTACTCCATGGTTTGTCTTGTGTTGTTAGCCATCTAAATTGAGGCATGATGTCCACTCCAGAGAAGTCTGTATTACTGCTATACACATGCTTCACAGCACTAAGAGAAGATATTTCAGCATTCAATTTAACCGAGAAAAGCAGCATGCAAAAACTCAGCATAAACGAATAATAAATAAATAAAGAGCGATGTAAGTTGTGAGCATGGTTACTGGTACACTTGGTACACATTCCAATCTTATTGCACACTGCGCAGAGAACAATATCCCCCTCCCCCATCCTACGGCCTCATTTACTGCGCCTGGATTCAGTGCAGAAACTCAAAATGGCCGTCAGCTCTGCTTTTTGCTGCCAGACTGAGCTCTCAGTAGCTAGCTGAACTGGATTCTCTATCAGAGATATCAGGTTGCACCACCACCCTGCTTAAAAACATTTTTTGATTCAGCCTGATGCTTTAGAAAGTTGGCAAAGTAAACAAAATCTAGAATATATCAATTTCATTTCATTAAACAAAAATGTTACCTAAGCCAAAGTTAAACATTATAACTATAAAATCACTGTGGTGAGTACAAGAACTCATTCTTTTTTCAAGCTTATAGAAAGCTCATCAGCCAATGTTCACAAATAGGGCTATCTGCAGCTGCGTCAGTGAGTGCACTGCTGAACCTCATTCGGAGAAATGCAGAAAACAATCATAACACGTCTCAGATAAGTATGCACAGGGTGGCTTATACTGCGCACAGCAAGTTAGGTCATCAAAAAGCTACATCCTTTTTAAAAAACACACACCTACTTAATTCACGTAAACAGCATATATAGATTCAGACTTGAGCTTAAAGCTAGATAAACTCATAGGAATATTCATTTCCAAATTGTATTACTAGCCCAGACAAACCAATCTGAGGTAATAGTGAATTGGTCTGGACTTACACTCCATAACGCGGTTTCAGGCAAGTCACGCTTGTTTATATTGTTTTAATACCATCCACTGACTGCCGACACCAAACATTAAGTAGACTTTCATTATTTCTCTGTCACTCTTGTTTTTTTGTTTTTTTAAATCATGCATCTTCTGTCAAATGTATGTCTTGCAGGATTGCGTGTAATTGGAGCAAACAAACATGCTCCGATGTCAATGCACAGAAGAGAGGGCTTACACAACTTCCAGCTCATTTTAATAAGTCATTTTCAAATCTTTAAATAATTTTGACTAGATGTCTTTGATAACTACGCTACAATGCATTAGGACTTTTTCACGTATACCTTCATGTGACGCTGCAGGCATAAACAACAGAAGATGAGGAGAGATCATCCATCGTCTTTCCCTGGGTTTGACAACTATTTTTCTTTCAAGTTGCAACATCGGTGCATGTTGTTGTTTCAGAACTTTACCTTTACAACCCATTGTTTCAACACCAGGTGACTAGCCGGTGAGTTATTGGACAAATGTCACAAAGTTGCAGTAACTCTGCCAAACTATACATGCAAGTCTCTCTAACTCCAAATAATTGGAGAACAGGGTGACTAGGGAGTCAGTCCTGCAGCAGACGACTCAAGTTTAAGCCTGTGTTGCCAAGCAAACGACAAAAACTTGGCATTCCTACTTCGCTTTCTCTTTCAGGACAAAGTATCACATTAGTTGGTTCAAATGTGGAAGCTGCAACCATAGTTCAGCAGTATGTATGACATTGTGCTCATCAAATCTTGCCCAACATGATTCAAGCCGTTTTAAAGACAATGGGAAAGTACAAGTCACTTCTGGTTGAGGACATGGACATCCATGTGCAAATTGCCAAATATGTTGGCCTCCCAAGAACAGAATCCAGACTTACATAGATACTTAGAATATGTTTTAAATGGCATATAATTCATCCCTGGTACCAGTCATTCCTAAGTATATCCCTGGTTGACAAACTGGTACAAATGAAAGCACTTTGGATCATTATCCGACACATAGCTACCAAACCTTGTTTATTGTATCCCGCTGTGCTCGGGCTACACCAGTTTTAAAAAATACAGAATTATGCTCTATTAAAACAGTGCAACGTATTCCTCAACACACAGAACTGTATGCGAGTGATCCACAGTGCAGCATGAACAAATACACAGCAATAAGGGCAATGACAGTATCCACTTCGACAGTGTGCGTCAGCAACCAGAAAAAGGAGGGCCACTTTAGACATAAAAAATGTTAAACAGTATTTTGGTTTTGTTGCACTATGACTAACATGTTGTTGTTTGAAAACTGTACACATGCTTCTACAATTAGCTTGTGACAGGGATGTGATCTTGTGGGTTGGCCACCATAATGATCGTTAGCGATGAAGATGCTTTACACCTGTGGGATATTTGTGATATTCACATACAGACAAAATATCGCACAACTCCAAATGTGAGGACAGTGCTACAAATACATACATGTACAGTCACTTGTCTGTAAGGACACAGAACATACATGCCTTAAGTAAACAGCTTCCATTACTGAGCCCAAAGATGTGAGTGCGACCAGAAACAATGTTTTAAAAGCATGCATACTACTGGTGTCACGCACAGTGTTGCAGGCATAGAAATAGAATGAGAGTAGAAGGGACATTCCCCATTCAAATCAATATAGCAGGATGGTCAGAGTGGCGGCAATTTGAATGTGTACCGTTGCTACTGCAAAGAGCTGCGACTGTTGCAGCGGGCTAACTTCAGCATCTTAACTTCCGTATAAGCCGAAGGGTAGCAAGTCACAGATGTACTCTGAGGTGAAGTTTAGCGACAAACGAGCAGTGAAGTAGTACGACGCCTGCAGTATGGCCGTTGCCTTGCTGTTAGAGCAAAATTGAGGATGGCTGAATTTGCTTCAATAAGAGACAGACAAAAGGGAAACACTAGCTTAGTGTGGGCGATAGGCCAAAACGGAGTTCTCACACCAGTGAGGGTGGCACACTTCTGATGTGTGTTGTCACCATAACAACAATCCCCATTTTCTCTTGAACTAGTCAAATGACCACGGCAAACCGTTGTCAAACCAATGTCTGTTCTACTCTCATTCTATTTCTATGGTTGCAGGTAACAAAATGTCTACTGATGTCAGCTACATTAGTAAAAATGTACAGCAAACTCCCTGACATAAATTATATCTGAAAGTGTTGTTTCCTGGTAAAAAAACAAAACAAAAAACACAACAAACAAACCGCAAGCCAAAACTCTACCTTCTTATATATATATATATATATATATATATACACACACACACACACACACTTCAACTAGCATAGCACCCTCTACAACTAGACTATCGAAAGCTAACCCTGAGAAGAGTGTGAAGCTACAATGACAAAAACTGAGTTAGAACTAAACTTAGTTAGATTTAAATGACAGAGAGACATGTTAAACATGCTTTAAAAACAAAGAAATGTCAACCTTTAGCAGGATGTGTGGGATTGAGACCTTCCATGTATTTGTTGATTTGATTGTGGGAGCAGGCTGAGAGGCCAGCAGGAGAACATAAAAGAAAGGAGGAGGGGCTCACTTAGGACTAGTCCATCTTGTTCTTTGCGGGGGTATGCACTATAATGGATGTTTGGCCTACATTAGTCTATAAAAAACATATTTAAACCCTTTAAAAAGGGGAAGAAAGTTCAAAGCTCCTAACACAGCATACTGCCATAATGCATAATATAAAACACAGAAAATGAAAAAAAACATTTGTTCTTTCTGATGACACCTATTAAAGTGCATGATATATTTGCCAGGTACCACAAATGCATACAAATCAAATATTGTGTCTACAACATTTTAAAGTACAGCGTGGTGATTCTCAACACCAACCCTAGCTAGCAGCGCACAGACTGAGGGGAAGTACACTGCACAGACCGTTGCTTAGCAACACCCATCCCCCAACTCTAGCACAAACTCGTCCACAGTATGGAAATCTACAGCCAGCACGGACTAAACCATTCTGACAAAGGGCAGGGGGGACTCTCCTTTCTAAAATAACACCATAGGCAAAGAAAGGTTAATGATACAAAAAAAAGGTCAAGGACAACACTACAATACAAAAATACTGCTGGAGTGCAGTAATTGACCTTTATTGTCATCCTGTGTTTGTTGAGTGTTTCACACCTCCTGGGTTGAAATGTAAAACCAACATTTACATGTCATTGTTTTAAGATGGCTTCTGGTGCTAAAAATAGTTTATATTCAACGTGGTCAAACAAAAAGACAAAATTAGATAACCCTGACATAACTGTTAATAACCTCTTTCAGTGAAATGTGTATTGACTCCCCTGGCATCTGAATCTCAGATCTTGTCTGAACTGCATACATAGAACATGGACACTCTGGGTACTATGTGCAATAAACCGAGCACTTGCTGCCGCTATGCTTTGATCTCACACATCAGCTATCTTGCTAAAGGCTAAGGCTAAGATTCTGCTGTTGGTGAAACTGCAGAAATACAATTAAAAAACCTAATAAGGGAGGCTAAATAACATTAGTAAAGGTTTTGTCTGACAAAAGCTCGGCTATCAGGCCTTGATAGAATACATTTGACAGTTACCATATATTGAAACACTAGCTAACTATAACTAGTTAACTCATTTATTTTAAACACTGGAAATACTAATAAGATCTCATTCTGCCTGTGATGGCTTTTTCCAATGGTGAGGTAAGCCGCTGTATCTCAGCAGTTTCCATAAAGAACTTCAGAAAATCAGTGGCATTGATGGTTTTACAGTTTGCTTTAATGTTCTGTTTGTTAAAACAGAACCACATCCTCCTTTATCCTCAACTATCCCGCTAATCATCCTAGCTTCTAGTTCTTCCATGAATGTCTCTTGCTATTAGGCCTATCGTAACAACAAAAAAAACAAATAGTAGCAAACCCCTTATTATATATGCGAACAAACAACCAGTAAAACACAAATAAAGCCACTTTTACATGACACAGCAGCACAACATGTACTTTAGTCAGAGCCTAGCTAGCAGCGCACAGCCAGCGCTAAATTGAACACCCACAGCACAGGCAGCTGCACCCACCCTCCCCCATCTCTCTATCCCCTCTCTCTCTCTCTCTCTCTCTCACACACACACACACACACACACACACACACACACACCTTTTTTCTCTCAGCCTCTCCAAGTCAAACATGGACTGAACCATTCTGATGGGGGGGGAGTGGGGGTGGGGCATTCAAAACAAAATAGATAAGGATAAAGGGATAAAGTATTCAAGTAATCGAACAGTCAAAGTACAGTTACAGATTTGCTAAATAAGGGCAAGCAGTTTTATTTTCTCTGGTTTTCACACAAAAAGTGAACACACTAGTTTTTAGCTGATATGTTTTATCTAATTCCTCAAAACAAGTCAAATACATAAGCCAAAACACTTTTCATTGAATAGAATACCACTACTTGTCATGGTTAACTATAATGACTGCATTGAAGAAATTGAAAGATTATCTCATAAAAAACTGTACCAGTTATTTTTTTGTAAGCATTCTTTATTCGCAAGCAAGAAATATCGCTTTTTAGCCACACAGTCCCATGCTAGCTGCGCACAGCAAGAAATTAGAGCACAGCTTGACACACTAAGCAGCCTCTACCCGCCCAGCCTCTCCTACCGCAGAGAGGGCTGCTGTTAAATAGACTGAACCATTCCAACACAGGGGTGGTTCTTTACTCAAGAGGAACAAAGAACACCCACTTAAAAACTAAAAAACAAACTTTGTGCATTATTTCTCCTGTTATTGAAGTTTTCACCAGTGGAATTTTCACAAAATAGTTTATTTAAAGTAAATTCCTGATTTGTCTTTGAGACTCAAAACAGAGACATATATTGTTGAAGAACAAAGTAATTACTTTAATTTGCAAACCACCTATTTTCATCAAAAGCCCTTTTGGGGAAGCCAATAAAACCTTGCTGTGCGTTATTTTACCAGCCCCCCTTTCTGCTACTGCAGAAACACAAAATGGCCACCAGCGCTGCTGCGAGCAGCATGCTGGGCACAGGCTTGATCAGATCCTATGACAAACTCCGCCTACTAAACCAAAGTACAATATCTGCAGAAATCTCCATACTCGTACATGCATCTTGAGAGCTTCACCGTTGTTTCAAAGAGCCCGGACGTGTCTTGTACTCACTGTTCAGCAACACACTAAGCTATGACTAAAGAGTTATTAGTAGTGAGTTTTCACCTCACAAGTTCTGAGCTCTACCGCTAAATGTTTTATGATCCTAGGTCTAGTTAACTGGATTATAAAATAATGTTTGTTCTACTTCCGGCTGCAGTTAGTGCTACAACCAATATGCCAAACAGTATAAACCTGGCTGTCTCTAACTGTCAGTCACAGAAGATTCTGTTGGTCTTAATTTAAAAAAAAACAAAAAAAAACAGTTATCTAATATCAGACATAGTGAGGCTAAATACTGAGTGGAAAAAACGCTGTCAGCCAGTGAGAGCTGAGCCTGCATTCCAACATTACTGCGCACAGTGCGCAGTCTTCCCTTCCCCCACCCTCACTGCCTGCATCTGGATTCACTGAAACTCAAAATGGCCACCTGGTCTGCTGTGCGCAGCCACAAAGAGCCCTTAGAGCCTGCTATATCTAGCACAACATCCACGGCATTAAAAGTAATTCTTATGTGCATCATTTTCACCAAGACATTTTTTTCCCCAGTTAAATGGACCTACTAGAATATTATGCTATATGAAACAAAAGCAAATTTCACACTATTCTACTAAAGTAGGTAGCCTGCTTATGAGGTTGTTACACCAATATAGGCTTCAATCTATTTGAACTGTTTGCACAGAGCTGAAGCAACTCATACATCATCACATTCACTTGCTGTGTAAGCCGATAAAATGTTTGTATTTCCTATTCGGAACATTGTATTAAATAGATATACTGTATACAGTGCGGTATCGTATCTTAATGATATAATAACAAGCAGGAATCCAGATGAGCCAAGAGTTATTCTAAGCAGTAGCTGATTATTGATCTTTCCGGTGATATTGCTTCATGTATGTCCATTTGTATCCTGTTCTCCATCCATACAAGGTGGGCATTTTTCAAATGGTAAACTAGCTTAAAATTTTATTTTCTTCTACATTGATGATTCCAATAAAAGACGCACCAATTAATCATAGCGGCTATGAGTTAAGCAGTTGCCTTTACTGTAGGGCACTGTTAGATTCTGTGAAATCTAATAGTGGTTTAAGTAGCGAAATGTAAAATGGACAGAATGTAAGGGAGAACAGTTCAAACATGCCAATATTTTACTGTCAAAGGAATATTATTCTCAAAACAGGGTTAACCTATTAACTAAACACAATAGTGTAAAAGCACTGCTTCTTAGCCTACCATTGCCCAAAGATTGTACGCGTGATTTCTTTGGGTTTTTTCTTTTCTTTTGAATAAGTAGAGACTAGCAGGAGCTGGGCAGAAGGAAAAGAGGGAAGAAAAAAGGGAGGGGTGGGCAAAACCAGGAGTTTCAGAATCAAGCAAGCACATGGTGATTATTCTTTAGCCATGCGCTGCTGAGGGAGGCTCCTGTCATGGCTACAAAAAAAGCCAATGAATGTTGATTGGCATACAGCAGAATAAACAAAAAACACCAAGTGCAAAATAAGAGTAACCTAGGTTCCCTGAAGACATAGTAATGATAATACTTCTGATTAATTGCAGAACTAAAATATCTGCATATCTGATCTGTCAGATCTGTCGTGCCCCCTTTTTTCTGGTAAAATTCTACAGTAAAAATCAGATCGCATCAGCTTTAGCTAGCACCACATAGTCAGAGCTTCCAGTCCACAGCCTTACACAGAGCGCCAACACCCCTCCCCCACCCCAGCCGTCTGCTCCGGTCTGGGGTTTTACAGCCAAGCATGGACTAAACCATTGCAGCAAAAGGGTGTATTCACAAACAAAGGAGGGAGCTAGAGAGGTGAATAACAAATTAAAAGCTCCCTAAACAATTCGAACTTTGTGGTTAGAAGTTCAAAATTAAATTTGCCTATGTTGAACAGAAAAACAATCTTAGTGAATTCTAGTTCTAAATTTGTAAAAAACCCTGTCACTGAAAGCGCAGCTCATTCTCCTTAAGCTACTCTCAAATGTTATTTCTGTCTCTGTAGCAACAACTCATCTTCACTATGTCTAAATATGGCACATTTCTCTAATGTTTTTACATGAAAATCAAGGCAAAAATCATGATGTTATGAGGAAGGATAAATCCAATGCTATAAGCTGTTTTTTTTTTTTCCCTCTCTGCCAATAATACACATTTTGGAATGAGTAGAAAGTAGCTATGAAAAAAAGAAAGATTGTTTTCTATGGAAAAACTGGCATAACAAACAGCTAACATTTCCTCAGCATAATGATTTGAATTACTTAACAAGCTAGCTACTCGACACTTTCCCCTCCCCCACTCCTTTTCCTTTGATAGATTGCTTGCAGTGAATGCTACAGCACAAAATGGCTGCTACTGCTGTACGCAGTTAAAGCAGAAAGAGTCCCATTTATCATGAACATGGCTTACTTTAACAGCTTATGAATGTACCGTGTTACTCTTCAGTTAAAAATACTGCTGCTTTTCTCCCTACTTGTTTGTTCTCTTGAGGGTTTGATGTAATTTGATCCACAAGGGGCAACATATTTTTGTATCTTGTATTTACTGTAAGCTGCAATGCTCAATCCTATCATATTATTTTACATTTCTGCATATTTTGGGACTACCATGTTCTACATAATAACAATAATCATTGTTAAAAATGTGTTTAATAAATTCTAGATATTTATAAAACAACTTTAGTGTGACCTTTTAGTTACATTTGTGACCATTGTTATGTTACACCTATATTACGCTAGGCTACACCAGAACATCAGTCTGCAATCATTTTAGACACCACTGACCAAACATATCCAAAAACTGGAATTAGTATTACTGTATTTCTTTTTTTTTTTTTTCGTATCTTATTTTTAAATGTACCTTTAAGAAAGTTTCTCGAAGCAGAGAGTTTCATTTCATGGTGGTTTAATGGTGCGTTCCATTTACCTGGGAATTCGGAAGTCTTGTGGAGATAGCTCTAGCCAGGGTAGCCATTGTTATCAATACCAGTAGTTAACAACGCATTACGCCTTTTTTGTGCATACAAACATGTCCAGAGATAGAAGTTGGACAGGACTGTGTGTATGACTGATTTAGTGAGACACTAATAAGACAGAAGTGCTAATAACTGTATGTTACTACAGCTTTCACAACTTGCAACTTGGTAGCTAATGTTGGTTGCTTGGCATGGGTAAATCAGAACCAAGTGATTTATAGTGTGGCAACAGAGTTGCAAATTGAAAATGAGCTGCTGGTTCCACGAGTTATTTTTTACTACTGTAAATTCCCCATTGGAGCTTCTCTTCTCACTGCTATGCTGACGATGCCTAGCTATTCTTCTCATTACGCCTACATCAAGATGTTGGGTCTGGGAACTCACCATTGACAGGGCTCAATCCGAGAGGCGGGATAAACGGTTGTTTTTCAAATTCCCTCTGCATGCAATAGGATAGCGCTACAACCAACCAGAGCAACAAAGAAGGTAGCGGAGCTAGTTGATAGATTAAACTTTTGCCGTATCCGGTCGGCAAAACTCCGAAAATATCTTCCTTTTTTAAGAATTACTTCAGTGCCGTTCCTTGTTCTTTTCTCAAAGAAAAGCTTAACTCCAAGTCTCCCGGAGTTGCGGCCAAAGCCGATTCGAAGACCACTTTTCACCAGCAGCAGCCATCTCCTTTGTTTTCAAGTAGCAGGGAATTCACACAGAACCGTCGTAACTCTGCCGTTATTATGTTAAGCCCACCCACCAACTCTATGCACGATGTGATTGGCCCGGCTAGAGTTTGGCTTTTCCAGCTCGCAAGCCAACGGAGAGTTGCTAGACCCCCTGGCTGCAAATTACATTTGCTGCCGATAGGGTGTGTCTAGATTTCTAGGCTAACTACCACTACCACGGCTCTTTATTCTATGTCATCTTACTTCCTTGCAGCTTTCTCGGAGTGAACCTGAACCAAACAGAGCTTGTGTTTCTTCTGGACAAAAGAATGCCTGCCGAGATCCATCTATCACCATAAACAATATCGTGGTGATGCCAATTTGGAAAGCAATCTGGGTGTGGCCAAAACACAAATGACTGATCGCAGCACAAGCCTGCTCTTGTAAATGCCTAATGCACAACATCAGGAGAATTCACTCCTCTTCATTACTGATGTGGCCTCGGTACAGGTGCATGTCAGACCTCGCCTGTATGACTGCAACTCCCTCCTTATCCCACTGCTTCTGACACCTGAGCTACCACCTAGAGCAAGTACTCCCCTTCTAACGCAGAAGGCGGCTCAGGTTCTGGTTCAGGCTCTAGTCATCTCATGTCTAGACTACTGCAACTCCCTGCTGATTGGCCTGCCTGCATGTGCCGTCTGGCCCCTGCAGCTCATTCAGAACGCAGCAGCTCGACTTGTCTTCAACCTCCCCAAGTTCTCTCACACTACACCGCTCCTCCGCTCTCTTCACTGGTTACCAATTGCTGCCTGCATCCGCTTCAAGACACTAGTACTTGCATACAGGGCCACGAACGGATCAGCCCCAGCATACATCTAGGACATAGTCAAACCCTATACCCTAACCCGCCCGCTCCGCATTAGCCAACCTGCTTGCTGCCCCCTCACAGCGAGGGAGAACTAATCACTCAACGAAATCCTGACTGTTTGCTGTCCTGGCTCCTAAATGGTGGAATGAGCTCCCTATTGACATCAGGATGGCCGAAAACCTGTGCATCTTCCGCCCAAGGCTAAAAACACATCTCTTCCGACTGCACCTCGGATAATACAGAAAAATGGCTTCATATGGCTCTTTGTAGCATTACCCATTTAAAGCTAATGTACTTGCACTTACTACTTGTTGTCTGGAGTTTGCACCTTCAAGGTTGAACGCACTTAATTGTAAGTTGCTTTGGATAAAAGCGTCAGCTAAATGACATGTAATGTAAAGTACAGATTGCTGCCGCCCATCTGGAGTTCAACCTCCCCAATTTTTCCCACACGACTCCACATCTCTGTTTACAAAACTGGATCCCTGTTGCAGCTCACATCCAGTTGGATACTGGTGCTAGCCTACAGGGAAGTTAAGGAAACTGCTCCTTCCTACCTCCAAGCCATGTTCAAACCCTCCACTCCAACGTGACAACTGCATTCCTCTACCTTTGGGCAATTGGCTGCATCATCCCTCAGAGGGCCGTGTGGTCTAGCTCTTGTTCCCATCCTACCTGTGAACACAGCGGAGTGCTCCAGTCCTCATTAGCATTTATTTTGCTTTGCCAAAAGGATGCATCTTTCTACTGGTCAAACAGAGGCAGCGTGACCACAAGAGGGCCAATGAACCAGGCCCCTCACTTGCAAGCTCTTTCTACTGTGGCCATATCTTGCTATGCTAACATTTGCTCATCAACCTACTGAAGTGTGACCAGTTTGTGGAAGCTGACTAGTAACTTTAAGCAACAATGACAATGAATGAAGATCATGCTTATTACGTTCTTCCTCATGAGTCAGCCTCTGCTTTGTCCATAGCAGAGGTTTTAATTTGGCTCTGGGGAGTCACACTGCTTGCAATACCTGACCAACGCACATACATCCACTCTTCACACACAGACAGGGCAGTCAGTACATTTGTGTTTGGGACAGATAAACATTGCAGTGAACAAATTCGACCAAACAATGCAAGACAAAACTTCCTGATCAAAGAAAGCTTTTGTATCACGTCTACACTTCTGTCCATATTCGCTCACACGATGCTTTTGAGATCAGAGTACACATGCCTAGTCAGGAACACAGACTGGTCGAAAGACTCAACCCAAGGTAAGGGATTGACAGTGAACAACAACGTTTTCAACCCAGAAAAAATAGATAAATAATCACAGAAGACATTCAGTGTTGGATTTATCATTATGGATTTATTTAACAAAATCTCCAAAACGACAATGCAGTTCAAGGCTGGATTAGAAAGCTCTTGAAAGGGGTCGCACCGAAGCCAACGTTGTTATGGCACAACGGTATTGTTAGCCTTTCCTAAACTTCCAGACCCTTACTTCGTGGCTAACCCCCTTCACTTCTCCAGAAGTTAGGAAATAACAGAAAAGACTTTTCTTGGTCTTGAGAAACAGCGTTTGTTAACTCACACACTATAATAGGGCTGGGCATTGGCAAGGACCACGCGGTTCGATTTAGAGACTTTGGGTCACAATTCAATTCGATATTAATTCAGTACTTCACATTAAATCAATATTCATACACACAGGTGACTGAAATACCCCGAGAATTCATAGAGAGTACCTTTTGATATTTGTAATATAATATGTGCTTCATTGATATGGTTTAGAACAAATTGTACCTAGGGGTGTCACAATTTCAATTTTAAATCGAAAATTGCAATTTCGACTATAGAACAGTCCCTCCAGGATTTCGCGATCGCGCCAATTCACGCAAATTCAACCAATCACCGCGAATTTGATGCGACTCGCAATTTTGACCAATCACCGCAACTTTTCCGCACATTTGACCAATAACCTGAAGTTTCCCGCGACTTCAACCAATCACAGCAGTCCCACGTGCACTCTGAGAGCCAATGACCAAGCGGGAGTGAGAACAGGGTTGATCATTTCCTTGTTTTTGATATGAAGACAAGACGTGTGTGTGACACATTTACCAACAAAACGTACAGCGAAAGACCGTGCAAAAAATTTCAGACCGTCCTGCCAACCTGTATACATTTTAACATCAATGTAGACAGTAACGATTTAAAAGTCGCTGAAGTTGCTGCCGTTTCAATCCTGGCTGTCGGCTGTCTGCAGCGGGTGGGGCTGCTGCTCCGTACCCCCCACGACTGACGCTTGCACACACACAAACAAAACACACATGGTGGATGCAGGAGAAAAAGGAGATGAGACAACACGATGACCTCAATTGAGGACAGCTGTGCTCGTTATTGTAAGTGCAATGACAAGTTAGAGTCAGTACTTTATCAAACCGTATGAATGTGTGTCCCAGGCCAGGATAGGAAATTAACTAACAATGTAAAGATCAACAAGCCACTGACAGACATGTTCAAATTTGATTCATTCAATAAATTATTATTTTTTTTGTCTTAAATCCACCAGCCATTTTAATATTATACCAACATTTACAGTATCCTGAATCTTTTTGGTAAGGTTACTAGGAAAACTCAGCCCAGGATAGTTTTATACTAAAAAAATCAACTTTTTTGCAACTTTCACTGTCTCCCGCAACTTCATTGCAACAAACAGACAAAGACATCGCAACTTTTATCGCTTGCAGCACAATGTAGCCTAAACAATGCACAACTCTAGCACTAGATCTCAATACACACACACACACACACACACACACACCTGGCCGGTGCGTTGCAGAGAAAGGTGCAGTGACGGCAGTCCGCTAACTTGTTGCTATCGCTACCAATATTAGCTGCTCTGTTTCAACAATGTGAGTCTAAAAAAACATGCATGCAGGCTGAAATTCTCCGTGGTGTTTTGTAGGGATTAAGCCGCTAGCTAAATGTCCACAAGACACTTGCTAATTTATGCAGTGCGATTGAAACACTGCAGTGCTATGCTGTCCATCTCAGCTGAGAAAGGAGAAATGTTGAGTTATAACTGACCCACTGACGGCGGCAACGTTATTGTTCATATTTTGGTTTAGTAATGACAAAGTAGTGGTCACAGTGAGTGAAATGTGATCGGAGATGCACACTGCAACACTGTGTTACATATCTGGAATTGTTCATTAGCTATGTGTGATATCTGTAAAGAGTATTTAGCACATGGTACACTGTGGTGAGTTGTAAATAAATCATATGAAGGAGAAGAGTGTTTTCCGTTCTTTCTCAGGCTGCATCAGTTATGAATATTAAATCTTATTTTGTTGTTGAAGTCTGAACTAATCACCATCGTGAGCATGAGGCACACTCGCCCCTTCTCTTCTTACAGTGAATCCGAATAATACATTTTCTCATCAATTTCATCATTTATTTTCTAGAGAAATGTGTCCCCTATTTTATAAAGACCGACAGCACACATGCGTCTACATGCGAATGACAATATGGTAACTCTTGTTAATTTCGTATTTGCTCAAATGCTGTATGAAAAGCATTGTGCTGGATCATCCATGCAGTTTGCATAAGTAGAAACTTAAAATATTAGGAAGAAGTCTCCTGATAAATGTTGTGGTTGTACATGGATTTATTTTCTTCTTTTTCCTCACACTGCCGGAGGGAAAAAAAAAAAACACTTTTTAAAGGCTGAGCCGAGATTAGAAGAATCTCTTCAACTTACAGAGTTTTGTGGTTTATGAAAGATTTTATTCCCCTTATGCAAAAAGGAGATGAGTGATAATCTATAAAGTGCTCTTGGTAAGGCGAACAAGATGTGCGTTAATGTAACGGCATTTAACTAGATCAAATCTAGTAAGATTGCTGCCATGACTTGGGCACTTATTCAGACATGTGAGCAACATGTTAAATTGCCATCTCATTTACATAACGTGACTGTCTGAATGGGGCTAAATAGTGATAAATGGGGCAATATTGCGCAGAGGGGATTGCTTAGCACTGAATATTCAGGGAGTCGGCTTCCACAACTAAAGCAGACACACTGAAACATAAGGCAACGGGAGTGGGAGGAGACATGGTGTATGAAGGTGCAAGCCTTAACATATGTGAGACATCTACTCCTGTACGAATCTCACACTAAAACCATAATCGCTGAAAAATCTAAATCTTTTAAAGTGGCAAATAAGTATAACATTTTTTTAGTAGCGTTTTATTGAAGTAAATACATTTGAATTTGACATGATTGAATTTTCGTTGTGTTGCATGTACGCATATGCACTAAGTGTACTCCTTAAAAATCGCAACAATAATATTTGTAATAGGGGCCCCTTAAAAAAGACGCAAGTATTTCGACCTGACTCATTTATTATGGCCTATGTGTAAAATGCACAAAACAAATTAAAAACAAGCCAGTCTTTTTAATTATCAGCATGGCAAGATATAAATGATGAATAATAAACACGGGTATTTTGAGACTGAACCAAGATCATATTTCTTATCACTCGCATTTACAGCCTGAAGCAAAGAAACCGACTGTAGCTGGTTGAAACTGGTTCTTATGGTCTTGGTATGGTGAGAAAAAGTTCACAGCTTTTAGGTATGGAGTTTTCCAAATTTTTGCTCAAATCTATGTGGTCAAAAACTAAGGGATTGGGTTGACATTTTAATCAATATATGCTGATGGAAACATTTATTATTTATTACTCACACCATTATGGATTTTAATTAATTATCATCTTGAAAGGGCACTGCTAAATAAATAGTTTAAGTTGCATTGTGTACACCCTTTGAAATTCATAAATAACTACTATTACAGAATGAGCCTGAATACCTGCAGTGGCATGTTCACAGATGTTGGCGCATACATAGCTCTCTCTATTCGTAATATGAAATGGCTGATTTCACATCCATGGTGTTGGATTATTTTTGAATAGTAAAAGTTAGAGTTACAGAACATCCGGCAAGATAACCATTTGCTAACATCTAGAAATGATCGAATGTGACTACTGACATGAAAGGTATTGTACTCCCTTTTTAAATACTGCCTTATGTTAGCAAATGTAACAGTAACTTGCATTTCATTCATGTGGTTGAATTCACTGACATGTATAAGCGATAACAAAACGAGTCATATAGGTAGGATTTCCGTGGACCTGCTGCACAGCACTGACTTAAATTTGGCACCAAACCTGTAGGAAAGAGAAAGGTGCCACTGCCAAGCAGATACACTCCTTTTTCTCCACATTGAAGACATTTGGTGCTCTTATTTTTTAAAATAAAGCCAAGCAGAACCTGAAATGTTCCTATATTTTCATTTAGTATCAATTTCAATGTAGCTAGCCCTGCAAATTGGTGTGGCATTTGTGCGATCAATAGGAAATTCTCATTAGTTGTATTGGATGATAATGTAAGGTAAACAAATGTAGCCTTTTAACATCCACAGGAAAGCTTTTGAAAAATGTAGGAGGAGCCTTTCAAGGGTACTTCCTCTTCAGCGGAAAAAGCACACCGTGTAATGAATTACAAGTGCACCATGTGAGCACTGCCACCCGGTGAAGTGGGGGAGGTGAAACTAGAGAAAGGGATTTACCATGTTCGCAAAAGCTAAAAGCAAACCTGAAAACAGCTCACTTTATAGTCACTTTTGTTTATACAAACATCATGAATATGATAAAACAGTTTAATCATGCAGACTGCCAAATTCTCCAAACTGTGGCTGACTTATGGTTCACAGAGCAAACACTTAGTTGGTCACTTATCTGTACATCACTTCACCTTAATCAAAAATTATGCATTTTTTCTCTCTATTGAAAACCCACAGGAAGGGGCAAAGAGGAAAAACTGCTAAACTCTTGTATTACCATTGACATTAAGCCACACCCACATCCTAGGACAGTGTGGCGCATGGAAAATTACTGGGCTGTACCACTTTAGACCAAGAGGGGGGTTTAATTGCACAATGTAGGAAATGCAGAAGTATCCTCTTCACTTTAGCCCAGTTTTCTGTGCTATTTAGGCTTCTATCTAGTACTGATTTTCAATTTGGGGATACTCTCTAATAATCAGCATTAAGTCATAGGAGTTTTTAAAAGAGGCCACAAACTCCTCATTGAAGCTCTACCAAAGGCAATTATTAAAGTGCCAAAGCTAAAACATTATTTTTCTATTACACACAATACTAATTATCTCAGGGTAGACAACTTATTATCAAAATCTGTCTTCCTTTTTGCCCCTCCTTCAAACGGTCACCTCTGGAATATGCTGTACGCTTGCTGCTGGTTTAGCACCAATACACCATAGTCGCTTCGCTTGGTAGGGTTTACGACTTTAGTGAGGTACAAATACATCCAAGACACAAATGTATATTTCCAGTTGCTAAATGGGAGAGTCAATGAATTATATTAAAAAGTAATTTGATTACTTTTATCAGACAGTGGTGTGAGGGCATATCATACTTCAATCAACAGAGAACCAACTGGGTCACTTGTTTTCTTTTCGTTCATATAATTATGTGTGAATTTGTGTACAAGCTTCAACCAAGTTACCACTGCTTAGCGGCAGGGAAAGTTTCACCATTTAAGTGCAACCATGTGAAAAAGAGAGTTCATTTTTTAAATGTAAAAAAAAAAACAAAGGACACAAACCTGTGTAATTGGAAAAAGTCCCCTTAATGTAATATTTAATGTAATATCAATCAGAATTCAGTAATTTTATAAAAGCAATTTACACGATTGCTAAAGTCGCGAGACAACTTTCACAAAAATGAAAACTTCAGGGAGACGCCAGTTACAATGTTTTTAAATAAAACATTTTACTGTTAAAAGTTCAAACAAAAAACGTTGTAGTAATTACAATTTAATCGGTGTATTATCTAGGAAGCTAATATATTTCCAACGCCCGCTACAATCTCAACATGTAGCTAGCTATGGTTCACTGTAAACTGTGCCACCCACAGAGAAAAAAATATTTTTTTGTAATTCATGACCAAATGTTTATATTCATAAGCCCAAGTTTCAATGAGTATATTATGTATCGGCGTTAAATATAAAAGGCTTGGCCAGCATGCTAACCATAGATGCTAACTAGTTGCAATACCACCACGACTCACCGACTCTTCGCGTCGCCTAGCGATGTTCCCGCGATTTCCTGTCTCGGTCTGTAGGGTTGTCTGTAGACTGTCTCCTCCTCCTGCCGCTGTCGAAATCTTCCAGACCCTGTTGTGTAAGTTACAACCCGTTGCGGTCAGGATGTGAGTCCACCGGTTTGAGCATTCACCGGTTAAACTACCGTTAGTGAGCTATGCCACAACAACTGAGTAGTTGTGCTTTTGCGGACTCTACCGACTGCTCTCCCCTTTCGCTTACAAATAGACTCCTCCTCTTTTCGTGCACAAGAAATCCTCCATTACAATACGTCACCGTCGGTGGCGGTTGGTCGACAGATTCGGTTGCGTTGACCAACCTGAACGTTAGTTTCATTCGTTCTCCGTTTTTTTTTAAGTCGCTCTTCTGGCGGCGGTGTTTAAGTCGGTAGCTAAAGCCGGCAAGGTAGGTATGATCAGCTCCAGAACGTGATAGAACGGTTTGTATGGATGGTCTGGCAGGACTGACACAAGTGTGTTTTAGAGCAGTAGCTAGTACATCTGCTTTGAGGAACTGCAGTGGGGTTCAAGCAAGCTCTCAGAGCCGACAGTTGGAACAAGGGACAACAGGGAGCAGACCATTCGCACGGAGAGGGAGGGGTTTGTGATTTGACCAGAGGGGGAGGGATTATATGGTGAAGGAAGGAGGAGTCAGTTAAACAACAGTCTGGAAAAATGTCTGTAAACTTAACTACAGACCATAGTGTCATTGTAGTTTATACATCACAGTAATGTAGGGTGTGTTTAGTTGTACTGTATGTGCTCAAGTAGCCTACCCAGCATTTCAGTGAACCTGAGTGTTTGCACTATGATTTTTTTGGATTCTCACAAGAAGACAAGAAAACAAGGGACACATCTTTTTATTTATAGCTTCCAAAAAATGTAATCCATTACATTAACATGTCTCCAGTTTTGAGCTCTCCTCTGACATTATACAGCACCATAGGCTATCCACTGTCAGCCATTTTGTCGACTCACTGGTTAACTTGTAGTACCCCAGAAGGCCCACAGGGGGCGAGTTATAGTGATGTTCTAATCATTGCGTTGAGATGTTCCTGTCCTCATGGATAAACCCTTGCTCCTGTAGGTTGTATATCCATACTCCAAAATCCACGTGATGTGGAGTATGAGTTGGTAGCTGTGCTGTTCTCTCACACACTCTTGCACATCAGAGAAGGACTGCAGTGCTAGTCTAAAAGAAAGAAGCCTTCAGGTTAGGCAAGTCTCTTTTTCATCTACATGTACAAATCCAGCTAGGCTATACTGTAACATAGGGTACCTTCAGACTGCAGGCAAAAGTGGCCCAAATCAGATTTTTTTCTAACTTTAGTGCAACAGCGTGCTGCGTCTGATGTCATCGTTATTGTTCTTTTGCGCATGCGGGTCAGTTCGAATCCGCAAACAGTTCCCACTGGAATCTGATATAGGCCACATTTTAAAAGGTACCAGCCAAACAAAAAATCCGAAGTAAGAATTAAGACTTGCGGTGTGAACGTAGCCATAGAGGCACTACATTGACATGGGAGTATTAAATGAATTGACATATTTAAATATGACTGATCCGTTATATTTAGGGAACACTGTATGCAGAGGATCCATAATACAACTGGAATGGCTATAATACCCTGTGTGTTTAAACCTAGCAGTAAACAATGCTAAACAAACAAATAAATACAGATGTCGCAATGATTGAAGAATTTGCACATACATTTCTGCGCAAAAAGGGAAATAAATCCACACAAAATTGGATTACTAAGATTTTATTGTTTAATACTTTTAAAAATGAAAGTATTTCTGTGCATTTTCAAATGTTACATAAACACAATGCAGTCTTATTATTGCAGGTTTAAGCAACTGTTGAGCACATGAGCTACATAAGCTCCTTATTGTTGTTTTGTTTGAATTTTTGCCTTTATTTAAAAGCTCAAAGTAGAAATAGACATGAAAAATGTGGCGAGAACAAGGTAGTGTTGCATTTTGCTTAGCATTTGCTTTTTGTTGGCCTTTTAACTGTGGAAGAAGAAAAAAGCGAAAGTGAAGAATAAGGATAAACTTTACATAAAAAATTCCATGCACAATTGCCTTTAACCCCAACATGATGAATCTGCCAAAAGGGCAGACTAGTACCAAATGAGCCAGACAAACCACAAAACACTAGCAGGTGCTAGTCAGCCACAGCTACTCACAGTGTGTCATTGAGTAAAAGCAGATTTAAGAAAAAACAAAGAGTTCCCCATCAAGGCACCTGAGGGCGCAATAGTTCAATAATTTGAACAAGGACAATGATGGGACGATAGTGACGGCTAAGAAAGAGAAACACTTCTATGAATGTTGTCTGGCTCATTTCAAGTAGGGCCAGCCACCTCCACTGCATAGCTGTAAAATAGCTGCTGAAAAATTAGGTGGCACAGTTATATTACATTACAACAAACAAAAGTGACATTAGCTCTGCCCGCTAACACTGACTGACTGTACAAGGTGTAAACATATGTTTTACATTTTGCAGTTTAATTTGCAGATTTCTATTCACAGTTTTAAAAAAGAAATCTCAATAAAGAGCATACCTTTGTACAATATAGTAAAACACCAATTTTTGATTTTCCACATAAAGGTACTGATCAGACAGCGTGTCTTAGCAGCCTGGGGCGGCTTTTTGTAATTGTTTACAATGAGAGTGAAGAGTTTTGCTTGCTGCTTTTGCGTTTTTGAATGTCTCGCGTTTTTCAGCTCTATCGGCCTTGTGTTTTTTCAGGAACGCCCTAAATGCCTCAAACTGAAAAAACTTCAACTCAAGAGCAGAAAAGTGCCCAAGGTCATTTACTTCACATAACGGAGGATGGGTGATTCGGTGGTTGCCTAGCAAGAATAACAAAAATATGCAACTGGCATGGCTCTCTCGGTGCGCCTCGTGTTTTGCCACCTGCAAATGTGATCTATCTGATTGTGAAAATCAGTGACGGCTCTCTACATCTACATTTGCATCAAACCATCATCATCTAATCGTCAAACCATGGATCAGGCAGGCAGAATGCTGGAAAGCTAGTGTGGATGCAAACTAGACAACCTGGCTGGGAATGAGTGTATATGGGCTGATTAGGGAAATTGGAAGCAGGTGAGTAAGTGGAGGGGGAAGATCAGGTGATGTGAATGTGGGAAAGGGTCGTTATTATGGATCCCACGTAACTTCTAAGTCCCGCCCTACGAAGCAGCTCGATTGGTTGGGGTTAGGCACTGACCTCGAGTGGTTAAGGTTAGGATAGCTGATTGGTCAGGGGATAGGACCTGAACAAATTGGGTTACGTTACCTTGCGTAAGCATGGACCCCTGGCCAATAGTAGTGTGTGAATGGGTGAATGGGTGAACGGGTCTTGCCTAGAAGTTGCGTGGGTTCCATAATAACGCGGGAAAGGGGCTTACGGCAGAGCAGAAGGGACTTGCTGGATCCGAAATAACAGGGAAAGTTGTATGGCAGAGTAAACAGAGTAACTGAATAAATAGGAGTTGGCAAGAGCCGTGACATAAACATGGATTGTAGGTCTTACTTAAGTTGATTTGTGTGTAGTTGTGCCACCTTCTGAGCAGTAAGTGTAATTTTTCTTTAGTAAGTAATCACGTGAGGGTTAAACTAGTGATGGGAATTACGGTGTCATGACCAGTGCAACATACAAAATGCTCCCCTTAATGTTATTAGTAATAACAGTGTCTCACTTTGGTAATAACTTATTACCAAAGTGAGACATTTCTGAATCGTATTTAACAAACATGTTTGTGTAAATTTGACTGCTAAATGTAAAAAAAAAAAAACACTTTGCAAAGAATGTGTGTCATTGCTCTGTTTAGGGCATATTAAAATTACGTTTAATTATTGAGTGGTATGCATAGGAGGGAGCTACATTGTTTAATTATTTAGTTTAATAGTCTGTACGCCACATAAAACTTCAGGTTATCAGCTTTAACTAACAACAATTTTGTAATTAAGTTTGTTTTCATTGTTCATAATAAAAATAATAAACTAAGATGCATAACCCAAGCCAGAGACATCTGAGATATCCAGTTATTTGACACCTTTCTTTTGGCACAAAGACCATTGCTTAAAGGAACGATGTTTGTTTGAGAACCATGCAGAGGTTTGATATCCTACTGTGGAGCATCTCCAGAGACACATAACATGTAATGCAGCCAGCACCAGGGCACAGTACATCAACAAGTACACATTGAATATCAATCATATTTAATTAATCATAACAGGCTTACAGTGGTACTACCTCCTGGTCCTGGTGAACCATTGTTGCACAGCTCGTTAGCTGGATCAGCTAAAAGCAGTGCTGAGTGATTGAGGAGAAAATGACTCCTTGGTGAATGTGTCTATCAAATCTTGAGGTAAGCTTTTTTATTTCGCCAGAGCAAATAAAATGCCATACAGAACAACGCAACGTAAACAATAGTGATGTTGGATTCACAAACAAATTATTCTTTTTGAACGAGTTAACTGGATCTGCAAGCAGGAGTAAATCCAAAATCCTGTATGGTGCATGGGCAGTTGTGCATGAGAGCCTAGTTAACTTCTCTCATTTAGCACGTCTTATTCAGTGTGACTCTCATTCAGCGTGACTCTTGTTCAGTGTGAATCGCCTGAGCCAAAGAACGAGTCATTTATGAGTACAAACTCACACTGAGGCATAAAGACTGAGAGACACAGAGTCAAACACACAGAGCCAAACTTCCGCGTCAGGTTTTTGCTCTCTCAGATTGCGCTAAAATATTCTCCAATTCTTTCTGGTTTTCATATCTCTGTAGCATGAATTCGTTTTTGGTCATTCCTACATTTTGTCTATGCTTTGCTTGTTTGTTAAATAA
Organism: Sander vitreus; assembly: GCF_031162955.1. NCBI lineage: Eukaryota > Metazoa > Chordata > Actinopteri > Perciformes > Percidae > Sander > Sander vitreus. The sequence continues at coordinate 17,689,617 of NC_135856.1, read as the reverse complement.
TGTAGCTTAGTGATCAGCATCATCAGCAACATTTCAGGACTGAAATCGCAAAAGGTACATTTGGGACAGGTATTTAGCTTGTATGATTGTTGCACGTAACAGAGTTGTTTATTCATTAGACTTAAAAAGACAGGGATTTAGTTCACTAGTGGCGGCAAAGGGTTACTTAAAGGAACCGGTCTTCTCATCACTAGTAAATAACTGTAGGGGAAAGTCCGTGTTGGTTCAAATGCAGACTATACAACCTTTAAGCTACAAGACTTAACACCTCTGGAATGTTGAACAACAAGGCATCACAGATTTACAACATCCTGCAAACAGCAACGATCAAGATAAGGAGACTCTTTTTCTCACTGACCCAATCAATCAATCAATTTATTATTTGCCACGTGAAGTCATATTAAAATACAATTTCAGTGAAATGCAATCTTTAAGCTCTCCAAGACCAATCAAGATCTCACAACCCAGTATGAACTGTGAGTCCCACTTGGAACATCCCCCCACCATTGGACATCATAACTCACCTCTATGGAGGCCATCACCCACAGAGACTAGCTGGCACTAACGTTAATCCCACTGTGAACTCTGATAAAATCTACTAAAATGTAGTTTGGATTTTGTCTAAGGACAAATAATATAGTGTATCAGCATGTGAGTGTGTGTGTGTGTGTGTGTGTGTGTGTGTGTGTGTAAACAGTGTTTGCCTTATATGTAGACTTTTATTTAAAGGTCCAATATGTAATATATATATATACTGTAATAAATCCAAAAATTACCACAATTTGTCATCAGATATTAAGGAAACATGCTAAGTTGAAATACTATCTTTTCATTGGTAATGCCAGTATTTTCTCCTTTTGAAATTTCCGTTCCGTGACGGAATATCTGTTTGTGTTTTGGCCTGCCCAGTTTGACAGCCAGGTTGGGTTGCCAGATATACCTGTAAAAACGTAAACCCAGCGCGTTACAGCTGTAACGTTAGTACAGCCATGAAAGCAGCAAACAAACTAACAAGATCAACGGAGATAGATTAATTTCCTTTAAGCTAGGAAGTGTACAGCAGTACCAGCATAAATCCAGCATCTATGTTAATGCTAACATCGTTCTGCGTATTTTGCAAGGGGGTAAGCCAGTTCCACAAAGCGTACCTCCTATGGCACCATTTTGATGCTACCTCGCACTCACCCGTCGTTAGCATTCCATTGACTGCCATTCATTTTGATGTCACTTTGACAGTGAATAACTTTACATCTGAAGCATTTAAAGACTTTATTTGTCTATTGTTTATTTCTAAAGAAACACAAAAATGTATAAAAGGCTCACATTATGGCTCCGTAGCAGACGTTTTTGTAAAAATAGGCTAACGATTGTGTCATAACCATGTGACTTACCTAGGAATTACCATATAGTACAGGAGAAGCGTGCAGGCAGTTTCGACTTACATTAGCTGTTTAAGTTTAATTACTAATGTTAACTAGCATTTTAGTTAGCAATAATTAGCCTGTGCCTATGTTATCTCCTTACATATACCTACGCTCTCCGTCTCTGCAAGATTCGGAATGATTGAGATTTCTCTTGGCACAGCTACCAGAAGGCTTACAACTTCCAGACAGGTTGCTCAAGTCTATGTAGTCAAGCTCAGTTGGAGGCTGCGCAGTAACGCTCAGCCCTCACCAGAAAAGTGCTTCTAATAGACTTAACTGGTCTCTGATGAAAACAACGGCGTCACTGTGTCCATTTATTTTAATGTCTTTGGTATTTCGCTCTTAAACCGCTAAAGCTACTATCAAGCATGCAAAATTAGAAATCATGCAATTGTTAAATTGTAACAATTTTGATTAAAAGAGTAACAGAATTCAGGTGTTGAACCAGCCTCTCCATGGACAGGAGGAGAACTGGGCAAGCAGACCAAAACTTTAAAATAATCCTTTATCTATGAAAGCTCTGTGGCTCTTTTGTTTGCTTTTTTAACTTATGTCTTCTTGCCCTTTTGCCATGATGGGTGGAAGTTTGCTCTTTGCTAGTTTGAAAATGTAATTAGGAACAACAAGAGATGAGACCTCAAAATCTAGAGTCAATTAAAGTTAAGAATCAAAAGTATTAGAGTCTAATTCATTTTAATTCATTCATTTTTGTCATTTATAGCCATAGCCTTGTGTGCCAGTTTCCCCTTTTCCTCTTGTGTCTTGTTTGTGAAACGTTGTAATTGTTGTGTTTGCAGCTGTAGTATACTGTATGTAATAAATGTGTATGTAACTTGGTGGTGTTTTTGTTTTCTTGCATCTCAGTCACTTAACCTTAAAGGGCCTATGCCCTTGCAAAATCATAATTAGGATTAATAACAATCATAATTCTAATTGAAGGACTATTTCCCTATTACAGTACATACGCTAATATGAGTTAAGTAGCTGGACGAATAATTTCATGTTGGAAATTTTGCACAGTAATAATTCATAATTCCCACTAACATCAACTATTTAAGTACATACATTTCTACATGACGTTGCAGACTGTTTAAAGCTACCTTCCTGATATGTGACGTTACTAGGCTAGCTAACAAAAGCTAGTTTCATGGCATTTTTCAACTCAGTTACCAGTGGTGGAAAGTAACTAATACATTTACTCAACTACTGTACTTAAGTACAAATTTTAGGTAGGCTATACTTGTAGCATACTTTACTTGATTATTTCTATTTTCTGCTACTATATTTAACTTAATCTCAGAAGCAAATATTTTACTTTTTACTCCACTACATTTATCTGACAGCTTTAGTTAAAAGTTATATTGCAGATTCAAGTTAACAATGCAAAATCCAATCAATAAATAAATTGGGATAATAATATATCAATGGATCATATCATATCAAGGATGTATTAGTCCCAGGGGGGAAATTCCCAAGATACTCAGATAAATAAATAAAAATTAGCTCCACAGTTACCAGCCGCAACATCAAAGCGATGAACACATTAAAGCATCAATAATTATAATCCAATTATATAATATATAAATATATATAAAATGCATTTCTTTATCAAAACAAGATTATCATCTATTACTACTCTAGAATTTGCAGGTCTGATTAAAAGTCGAATAAGCTGCCAAAAGAGAAGCTTGAACTTCTAGACAAATGTATAGCACCTAATATGGAACCCTGTGGCACACCTTTAGACAGAAAAGCAGTTAACAGATACAGAAAAAGTCCACTCAGACAGATATAAAACCCACTGGAGGGCCTTTTCAGAAAAACTCCACTGCCTATGCTTCTTTATTAGAATGTATTGATCAACTGCATAGGAAACTGTACTAAGGTCAAGGAGTTGTCACCAGCATTTCCTGCAAAAGCACATATCATAATGTGATTGCAGCCATGACAGATGGTTGTTTTATAGGACTGCATTCAAGGAGTTTTCTTTCATCCAGGTATTTTGTTTTTTATAGATATCAAAAGTCATTTTCTTGACTGGCATTCCCACTGAGCTCTACAATTTTGGTGAAAGGTGATCAGCCTGCCACACACATGAACAGAAAAGGATGCATTAGCCTTCACACCAATGAGTAACCCCTCTGTTTGTGGTGAAGCGCTATTATACATTAACACTCTTTAAAGCTTCTCATGGGATTTTCTTAACAGTTACTCACGATATACAGTATAAGCCTCATGGTCATGATATTCTATCATTCATGACACACCTGCAGGAATGTCCATATGCAATTGTGAGACCGTTCCACAACTGAGAGCCAAGTTTAACCCTTGTACATCCAAATAAGTTGCCCTGATGTTCTCATAGAAAAGAGAACTGACATGAAATTATATTAATGATATTATGTTTCACTATCACTGAGCTTTTAACCAACTTTTAACCCTGTAAATGCCAGTTTGTATAAGAAAACCCCACAAAAATGTCATTATTTTCGGTGTACTAAATGCTAGTTTATTTTCACAGTCTAAGATATGTCAATGATTAAAAACAACATTGATATTGATGCATTGCATCAAACACTGCAGTGCTGCATAATACAGCACCAATAACCCTAGTGGAAATAGTAAAATAATGTATTTTATATGCCCCAAAGGGCAAACATGGCTCAATCTGGTAAATAGTTAGCAAAATAGTTAAAACTACAATTTTGAAGCCAAGGCTCTAGACGAAAAGCCTGATATAACAGAATGCATGATTTTATGCTGTAATGGCTGTGGGATTAAAAATTGTGGTTTTAATGGGAAGATTTTGTCCTTAAGGATCTAGGTGTCTATATTTTGGATACACAGTTTATTATAGACTCACTATAGGAGATGAAGTTGAACTTATGAAATCCGAATCAGCCAAAATGATAAAAAAAAATCGGTATGTACAGAGTGTCTGATTTACTAAAACAGCAGCTCATTATGCCGTCGGCCCGAGACTGCCCTCCAGACGCACACTGGGAGTAGAGGTTAGCAGAAACAGGGGTGAGATGAGATCACTGCAGCCTGTAGTGATTTTACAGTTCATTGATGGTCAAATTCAAATTTGATAAATTAAAACCAAACTAACCGTCCACTTTTCATTTGTGTTACAGTAATCAGATGTTATGCTCATTAATAAAAAGCTAATTGTTTCATTTTTGTTTAGAATAATCAGTTATATACAAATCTATATTTAGCCTGATTCACATTTATTTCCTCCACTACAACTTTCCTTGGGGCTCTTGACTTTGAGAGTTTTGAGAGTCATGTTCAAAGTTCAATATAAGGTCTCCTATATCACCTACTACTACTACTACTACTAGTACTAATAAAAGTAATGAAATACCACAAATATTAATTTGAGCATTTCGAAGATATATTCATTGTTGAGACCTTAATGATAACAGCTCTTTTCAAACAAATATGGGAATGTCCTTTTATTAAATAAAGAATAAATTACAATAATGACAAAGACATTAAGGTACAAAGAACTCAATACAACACTGAAAATGATATCTCAATACCACAGCAAATTTGAGAAAAGTGGTTATTAAATAAATGGACATAGTGACGTTCTACTGATTTAAAGGAATTAGTGATATGTGCATAGTGTGCTGTCAGTTTAGTTACAGGAGTTAAGACAGCAGCGTTTTTACCTCATGAAATAGCAATTTAATGTACACATCACACATTCAGAATTGCAGTGATGTGTGAACTGATTGGCTGTAAGCAATCAGGCAATATGGGCAAGCATGCACACATAAACACTGTTTCAAATTTCTGCTTGAAACCTTTGACTGCATTAAATTCACAGACAACTATTCGTTGTTAAGTTTGTTGCAGATGTCACATTTCATATCAAAATCACACAAATGCATATGAGTGTATAAAATGATGATTCAACTTAAAAAAGAAAGAAAGACTGATTTACTTGTAGTTTTGGCATATTTGTGCTCTACTGCAGACACTGCATGACAGAACAGTTTAAATGTTTCTGAGAAAAATTTGGTAAACATGTTTACAATTTAATAAATCTAATTGATTTGGAATAATTACACCAACACTTTGAGTGCATACCACTGGTGTAATATCATTAAAGCTTCTTGTAAACCTGACCTGGAGATAAATCTTAGTTATCACTGACAGCAGTAGAGGACCCAAACTCTGTAAACTTCATCAGGAAATAACACTGGACTGTGTAAAAATGTATCTAAAAATCTCAGCAGTCGGAATGTCTGAGGACACCAAGTATTTCTTGTTCTACTGAGTAACTGCTTATACATGGGAGAGTGCTGCCACCAAGTGGTGAACAATATTGATTTTATTTTAAAAAGGCATTTAAGGTGGAGTCAGTGGTTTTAATCCAATATACTTTTTGTCAAATTCAGCAATTATCTCCTCACGGTCCGCTAGCTGTCTCCTCTGTGTGTGCGCTGAAAAAGAAATTGAGTGTTCATACACAGTCCTGGCTCTGTAAATGGGAAACAAACAGAACAGGGGAAAGGCCATGGTTGTATAAAGAGAAAGTCAGTAGGAGTAAAGGGGCACTAAAAAAGGAGCACTGACAGGAGGGGTGTATTTCTTTAGGTGTTGAGTCCAAATATTAACAATCTTTGTCCAGGATCGCTGACTCCACCTTTAACACAAATATTGGTCACCACATCAGAGTTCTGTATGTTCACAAAAAGCATTGGCACAAGACATCAAACAGAAAATAATAATTAAAAAAGTAAGTTTTCTGTTCACCTATCATCAGGTATACTAATTACACCATTGGTCCTATTTCTTTTGGGTCAGAAAAAAATCTTTTCATGAAAGGCCAGTGGGTATAGTAGGTGAAAAATGCATTACATTTACCGAGCCTTACAAAAAACATGCAAAGGTAGTGTTTTTTCTTGAAAGTACATGCTGCAGGCTTTTAGATTAACAAATAAAATTGGGTGCACGTTGTCCATTTAGCTGTCAAAATAGTTAACAACGTCAATCTGAATCCAGAAAAAAAAGAGTAATATTTATTAAAACCACTGATGTGTTTCATACTTCCTCCGGGGTCATTGCAAGAGCATACACAACTAATGCAAGTAAGCAAAAATGCACTGGAGCACATTTCTTTCCTCTATACCCACTGTGGTGTAACAAAGCATGTTGAGCTGTATCATCATAAAATTTTCAGTTTGTGTGCACTATTATGGTGAACCATGTAGTTACAGAATCTGCAGTATGCACAGTCATGCACCTTGTGGACCATTTAATTACACACAATTACACACACACTGCTGCCCACAGAATTGCATTTCATATGTGACTGATGCTTTCTCTCATTTTAGTATGCAGGTTTGTGCAAGCAAATGGAAAAATGGAAAATCAAACATAAATAGCACAAGGGAACACTGGAGTAATTTGTTTTCTTCGTGAGGGTGGGTATAAAAGAAGACAGCACAGCGTGTACTGTTTGTTAAGCCCCCCCCCCGACAGTAAAGCCACAGGGATTCGTCGATTTGTCTGAATTCAGACATCAGTTGCAACACATCACTAAAACTTTTTTTTAAAACTGTGTCTTAAACACATAATAATGTGGCACTTTCTAATCTTACACAACCTGTTTCATGATAAATGACAAGGCATTGGCAGTTGATAAATTGTTAATTTTATAATGGCACTAAGTTAAATCAAATCAAATATTCATAGGAATGGCTTTAAAATGAATCCGGAGGGGTTTGATATGTGTTTGTGGGGAAGAATATGTAGAAGATTAAAAGGTTTTTCAAGCATGCAACGATGCCGTGGTGACAATGATAATAATATTTCATAGATTAATCCATCCGCTTCATTGCACTGTTTGTATTCTCATCTCACTCTGACTGAACTGACTACAGGTTGCTTTCTTGGGTGTCATTGGAGGATATGGGGTGGAGACCCCCGTTCTCGTTCAGTCTCTTGGCACGATACGTTTCGTAGTGAATGTTGTGAGTGACCTCCTTCAAATCCTGGAGGTGAGACCTGAAAAAGAGAGATACAGGTACACAGAGGGGCCATGTTACTAGTTATGTATTTATCTATTTGACAGGGAGGTATCAGCATTATTGTGTACGTTTTAGTGATTTTTATGTTTAGGTTTAATACAGCACTAAAATCTTGCCAACTGCATAAGCATTATTGAACCCAGGAAAGCATCTGAATCAATAGGATTTGCCAAAGAGTAACATTTAAAAAGATACCCTTATGAGCAAAGAATTTGGACAAAAATATGTGCTTATTATGCTTGTTTTCACAACATTATGTTTCATAACTGAAACTATTAGTCAATTAGTTTATTGTCAGAAAAAGTGACAAGAAACTATTTTGGTCATTGATTAATCATTTGAGTCATTTGTTTCAGCAGAAATGCCCAAACAAGTCCTGGTTCCAGCCTCTCAAATGTGAATATTTGCTGGTTTTCTTAGCCTTCTGTGGTAGTAAACTGAATATCAATATATTATAATAATAATATTCAATTTAAAGACTTCAATTGTGATTTTTCACAATTTTCTGACATTTTAACTCAAGAAAATAATCAGCAAAATATTCCTTAATGAAAATAATCATTAGCTGCAGCCCTATTTTATTTATTTTTTTTACCCACAATTTATGTTGTTGAATACTGTGACGCAAAGAAAGTTTCCTAATATGTTATATCCCATGTCTCTAATGGCTCCTTAAGTCCAGTTTATTGCATTGAGTTTGGTTTTAAAAGAGTTTTTTTACCTGATCAGGAAATCTCTCAGCTGAGCAAACTCACAATGGTTGGGGTTTTCAACTGCAACAAAAAAATTTCACAGAATCAAGTGTCATATCTGGTCCTTTGCACGACACTATCAATATTATTCCTATATGACTGTAAATGTTACTTATAAAGAAAGGCCATATAACCCACCTTCTACGATGCCCCACGCTGTCTTCCTCCCCAGAACTCGTTTGCCATTCACTTGATATTCTTTGTCGCTACCCACAACAGCAAAGGGCATCGCCTCCTATGAACAGAGACATTTCAACACGGTTTAGTGTACCGAAGAGAGCTGCACAAGGTTTATGAGATAAAACTAATACACACATGCCCCAGTGCCCTGACATTCTGTTTGGAGGAACCAGTGCGTGAGTGTATAAGAGAGAGAGTGGGTCAAGCTGGGTGTAAAGTAGGGATGAGGAAGACTACGGTGACCGACAGGGGCAAATGCCCTGTAACTTAAGAAAACACACGCAAATAGACAAAACAGAAGCAAATTAAGAAAATAACTTCATTAATTTGACAACACGTGCAGCATTCAGCAAACGCGCTGCAAATGCACACAACACAACCAAATACATAAACGCACTGCAAATATGAAACGATGCAAAAAGAAACGCACACAAACCCAGAAAACAAATGCGACAAAAAAACGCAGCATCCAGATTACACAACGGAAGTTCTCCAGACCTCTAGAGGGAGCAGCTAGTGGAACAGCTTGATTTTCGACCCCACGGAGAGAGAGCACTCTGCCTTTTTATTAGAGTTGGGTATGACTGCAGCCTGGAGAACTCCATAGACTGTATATTAAATTCATATTATTATTATTATTATTAATAACATAATATATTAATAATATACAGTCTATGCTCCCGTCTCATGCCCTCCCGGCTGGTGCCGTCCCCGTGCTTCGGCTTTTCAAAATAAAAGCTTGCGTCTGGTCCACTATGTCTTTGTACTTTGGTGTGTTGGATGTTTGTGAACTAAACAGTACGGCAATCATGCTAATGAATACAATAACCTTTTCATCAGATGTCTTACTTACAACACGTTGGAGTTAGCAAAGCAGTTTTGTGTTTGTATGTGCGAGCGGGATTTATTCAGATTGATAAATCCCACGGTAAATTGGCTGGTTTACTTAACAAGGACGGACTGTAAATCCTGTCTTTTTTTTGTATTTCAAGAGCGAATTGCTCCACAATATGAATACAGATTGATCACTTATTTTTGGTAACCGTTGTTGTATAATCACAATATTACACTTGAGGAGGCCTATACTTCAGTAATGCGCCTTTCGGACCTGGAAATTAAACCCTCTCATGTAATACGGCTTAAACAAATGTCAACATTAAACACTGATGCAGTTTTAAATGTTTTATTACCACAAGTTTACAGACGTCTCTGCTGATTGAGTATCACCTGTGACCTGAGCCGAGACACACCCACCAAACGAGAGAAAACATATCTCAAACATAGACTTAATATTTACAGTCTATGCAGCCGTTGCAGCTCTCTCTCTCTCTCTCTCTCTCTCTCTCTGTCTCTCTCTCTCTCTCTCTCTCTCTCTCTCTCTCTCTCTCTCTCTCTCTCTCTCTCTCTCTCTCTCTCTCTCTCTCTCTCTCTCTCTCTCTCTCCGTGGGGTCGAAAATCAAGCTGTTCCACTAGCTGCTCCCTCTAGAGGTCTGGAGAACTTCCGTTGGGTAATCTGGATGCTGCGTTTTTTTGTTGCATTTGTTTTCTGAGTTTGCGTGCTTTTCTTTTTGCATTGTTTCGTATTTGCAGTGCGTTTATGTATTTGGTTGTATGCTGCGCATGTGTTGTCAAATTAATGAAGTTGTTTTTCTTTTTGCATCACTTCTTTTTTTGGGGTTTGCGTGCTTTTCTTTTTACATCGTTTTTTATTTGCAGCGCGTTTATGTATTTGGTTGTGTTGTGTGTATTTGCAGCGCGCTTGCTGAATGCTGCACATGTGCTGTCAAATTAATGAAGTTGTTTTTCTTGATTTGCTTCTGTTTTGTCTATTTGCGTGTGTTTTCTTAAGTTGCAGGGCGTTGGCCCCTGTCGGCCACTGTAGAAGACTCATTGGACAAATGTGTGTGAAAGAAAGAACAGAACCACTTACTCTGATCTTGTCATTGTCGCTCTTGTCCTCCATGTCCTCATCAAACTCTTTCTGTGGGTAAAACTCAATCCCACCCATCTCCAGCTCCTTCCTTACCTACAGCACAAACCAAAGCCAGGGAACAACACAGATCTGTGACACAACTTCACCTGAGCACTGTTTCAAATCAGTTGTTTTAGCATTCATTTGTCATTTGTTTCTGGTTGCCCGATGAATGTAATATTTACTCTCCTTTTAGCTCTGTTTTTGGTCTCTACCACTAACTCCTGAGAGAGATATCTGGCTCTTTAGCTGCTAAATGCTTCACTATGTTCACCAGCTGGTCGCTAACTTTGTCTTACTGCTGTTTGGTGCTGAGCAGGTGGTGTACAGTGGGTTGTTAGAGCTTTTTCACTGAAAACAGCTGCCTGCTGTGGCTGAAAATTATGCTATGAGAGTGAAGCAAAAAGCTGCGGGACGTAAAACCAAAAACTTAGTTAAAAGATGCTAGAATGCTCCATAGAAATGAGTGGAACTGCAGAGTTGAGTGATGATTCTCTGTGGGTTTGTCACTACATACATCACCTTTCATATTACACATAGTCATTTAATCCATTGTAAATACAAAAATATTGATTAGAGCAGCTTTAAAGGCCAAAATATGTACTGAGCAGGACATTTTGAAGTTGAAAAATATACCTATCTATGTAGAAGACAAACATATTTTTGGCATTTCTTGATAACTATAGGCATCGACGTTGACATATAAATGGATACCATTATCAATACCATTTTGGAAAAATAAGCTAATATTGGCTGATATATAGGCCTTGCTGGCCGATTTATCAGTCTAGCTTCAGTGGAATCATCATTGGTAAAACTTACCCGCTGTTTGAACTCCTGTCTCTCCTCAGTGGTCATCGTATCTGCCTTTGCAATGACAGGAATAATGTTGACCGAGTGACTCAAGCGCTTCATGAACTCGATGTCTAGTGGCCGAAGACTGGGACAGAGATACAGACAGACACAGAACAGAAAAGACAGACAAGGAAAGTGAGTAAGTCGGTAGATTTAGAAGCTGTGATTCTCCCAGAACGCGCGCATGCGACAGTGAAAAGAGGATTAGAATAACAAATAGCAAAAAGGGGCACATAGATTTTATTAGTCATGCTTCATACGTTTCATTAAATTTCCCTAGTCGTGTAGCAATTAAAAAAGACTTATAGTGTGGAAGTTATTTGAAAAATGGGCTTATCATTAGACAAAGGTTGTGTCCCAGTTCTTGTTTGCCTGCACACAAAACATCCTGTCGGTCTCAATTACCCTGGCTAAGAAGGATAGGATACCCTGGCTGTATTACACAAAAGACTGTATCCATTTATCCACTAAAGAGCAATTTCACAGCTGCCAGCATGAGCCAATTGTGTTCAGAGGTGTTCAGGGGAGAGAATGTTGTTTCAATACTTTCAATAGTAGCTCTCTTGATTTAAGGCTTAGTTAATCTGAAATGAAATGTTTTTGGATAAAGGAGCATAGACTGTATGCTGTATATGTATGTATGCTGCTCTCTTTGCCAACAAATTACGAAAAACATGTTTTAGATCAGATACGTGACTTTACTAATCTCTAGTGCTGACAGAGTTTAACTCACGAGTGTCCAGTTGGGGTGATAAAATAGAGACAGCAGTGCACCCTGGTGTCAGGTATGCGCTTCTTTCTAGTGATGTTGACCTCCTCCTTTAGGAACTTCTCATACTGCTCATTGATGTACTTGGAAATGGGCTCCCAGCTGTGGATACGGCAGAGAGGGGCAGTTTGAGAGAACAAGTTACTTGGTCAAGAAAAAAGAGAAGGAGAAGAAAAAGACTTCACTTGAGTAGGAACATTTTCAATAAGGTTTCAGGGAACAAAATGTTGCTTTTGGTAAGGTGACAAGTAAACAATAGTTCTTGGTAAGATATGCAGTAATGATGACATTTATGCAGCTTTAATGATGCAGGAAAACCCACCAGTTGTCGTTATTAATTAGGTCTCCAAAGCCTGGAGTGTCGACAACTGTCAGCTTCATCTTCACACCACCCTCCTCAAGGACTGTAAGAAACATAAACCACAGTGTTGCTTTGTATTTGGAAAAACTATCTATTTTATAGAACTGGTCTGAATATTGAACATATTGAACACATGTTTATGTTTGGAATAAACAGAGAAACAGCTACAGACACAGCAAACAAAGTATGAATGATCTGATTGAGATATTTTTATGTCACTCACATGTCTCTAAAATTTATGTTTTATGAGAGGAACTCAGCAATGAGTAAAACAAGCCTGAGCAAACCACAAATTGAGCCATGTTTACCTCTTCGTTTCAGTTGTCAGCAGGGGTCGTTCATTGTTACCATGGAAACACAGCTCTCAGTTCAGAGACTATCTGATGTTATGGTTACTTTTTAGGCTTTAAGTAAGAAAGCCTAAATAATATCTTCTCTTTGTGAAAGAGATATTAGCAGAATAGATTTTTTTTTTTTTTACTAACAGTGAATCTTGTGTGCTTCGTTTGAGAAGTCCTATTATAATTTCAATGTGACAGACAGACACACATAGACTGGCTGGATAGTCGAAATATGCATTCTGAGAAGGTGGAAAAAGGATGACAGAGGTTATGTGAGACAAAAAAGACCATTTCAAAAGCTCAGTCTGTCAAACAAAAGTCAAATGAAAATGAAAAGAAGTTCTGATGCAGTTCTGTATATGTGTGAGCAAATATTATCTGGGCTGAAGATCAACAAGTCTGTCCACAGGCCCTGACAGAAAAACACTTTGAAAATCCTCACAGTTACGGACATTACTCCTAGGATTGATGTATTTGTGTCAGCGATCCAGTCGGAATCCGTAGGCCCAAGAACAAGCTGTACTAAAAATCTGAAAATGACTAAAAACATTTGTCATGACGTAGTCAAAGTCTTAGTCATGTTTCTTACTAAACCCTTTGCCTCCCTGCCTTAACCTTTTTTGATATGGTTGCCTGTCGTGACTGACCACCTTTAAACAAACCCTGCTTTGAACCATAGACACAATAAATTCTGGAAATCCAGAATGTTTGAATTTACGCTAGCACATTGACACCATTAACTGTATATAAAGATGGACGACACGTCTCCACTTTCTCCCACTGTACAAAAATGAAGCCAATATATCTGCCACTTCAGCTGCCATCTTGCACATTTGGAGCCAGAGTCTGCGCGCTAGTGACCGGGCGGTGGAGCCGTGGCATCGAAGTCCCGCCCATACCACTTGGTATGGCAGTTGCACCGCCCTCAACCATAAGGCTCGACAAAGAATGGTTAAAACTGCAAAGCACATCACTAGGACAGAGCTGCCATCCATGGCGGACCTCTACACCCAGCGGTGTAGGAAGAAGGCCCGGATCCCTGAACAACAATCTGTCGTCTGTCAGTGATCTGTCCATCAAATTTCCGTTGAATCCATTTTTTCATATTTAGATATTTTGCAAACAGACAGAACTGACAACCTTCTTCCTACTTTGTTGGTAGAGCTAACTACTCCAAATAGACACAGGTCAGGCAGTTAAAAAAAAAAATCATATCTAGTATAATTGTTCCAAAGCAACGTACCTGGAAGGAACATTCATTCTTAGTAAACGGACACAGCATACAAATCATCAAAGCCTCTCACACAAAGTACCTGCAGAATAAACAGAAGGTGGCCAGAGCATTTGTAGCTCAACTAAAATAAATGGCAAGCTCCCTTGGCAGCTACCAGGGTGCACTAATAGACTGTAAGTAGGCTATGTGGGACTTTTAAGAACGCGGCCAAAGATTGTTAATTTTCTCTGTCAAATTTAAATGCTGCTATAAATGTCTGGCTCTAAAAAAATAAGAGAAACTCTCTCCCTGTACTCACCATGAGACACCGCTTTGATGTCTACAGTTTTGGGGATCTTCTCATCACGGGCCCATCCTGCGCTCCTCCTGCTCACCTGGGACTTGAATAGGGTGTTCACCAGAGTTGACTTTCCGAGACCGCTGTGACCTGAGACGGAAAAAAATGAACGAACAAAGCCAAAGAGCAGGGAACAATTATATAAAAAGAGAGATGGAGAGCGTCCAGGTAAGAAGGAAGAATTTTGTTTGCTTTGCTTTTCTCCAAGAACTAAAATCCTAGACAAAGAATACAAATATTCTCTTCACAACTTTACACAGATATTCATCTTTTACCTAATTCTGTAACTTACCGACAACCATGATATTAAAGTCAAAGCCCGTCTTCATGGTCTTCTTCCTCATCTGCTCAATGATAGTGTCGATACCAATGTACCCCAGCAAAGTGGATCCACCGCTGGAGCTGTTGGAGTCTCCATGACCATGACTTCCATTGTGTGCTGCAGTGTGACCTCCAACATGGCCCGCACCATGGCCCACACCATGGCCCACACCATGGCCCACACCATGGCCGACATTATGACCCACACTATGACCGTGACTCCCGATGGGGACTGGAATGGCACTTGGAGGAAGTGAAACGCCGCCTCCTCCCCCGATGCCCGGGCCCTGGGGTGGGAAGGGGCTGGAGGGTGAAGGAGCCCCCACATTTGGGGGCTTGGCAGGAACGACTGGTTTGGGTCTCACTTCTGGAGGAACTATGTCTGACATGTCTGCAGAAGAAAAGGAGAGGAGGTGGATATACAATACAATTTTTCATCAACAGAAAATACTGCCACATTAGGAAGTAGGCCAGTAGAGCATGCTGAGGCCTCTCCTCCTTTTAAGTTGCTCTACATTGAAGAAATGGGTTGTTACAGTGGTCTTAAAGGTCAATATATTATTTTTGTCATGTACATCTAGCCACGCAGAGAGTTTTGGTTTTAAGACATCTGTCTTCAGAGTAATGGGGACATTGTTTGTGAAAAGAGATGTTGCTGTTGAACCTTATCAAGCGAATTGGGTATCGGCCAGATCTCACATATCCACATTGAATACAGTTTCTTCATCAGTGTCATTATAAAATTCTGTATTTCCAATTTCAGTGAGGGCCATCAGCCAAATTTCTAAAGCCACAGAAATCTCTAGTGTATGATAGTGTTTCTAGTGTAAGTCAGGTATCGGATCGGTACTCAGCGAGCGAGAACGATACAGGCCGGGACGATATATCAGCTGATAAGAGCTTATTGCAGATAAGTATCAGTGTAGATGTTGGCTGATAACAACAAATTGCCGTACAGAAATGCAAAATATATATTTAAAGTTATTTGAGGAACAGTGTCATCGTCCTTACTTGTCCACCAGAGAGCAAGTTTATTTTTCAGATGCAAAATGTTCTGCTAACGACATATCTTGGTGGTCACAATTAACTGACACGCTTAATAATACAAATACAATTTGGAAAACAGTTTCTGCACAATGCGTTTGCAATTAATACAGACTAGTGAGCAGCCCTATGTGAGAATATTTTCAAAGCGTGTTAGTTACCCCCCCCACCCCCCCTTTCAATGTTACAGTATGCATTGTTGTTAAATGTGTCACTATGTCGTTCGGTACCTTTTACCTTACTTTTTGTAAAAGAGTAAATATAAATATATAAGGTAATTAGTAAATCGACTAAAATGACTACTGTCGACTCAAATTTGAATGCTTTCCAGTTTTCTCAGTCTACTGTGATAGTAAACTGAATTGGTCAGACAAACTAGACTTTAGAGGTTTAGGATGTTACAGTGGACTCTGACATTTGGTATTTTAGACCAAATGACTACGTTAATTGATAATGCAACTCACCACAACTGAAACTATATTCACCACTATTTTATCAGGGTGAATAAATCTCAGAAATGGATACTAAATTGGTATATGCATGGCTTGACACCACTACTGGTAAGTTAGAAAACAGTGTATGTTTTTTTGTGTGAACTGATCCTTTAAGTGAAGCAAACAGTGCAGGCAGATGGTAACAGTAAATTGATTACCTCATCCCTACAGGGTGTGCACATGGATCAGCCTGCTGCCATGCTTTAAGTCTGTGCATCCGCAATGCTAGATACAGATGACACAGGTCACTGAGGCAGTGGCTGTCACTTTGATTCATGCAGCCCAGCTCCCCCTCTCTGCTTGCCCTCCTGCTCCATTGAATCATTGTGAGCTAAATACTGCAGGCAAATCACACTTGAAAACTAAAACATACAATAGCTGCTGACATGATAGCTATGACATGTTTTCAATACTAAAAATCCGTCCGTTATTTTTGTTCTGGGTGGACGTGCAGATTAACGTTAAGGGCCACTACAAGCCACTACAAGGCTCCATGTTTAAGCTAACCATTTTGTATCTTTTTACAACACACGAGGTAAGCTCCATCACAGCCTGTCGAGCTCTATTGTCTCTCTCCAGTCATGCTGGATAATAACGTTAACGTTACCAGCTAGCGGCGGCTCCGTGTTAGCTGCTAGCTACTAACAATCCGCTGATGTAGCTACGTTAGTGTCACACTTACCGATTCCCGTTCAATTGACCCGCAAATCTGCTTTTAGTTGACTGACCGATCAGTTGTCGCTGTCTGGGCCCGATAACAAACGATGTATATCCAAACACAGAGATAACAAGATGAGAGGGGTCATGTGAATAGTCTGGGTACCTTTCCTTCCCTCCGGCCCTGAGCCCCCCTTTTCCGTTACCAAGGTGACAAGAGGAGAGGGAGTGGGGAGATGCAGCGCGCATGCGCAGTATGACTACCTCAAAGGGAAACCAATTTGGTACAGTGTCTTCTGTCAGTAATGCATGCAGACTATTTTTAGGGACCATTTTAGATTACATTATAATTGGACAAAGTTATATGGTGAAAGAAGTATTCAGATCATACACTTAAGTAAAATTACCCGTAGTTCAATGTACAATAACAATACACCATACAAGTATAGGTTCTGCATTCATACTTTTACTTAAGTTAAAGTGTAGAAGTATTATGAGCAGAATATACTTAAACAAAATCAAAATGGATCACTGGTGCAGAATGGCCCCTGCCACTGTTATATTATTGGATAAGTATGAGCCTATTTACGCAGAGCTACATTTTAATGACTTTATATATCGAAATACATCATATCTATAGAATCATATTGTATTTTGCGTAAAATCGTACTTTGTAAAGACTAGTATTTGTAAATGCAAGATAAATGTAGTGGAGTAAAAAGTACAACATTATCCTCTGAATGTACTGGAGTTGAAGTAGCAAAGAATTTAAATACTAAAGTAAAGTACAAGTACCTTAAAATGGTACTTAAGTACAGTACCTGAGTAAATACAGTTACATTCCACCACTGTATTGACCTAATACCTCAATGTCAAAAAACACTTATTTCAGTGGCAGGATATGTTATATTAATGGATTATTATAACTGATGCATTAACATGTAAGCAGCATTTTAACATTGTAGCTTGTCTGGGTGGAACTTGTTTAAACTGCTTTACACAGTGGTGGGTAGTTTGATTTATAACAAACCATATTTTACAAACTTATGTTTTCCATTTAAAATCATAATCTGCTAAATAAGTGTAAAACAAATATAGTGGAGCTATCTGACAATCAACCTTAGTTGGACTACAGAACTGATGGACATACAGTATGCAACCTTTTTTTAATCAAGGCTATATCCTGTGATATTACTACAGGATTTACAAGGGTGACTTACCTAGTACCTAGTACTTAGTACTCACAATTTAGCTCTGAGTTGCTCTCCTGTCGTCCTTCTTTAGCTGTCCTTTCTACATTGTGTTGGCTGTGTTTGTTTGTCTCTGTGGAGGGCTGTGTTGGAGGGTTAGGGTTCGATAGAGTCTGCTAACCAACGTTGTAGTGTCTCTCTTCAGCATGTCTGTTGCTCTACTGATAAGGAGCAACGTCTTAATTCCCTCTGCTATCCTCTTTGCCCCCCCCCCCCCACCCCAATCTGACTTCCCACCCCCTTAGATATAAAAGTATTGGACTTTCAAACAAGCGATGAAAGAGTCCCTGCCATGTGTAATTTAAGGGATTGGTTGACTTTGTTCAGATAAAGTCTTCCAAGTGGTTTGGATATCTCTGTACTCACCCACGTACACTGACCCCGGGTAATACATGGTGACGTAATACGGGTCCTCTGGCTCCTCCATGATAAATGCTCTGTCTGCTGGAGAGTAATTTGGTTGTTGTAGTGGGGGGAAAGCTGTTGTTGTTGTTGTCTCGTCTGGTCTCTGGTGCACTCTGTGCTGTGGCTGATGTGATGGCAGGTCAAAGACCCCCATTGAACTGATGACAAAACTGTTTGTGTTGAATGGGCAGTATTTCTCTGAGGGATATTGTTGTAGCTTTGTGGGCACCCCAGGATGGTCAGATGGTGCAAAAATATCTAGGTCAGGTTTTGAAAGGGTCGTTTTTGATGTGGCGCACTCAACAGAAGCAGGTCGGAAGGCCTCCTGTGTCTGAGGTGCCTCCAGACATGTCTTAAATCGATTTAATCTGTGTGCACACTGAAGAGACTCCGTTTCATGATCAATGCCTCTTGACTGACAGCTGTAATCCTTTGAAACACAGTCGGTCTGAACTACTGGGGCCAGAGCCTTAGACCACAATCTGTGTTTCTGAGGAGACTTGATGGTTTGAGACACACTGGTTTGTTGAGAGAGTTTAGATGAATTTCCTGTAATTGTCTGCATGTTGTTTTCTTCACGAGGCCACCTGAGATTGGATAGAAATGTTGTATCCACTTTTGTGTCACTGTTGAAGTCAAATTGTCTTCTCTTGGTCTTAATATCGGGTGACTGATTCAAGAGAGGCTCTGTGGAAAATACCACTTTGGGAGTGGTTGGGGAAGCTGGACTTCTCTCATAATACATTTGTTTATATGATTTGTCATTGGAGGTGTAATTCCTCCTCTGAGGGTAGTCTATACGCTTCCTGTGAATGTTCAGGCTCGACTGAGTAGCCTGTAAATCAAACACTGACTGAGACTCTCCCTGAACAACATTAGCAAAATGAATCCCTTCAGACTCTGAGAGAGACGTTTGTGTACCTGTCGCTCCACTTGGCAGAAATCCCTGTTGCTGTTTGATGTTTGACGTCGGTTTAGGGATTAAGGTCATGTTTATATTCCTAGGTGGAGGCTTTGGTTTATCTTTTGCAATATGTTCTCTTTTACTTAAACCAACTGTGCCTTCCAAAAAGCAGGAGTTTTGAGACGTGGCTGCTTGTCTCTGGAACTCAGAGTAAGTCTGATGTCGAGACATGGGACAATCTCTCCTCAACCCAGGATGAGTAAAATCCAGTAAAGCTTCATGGTCAAGAATGTCATGTTTTGCCTCATTTGAAGACATCTGTTTAATGGACTCATGCTCAACTTTAGTATTCGATATGGTTATTGATCTAGCACGTCTCTCTTTAGCGACAGGAGAAGGCTGCTTGCCTCCTCGGCTATCCAAACTCATCCCTTGGCACAGGGAAGTAGGAGATGGACTCAGTCTGGGTGTTGGGACAGTCAGAGTTGGAGATACACTCTGCATCGGCTGAGGCTGGTGCAATAATAGAGAAGGATCACTGAACTGTGAGGCGGGGAGATGAAGAAAATCCTTTGGCTGTGGTTTCAGAGTGGGAGAGGAATTTGGCTTTGGAGCAGGAAAGATGGAGATGCTGGGCTTTGCAGAGAGAGTAAGAGCGCTGTATGTTTTGGGCTTGGTTCTTGGGAGGGTTGAAGCTCTTTCTCCGTGGTTTCTCTGTGTATGCTGACATGATTTACTCCAAGAAGGCGAACTGGATGTCTTGGAGGAACAAATTGGGAGAAAAGACCTGCAGCCAAAAGAAGGAAGAAAAAGTGTAAACTACAAAAAAAAATATTTTAATATTTACGATATTAACACAACATAAAACTGAGAAAAGAATACAAGCTACAGCTTAATTTACCTGTCAGTGTTTGTCTGTCTAGTGTTGTGTTTTTCACAGATCAGTCCCTTCTTATCAAATGATGGGATTTGAATGGCTTTCTTTTTGATGACAGGAGAAGAGAGGGACAGAGGAGGAGACAAACAGACTGATGGATGTTTGCTTGTCTGTCTGGAGGATGCAGATACTTGAGGGATCAAAGGTGCCAGACGGTCATAAACACTCATTCTGTTGTAAATTGTGAGAAAAGAGATGAAAACAAAGACTGATTTAATTGATTGGATTATTTATGTTAAGAGTGGCAATACCACAATGTAAAAGTACTCAAAACTTTTAAAGCACAGAAATATCTGCAAGTGCTAACAGTAAAAGTACTCATGCAATAAAGGCCCTTGTGAGTTATATTACCATATTTAATATCATGGTATTGTATGGTGTGATTGTTAATACTAATGCATTAATATGTAAGTTGCATTTTACTGCCGTTTAGGTGAAGTTTTAACTATTCAAATGCACCATATTCTATAAATTAATTAAAAAATAATTCTACATAAAATTTCAATCTGCAAAGTAACAAGCAACTATAGCTGTAAAATAAATGTAGTGGAGTAGAAGTATAAAGTAGCATAACATGGCACCTCAAAATTGTTTAAGTACAGCACTTAACAAATATTACCAAGTTACTTTTAAACACTGCAAATCTGAAACAATATGACAGCTATGCACTAACACTATTAATCCCACTACATGACACATCTTAGCAATGAAAAATGCAACTTTTGAGGAAAACAGACACTAACCTGCTGTCTGAAGCAATATCTCTGTTGTTGACACACTGAGTGAGTAAATAAGTCACAGAGTGCGAGACGGGGAACGCAGTAGGAAGTAGTGGGCACAGAAGTGCCATTCTCTCCATTCCTCGACACTGAAGCTGCTCTGTTTCACTCCCACTCTGGTCTCTCATTTTGTTTAGTTCATGGGACGTCTGTGACATCTGAATGTGGTCTTACTGTAGTATTCTGTCTAATTACAGTACAGATCCTTCACTTTATCAGTAAAATGTACTTAAAAGTATCAAAAGTAAAATATACAGGACCCCTGATATTATTTTATATAACATTATTAGTTATATAATATTATTATTATATATATATATTGTTAATACTGATGCATCAAGTAGAAATGTACTGCTGTAGTTGGGTGAGGTTGTTTTATATATATATATATATATATATATATATATATATATATATATATATATATATATATATATATATATATATCGTTCAGTCCAATGGTTCTCAACATAGTGGTTGGGCCCCCTCCAAAGGGTCACAAGATAAATCTGAGGAGTCTTGAGATGATTATAGGGGAATCATAGAAAAAAAACTAAGTTCTGCCAAACAAATTGGTATTATTATTTTTGTAAATTTTCCTTTTTTTGTGAAATATTGGACACTTTTCCCTCTTTGAGTGAGAACATAAATAATTCAAAGGAGAAATGTCTCTTTGGTCGAGTTTCTTTAATTGTTTTTATAAGATTATATGTTTTTAATGTAAAATCTTAATTTAAAAAGTTAATACAGCAGTCAGATAATTGTAGTGAAGTATAAAGCAGCATAAAAAAGAAATACCCAGGTTAAGTGCAAGTACCATAAAGTTGTACCTAGGTACAGTACTTAAATATACTAAGTTTCTTCCCACCACCGTTGCAGATAGACTACATAAATCTTAAATATGATCAACTTCATAATAACATGCAGATTAAATCCAAAGAATTGAGGATTAAACAGCTTTATTTTGTATGAACAAAGGAAGCATATGATCATCAAAAGAGGGTTGTTACACACCCAGTTTCCTCACCATGCTGTCAAGTAAAAACAATGAAAACAAAAAATATACACTTTGAGCATTACCAAATTTTCAGTAATCTTGTTCATCTAGGATAATTTTGGCATCTTGAGTAAATTGTGTTGCATTTATTCAGTACATATTTTAATAAAGTCACTACTAACACCATTTTGGCACAATGGCACAAACAATCCACATGCTTCTCAGCAGCTGCCGTGCAGACATAACCAGAGAGAGAGAAAGAGAGGATTGAAAACCCTCCTCACTGGCGACATATTCATTGCACTTCTGTCATTCACTTCACTAATTTAATGCACAATATAAGTAGAAGTAGAAGTATAACTTCATGATTTATGTAAAGTGATTGTCAAATTACAAAACGTATGTAAAAGTTGGCACAAGTAGATGATGGCGTGACATTTACATCATGTTTAAATCACATTTCTAAAGGGCAACATGTCCTCCAACCACATCACAATCTTATCCTGCATGAAGTCTTCTCCTCCGTGCGCATTTGGCTTCCCCCTCTGCTTCACTTTCCCCTGATCTCTACATAAAGTATGTTAGAGGTCAAAGAAAAGTTGGAATGATAGGACAGGGCATTCTCTCCTCCATCTTTCTCAAGGTGTCGGCTCCCATTCCACCGGTGTGCTGGCAGAACCCCTGTCCAGATGGCCTCCCGCCTTGCTCCACCTCGCCCTCTTGATCATATCAGGGCATTGCTATCGTCATCTCTGCAGTTCACACTGGCCACCAGCGGGTGATGCCGGACTGTTTTGTTGCTCCACTTGTGGGCATCCTGCAGCCCTGGCTCGAGGAAGTAAAGGCACGCTCCGAAGCCTGCCAGCACCAAAACCGACACCAGCAGGTAGAGGGGGACAAACCAGTCCAAGAACAGCCACGACATCACGGCTGTCACATAGAGGGAAGGGAAGGGAAAGGAAGGGTGGAGGAGGGAAGGACAGAGAACGGATGAGGAGACAGAGAGGAAAGACATGACAGAGAAAGGGAAGGAAAGGAGGAGAGATGTTCAGGTTTTTAAAAAAGTAATCCTTCAGGGTGAAATATCACGCATGACAGACTGCAGCATCTCTGTGTCCCCTTATTTTTTGTCATTTCTTAGAAAGCTATCATCGATACAGTCACATGCATCAACACAATCAGCTCCCAGCCTCCAGTCTGTCACTGCTTCTATCAGACTGAGATACAATGATTTTTACACGCAGGTGTTGTACTAAAAATAGTGCTCAGTAGTAAATAAAGCCATCGTGCTTACCTGCAGACGCTGCTGAATCTGTTGGTCTCTTGGTCTTAGATGGTATGTGATGTGCAGCAGTCGTGAGTCAAATCAATCATCAGATTATTTCCAGCGCCGCAGCTCTGACTGTTGCATGTGAGACAGCGAAAGGTGCTCTCCGAGAGGCACAAGAGACAGAAGCTGCATGCGGCTCTTATCCTACCAAGCTCCTCTCTCTGACGTTCAAAAGGAGGGGTGGGGGTTGCTATGACAACACCCCTGCTGATGGTGGAGAGGATGAAGGGAGTGGGAGGGAAACTTATATAACTATAATCATTTTTTGGGGGGAGTGTGACAAGGAGGGGACCCTTCAGATGTCTGTGGATGCTCACCGCCTTGCTGCTCGCTGCGTAAAATCAATTCCACTCCATTTAACAGCAAGGCCATCACACAGTTTATGTGACATTGAGAGAGAGGGGGCCATTTTTGTGTGAGCCGTACCTCTAATATCTGCTCTGACTGACGGCAGCTGCAGACTTTTATGGAGTCAGTCCCCTGAGTAAAAGTGGTGTGGAAAAGATTTTTTTTTTGTCTTGCTTGCTCCAAGACATAGGCTGAATACAGAGAGGATTGGCCTACATAATGAAAAGTTGTCAGAGGATGTCATCTCTTTTAATGACCATTTTTAGCTCATTCTGCACAAGCGTCACATTGATGAAAAGCAGCCGAGTTAAACACATCAGCAGGCACTGCACACATAGACATCAAAGGGGCTTGAGCACCTGCCATCTTTTTCCTTGAGAGAAAGTGCCTTTTTTCTGGGGAGCTTCTTTTTTTCTTTTTCTTTTAATAAATGAATATATATTCCTGTTTGCGCACAGCTTCCCTGTCAAACAAATGTATTTATTGAATAAAAAATCTAAATATTAGGACGGGAGATTAAACTTTGTTGCGTTCTGATTAAAATAAAGGAAGTCAGAGTTGTGTTAATATATTTAACGTTTTGTGAAAAAATATTTTTTTAAATAAATAAGAATGAGAAGTGCCCTTTTTCACTTGAGACCCTGCCCCCCAAAATGTCTGTGCATATCCCTGCAGATCAGCTTCAAATGAAATGGTGACATGCAGCATCCTGGCCGTACAAGTTACATAAAGAAACAACAGATTAATTGAACAAATTAAATAAATGTTCTGTCCTGAAAGCTGAAGCTGATTTGAATCAGATCTGGTTCTTGGTTTTGGTTTATTGACAGCATTATATATATATATATATATATATATATATATATTGTCAACTATAGATAAATGTAAATTGTACTTCTGTTTGTATGTGTTAGGTCTGCAAATGTTTAGAATTTTTAGTTAATCAGTAGCAATTTCATCAATAATTGATTCAGTGGAGGTTTACACATTTATATATGATTATATATATATATATATGACTTTATAATGGAGTTTTGTTCAAATGGTATCAGAAGGGAAAAAATTTGCAAGCAATGCTATGTTAATGACTGAGAGAGAGGGGAACGCGTACTGAGCTTAAAGTGGGAAATTTCACAATAAAAATGTATGTGTGTGTGTGTGTCTCCACTATGGCGGCAGCTGCTGTGAGAGCACTTTGGGCTGCAGGAAGTCACAAACAAATGGAGCGACGACTTTGGGATCATTTAGATGGATGTGATGATTGCCTGATACCGTCACCACTCTGTGCTGAGAGAAACAAATGATAATGAACATTTGAATAAAAGCAAACATTACTCATATTTCAAGCTTCTTTGTGTTGTTCTGTCAGTCAATGTTTTTTCATCAACAGCTAATTCAGCTTTTGTAAAAGTTCACTGAGAAAGATCCTTTTGCCATTATTATTAAAATACTGTACATTTAGCATATTATGTTGTTTACTTTGTGTCTATCACAGTTACATCCCTTACTATCATCACTACCCCATCTGTTTGTCGTTCATTCTGCACGTTTGTTTATTTTTACATATATCTACGTACTTTTGCACTATCTTGTTAGACTGCAGTCTGCTAAACTGTATGTTGTTGTACTGGTACTTACTGAATCTACTCTAATCTCTTCCCTCTCTAATTTCTCCATCATTTCAGCTTTCCCACACTGACCAAGTTCTTTTCATTCATGATTTCCTATTGCATCATACCTGGCCAAATGTCAGTTCTTGGTCTTTTAGACATACTAGTGCAGACCACCATCGTCTAGACTTTGAGGGATCCCTTTCCTACTTCCTGAGCCTATATTTAATAAAGATACTTCATGTCGATGGAATGTTATCACCAAAATCTTTCTCTGCTGCTAACCTTAATAAATACTGCTGTACACTTCCAATTGATCTCTTATCATTGAACTATAATTGGGAACGAGGCTTTAATCAGAAGCGATTAGCTATTCTCCCCCTCAGTACTTGAGGGTCTCATGGTCGAGTACTCCAGCAACTAATCTGGAGCCCTCATGACCCTGTATAGGGAATGAGGAGGGTGGGTGTTCACCCTGGCAAGATTAAAAACAAAACTTGCCTCCAAGGTCGGATGAACTCTTTGAGTCAACGGCCATACATCAACATGGAGCTGGGATCCGATTGAGGCAATTGTACCAAGCATAGCTTATACTTTTGGCATTCCCTGCATCTGGAGCTTCTCGCAGACGTACTGGCTGTGCCTATCCTCTGATTCCGAGAACTTCAGAGAAGAGAAGCCCTTGATAAGTGAGAGGACCACCCAAGGCAGCTTTAAAGTCCTGGCGGCAATTTTCGCATCGCATCCTCACATCTTAATATGTGAAAAGCGCCACGCATTGTCATTCATGACAGAAGCATGCCAAAGAGAGTACTTGATCAATATGCAGCATGTTCAGTGAGTCAATGTTAAGGTTCCCATCTATATACCTTTAAGAGAACCCGTAATCTATCTAACATGCTTGTAAGGACTGAAGTTTAATGTTTCTGAAACTGTGTACCTTTTCATTTGATGATCATACGTGACCTTAACAGCAAACAAGACTAACAGTAAAAAAAAACTGCCCATGGCATAGAGCACACATTCTGACGGGTCACAGATTTCGGCATAACATCGGAAAAGCCTGTGTTAGCGTATCCAGCCAGGTAAAGGGTAGCCGGAGATTTCTTTATATAGGCAATTGTATTTTAATTTTATTTTTAAAATAGTTCTGTAGTTATGACTGATACTGGGGGGGGCATCACTGGAAAAAAGGAAATTAAACAAAGAACAACTAAAAGCTAAAAGGGAAAGTGACAGACCACAAGCGAATACCCAATTACGGGATTGTAAATGATTCAAAACCGACCCCGAATTGACCCTCAGGTATGTAATATGTCTGTGTTTTTGTTGTTCATTTTGTTTCACATTAATACTATTTAGCTGTTTGCTTGTATAATCTGTATATTGTTTTGTGAAAGTATATTTTTGTTTTTGGCTGATAAATTCATGGGATTTACTTCTGGGAAGGTTCCCTGTTAGGTTTTCAGTAAAGAAGGTCTGAGGACACCTTTGTGACTATAGGGAGCCATTTGGCACCTGTTGGTAATAAGTTGACACTCGATATCAAAACTGAAGGACTATAGACCTTTTTCACAGCAGACATATTGACTTGTCATAGCAGAAAAAGTAATTTTATTAACAGTGTTTCAGTTTCGGTAAGTCAATGCCAGTGAGCCAGTATGCACAATACCAGGACCCTGAAACTAGCTCACCTACAATCAACGTATTGCAGTCATTTATAATGATATTAATAACATTTTGACAAGCCAAAATGTCTGCTGTGAAAATGGTCTATTGGACACTGAAGAAGGCATAATCGAAACATCTGTGCATTTTTCCCCTCTGCTAAATTATGACATTAAAATGAAACAAAACAGGAATCTGATTTGGTGTGTGAGCTCTTTTTGCACTTTAAGTTTCACATCTATAAATATTTCTGCTCATTCTGAGACATTGAGTCTGTACTATGGTACTGCTTTTAGATCTGTGCAGCTGCCTGCCACAATAGGTTTAATAGATCAACACAGACACCAACACAGTGTTTAAATCCCCAATTATTACATTATCTACATGTGCATGTGTTGGTGCAGGGTGGGTCAGGTTTGTCACATACGTCAACGCAATTAATACAGTTTAGTGTTTTTACTGTCTGTAAAAAACTTTTTTTTCCTGCAAATTATATTTATATATTTTTTTTCTCCAAGTTTCAAACTCACATTTCTCTCACGATATCCTTGAAGAAGTTTCAGTTGGTTTGATTCTGGTGCTGCACCAAAGCCTTTGTCTCCTCTGAAAAAAACAGATTTTAAACATGTTCAGTATGACATGCTTTGATGATTTCATTAAGGCACATTAAATTATTGAATTAGGACCCACAAGGGGACTTGAGACAGTCATAACATTATAATGCAAACATCCATTTCAGGTTAATCAGTATCTTACAGAACAACTAGAACAGAGGCTTGAATCCTCAACTGCATCTCCAGACTCTGCTCCAAACTGATGGGCACTATGTTTTTCTGAAAACATAAAATGAAACACATGTACTGCACAAGCTGTATGTTAAACCTCTGGTGTGAAAAACACTTAAAAGAAAGGAGGTGGTGAATGTGGGGGACGGTTTGGGAGGTTAAAAGTGACTTACAACATTTACTCGCAGGTCTCTGGAGAATACAAATCCTGCTGGAGAGAAAGATATTCAGCAGGCAGCAGATGAAAAAAAGTGAGATTTGAAAGAAAAAAATATAAGACATACCTTCGTCAACTTGAACTAGACCTCGCTCTAAAAGGATGTGCACTGACTGTTCAGACAGAGTCGGGTTTGCAGCCAACAACCTGAAAGAAATACAACACTTTAGCCAACAGCAGACTTTGGTAGTATACTAGAAATCTAATAGCCATATTTTATTTTGGTCTGTTTTATCTTTCGACGAGATTTATTATATTATGTTAACACATTAGTATTTAGTATTGCATTCCTTTAAAATTGTTGGACTCATGATGGAGTTTTGAAAATGGATAAAAATACAGAATGAGAGATATTGTCTTTTGTATTCCACATATTCTTCTTCCTTGTAAAAAAAACCTGCCGCCTACATTACCCACAATGCAATGTTGACAGTTCGGTCAGATATTTGGGTGTGCTGTACTAGTGGTAGCCTCGAGCAGAGATGAGTTACAGACATCTGGTAAACTCACTTCACTTTTTCATTTTTAAAGTTGTAGTCTTTAATCCCAACTGACGCTGACTCAAGTGACATCACTTGAGGTACTTTATCAGACTTAACGCAGCACCCTCTGGAGCCACAAAAGGCTTTAAACAACTTTTCTAACATATGCATTAGCACTTCCCCTTTTAACACACTTCACATAAGCACAAAACATCCTACACAGATTAAGGTTTATTTAATTTGAATTGGTCATAAACTGGAGTGGTGTAGTACCTCTCAACTGCCTTCTTATAAGTGTAAACTCTTTTCTTCTCTTCTGTCTTTTTTTCAAACTGAAGCACGTCATCCATCCCCTGCCTAATCACTTTGAAAATAAAAATCTGCAGGAAAAGAGACAGACGTTACTGACAGGAGTGGAATATGAAGATAATGCAATACTACTGCAGCAATCAATTGTTACTATTAGATTACCTTCCCTTTAAAGGCTTGAAATATGCAATATAGTGATAATTAAAAGTGTTGAAGTACTGAATCTGTAGGCACGAATCCAAAGCAGTCCAGCAGTACGACAGCATCCACCATCTCAGGATACAGCGCACTGAACTGTGGAAAACACAATATGCACCATGTATGATACCACGCAAAAAACATACAGTATTATATACAATATTCTGTGTAAGGTGTGAAAACAGTGATAAGTTGTACATGAGGAATCTTAGTTACCATTGCAGCGATATTGCCACCTGTGAAAGAGTGAATAAATACTCATGCTCAAAGCTTTAGAGACTCGTTAAAGTCATTTTTTTGTTATTGACATCAAATAGATTCTGGCTTTGATTGTGAGGCTTTTCATTATAGATTAATCTGTTGATACATTTTTTTCATTATTCACTTAGTCATTTAGTCTATAAAGTGCTAGAAAAAAGTGAAAAATGTCTAAGCTAGCACCTTCTAATAGCTTATTTTGTCCCACCTACAAAACTCAGCGTCAGTACATGTGAATCACTCACCCATACTGTGGCCTATGATGGAGAATCTTGTCCAATGGAGACCTGTGGGAGTTATTTAATAGAAATCACATCTGATTAAATCTAGTTTCACTTATAGGGCTGTACTTTACTGTCACAGAGATGCACAATAGTCCTGAGGAGATACAACTTCTTGATATAATCAGATATGAGTGGAACTAATGGCTAAAAGGATCTTGCAACTTCTTGAACTCACACACCGTCAATGACTCTGCGTACATCTGCCACGTTTGCAGGAAAAGTATAGGGAACTCCAGCAGGACGATGGGAAGACAAACCGTGACCGGCCAGGTCCACCGCCACATATCTGCACTCTGACAGGAAATAGAAAGAGATAACTTTGGTGGTCCTCATGTTTGTGACCAAATTCCTCCAAAACTAATAACATTCCCATCAGCCTCAGTTACTTTTTGTTTAGTGATAATTAGCAAATGCTAGCACGCTAACACTCTTTACTAGTATGTTGAACACGGTAAACATTATACCTGCTAAACATGTTAGCATGCCAAAGTTAGTATTTGGTAGTACAGGGCTGCTAGCATGACTGTTAGCCTAAGCTTTGTCCCAAATCCACACTACTAAGTCACAGTATGTTAGCAGTTAATATAAAAAAATATTAACATACTTCACCATTTTATCCTTACAGGAAATTATAAGTGTGCAAGACACCAAAGAGACATCAAAAAGGTTTTTCCTAACATTTAATAACTTTTTCAAGCTGTTTTGCCAACACTTACAATTTATCTTATTTGTTTCCCAATTGTAAGCTGCTCCTCCATTTCCTTTGTGCATTGCATTGTGGTTGAATAGTGTGCAGCACACTCAAAAGTCGACAGTATTTGGTATGCATGCTGTCTGCTTTGAGTGTAGGCTACTTTATTTTGCCACACACTATTTCTAAAAACCTGCTTAGACTCAGTGGGTAGTGTGGATTTGGGATACAGCTTTTGTCTTGTTAAAATAGGGGTACAAGGTGGAGGGTGAGTCCCATTTTAATGACCCTCATCTACTTTGTCATAGTTTACCTTTGGGTAGAAGGGGAATGAGAGTGTTGAATGTACCACAGTTGTCAGCCCAGCCGTGCAGGCAAAGCACAGGACGGCCGTGATCAGGACCCCAGACTTTCCCTCTGATCTCTCCCCATGGGACTGGAATAGAGAGCTCTGAAACTGGACACATTACACAAAACAACACCTCAGAAAAAGGATTAAAAAAAACAAGGATCTGACCTAAATTTACTGTTGATATAAATTAGCAACTACTAGATTTAACTACATCCATGACTCCTGAAAGTGGAAAAATGTTAAATATCTTGGGTCACTGAGAAATATTACCTGCATGTTTAATTGTAGATGACATTTCAGTGTCTGATGACCCTCAGATTTTGTCGCTGACAAATGAAAAAGGAGAAAATCAACTGCAAAGCTGAATATCCAGCAAAAACAAAGTGACTACAATAAACTAAACTTAAAGCTTCAAACTAAACCCTGAATTGTGTGTTTAACAAATTAAACCTGCAGACATACTCTGACCTTTGGAACCTGAAGGAAACATAAACAGCCACCAATGATTTTATTGGATATGCATAAGGACAAGTTGCTAGTATGGCCAATCATCATACACTGCAGAGGCGGATCTTATATTCCAACAAGGTTACAACTCTCTACTCTCCTGTCTGTCTACATTCCCTCAGTAATTCCTGTCAGGCAGTCTCCTGCAAGGACAATAAATCTGGGAAAGAGTGAAATCTGGTACATGCCACCATCATTCATCCCTCTCTCTGTAATGAGATGATCTCGAGTACAGTGCTCTCTTACCACAGCTCTGTCGTCAGCAAACTTGATGATGGTGTTGGGAGTCGAAAGTGGTTATACAGTCGTGTGTGTACAGGGAGTATAGCAGGGGCCTCAAAACACAACCCTGGGGTGCTTCAGTGAGCACCCAGGCCTGAAGGTGGAAGAGATGTGTCCATCCACCCTCGCCACCTGGGGCTTGTCCATCAGGAACTCAAGGAACCACATGCACAGTGGTGTTTGATCCTTAAGCTTTGTGATGAGCCTGGAGGGAACGATGGTGTTAAATGCTGACCTGTAGTCATGAAAAGCAATTTCACATACCTTTCTTTTCCAGGTGAGATAGGGTGGTGTGGAGCATGTGTGCTATGGCGTCTGACGATCGTTTTGGATGGTAGGCAAACTGTAGTGGGTCCACTGTGCGGGGTAGTAAGGAGCAGTATAATCCTTGACCAGTCACTCAAAGCATTTCATCACTATAGAGGTTAGTGCCACTGGGCGGTAGTCATTCGGGCAGGCTGGTCTTGTTTTCTTGGGCACAGGAATGATAGTGGACTTCTTGAAGCATGTGGGTATGACAGACTGAGCCAGTGACAGGTTGAATATCATTTTTGAACACCGGTGCTCAGCACAGTTTGAGGACCGCCCACTGATAACATCAGGTCCTGCTGCTTTCTTGGTGTTCACATGCTTGAAAGCACTCCTGACGACATGCTCAGGAAAAGTGACACTTCCACTAACCTCTGCTGTTTTTGCTTGTTGGTTGCCAATAGCCTCAAAGCGAGCATAAGTTGTTCAGCTCATTTGTCACAGAGGCATCAGCACTTGACAAGGAATTTTCAACGTAAAAAGATGTAACTAGTTTTCGGTACAGTTGCTTCTGTTGTCTTTAAATGTTACTTTCTTTTTAGTCTTTAACTACTAACCTGGATTTTAACATCAGCTATTTATCATGAAACCATCAACAAACAGCAGAATATATTCTATATATGAGATATACTGTAGATATATTCTATATATATCTGGACAGAAGTAGGGAGGATTTAACTGTATTAAAGGCCTCTAGAAATCGACCCTTACAATGGGATGTGGTGTAATGTCAGCCAGTGATGTGATAAAACCTGAAGCCAGATTGAACAGTCTCACACAAATAACCTGGAAATGGATTTTGTAAGTTGAACATTAACGGGTGACTTGAGGCGGTTTCTCATAATGGAGGGTTTAAGAGATCGGGCTGTAGTTGTTCATGTCACTTATGTCCACTTTTGTGCTACTTTTAGAAGTGTGTCACATCGGAGATGAAAGCTCTAAATTGGGAAATACCCTTATTTGTTTTCTTGCCAAGAGTTAGATAAGAAGATTGATACCACTCTCATGTTTGTGTAAATATGAAGCTACAGCCATCAGCTAGTTAGCTTAGCTAAACATCAAGACTGGACAACATGGGCAAACAGCTAGCCTGGCGTCTGTCCTAAACTGTGCATGAGTAAAACATTCTGTAAGTGTGTCCGTCGTCCCCCTGTTCTGATTTGTCAATGAAGTTGAAAAATAAAAATACACTTATGATGAGACCTTTAATACTATTGTTCAAAACACAGTTTTCTCTTCTTATAAACAGCACAATATGACTTTAGTGTGACAGTGTGAGGATGTTTGTAGCTTATAGCTTGTGCTGTCTGTTGTTTGACTGGGACAGCACTTTGGTTCGCAGGAAGTCAGACACAAATGAAGTAATGACTTCAGGCTTATTCAGATGAACGTGATGATCGCCTGGTACCTTCACCACCATGTGCTGAAACCAACAAAAACAGAGAGGGATATTAACTACAGATATACAGAATCAATAACCTCTAAGATGTTCAAATAACCATTACAAACCACTCCAACTGTATTTTCATTCTGTCCCAAGTTGCAAACTCACGTTTCTGTCCTGTAAGCATTGGAGAAGTGTTGAGGTAAATTTTCTTTGAGCTGGTTCAACAGATATTCTACTGAAGCCTTCTTCTGCTCTGGAAAAAGATATTTTAAACATACAATGTGAGAATAGGCCATATAATGTAGGACGAAGTGTATGTTGTTGATAGAAAGCTATGATATAGACTGAGATTTGTGGGGTGGGGATATGATTTTCACATCATTTGTTAGCTGTGTTTCTTCTCAGGACATTACCTACTGTAAGTCAGTCAGCTGATATAAATACCTCTGTCTGCTGTCACATTGTCATACTGCAGGCATAACATAATGCAAACATCCATTTCAGTATAGAGATCAGTATCTTACAGAACAACTAGAACAGAGGCTTGAATCCTCGACTGCATCTCCAGACTCTGCTCCAAACCGATGGGCACTATGTTTTTCTGAAAACAAAATGAAACACATGTACTGCACAAGCTGTATGTTAAATCTCTGGTGTAAAAAAAACTGTTAACAGAGAGGAGGTGGTGAATGTGGGGGACGGTTTGGGAGGTTAAAAGTGACTTACAAAATTTACTCGCAGGTCTCTGGAGAATACAAATCCTGCTGGAGAGAAAGATATTCAGCAGGCAGCAGATGAAAAAAAGTGAGATTTGAAAGAAAAAAATATAAGACATACCTTCGTCAACTTGAACTAGACCTCGCTCTAAAAGGATGTTCACAGACCGTTCAGACAGAGTCGGGTTTGCAGCCAACAACCTGAAAGAAATACAACACTTTAGCCAACGGCACACTATAGAGACAAAGTTACTAGAAATATGAACTAAATCTTTGTAAATGATACCTCTCAACTGCCTTCTCATAAGTGTAAACTCTTTTCTTCTTTTCAGTCTTTTCAAACTGAAGCATCTCATCCATCCCCTGCCTTAGCACTTTGGAAAGTTCTTTCTGCAGGAAAA
This sequence comes from Sander vitreus, assembly GCF_031162955.1. NCBI lineage: Eukaryota > Metazoa > Chordata > Actinopteri > Perciformes > Percidae > Sander > Sander vitreus. Next base: position 17,655,423 of record NC_135856.1, on the reverse strand, counting down.
GAGACAGAAGCTACTCACAGTTGTGGAAAGTACAGCCAAGCTCTTATATATATATATATATATATATATATATACAGATACAGTATATGAATAAAAAGAAAAGATTGGAAATGAAGAAAAATTAAAGCACAATGCAAAAACGTTGAACAATCTTCATTTTCACCACAATGTTCTTTCCTTGTAAGCCTCTGGTTGAATAACACAAAATCCTGCCTATACATTATAATAATCAAAGCATCTAAATTTACAATAAAAATACATGACATATTAGAAACATTTTCTACATTGTATTTTTATATGTCTGGGGAGTTATATTTAGCAACCTGGAGTGAGTTTTAAATTCTGCAATCAATAAATTACAAATGGTGGGCATTAAATGGCCTGATTCTGGAGTCTGTAGTATTCTGACTTCAGTCAACAAAATAAATAAAGAAGTAAATAAAAGATTACATTTAGGCCTTCTTTTGGCGAAATACAATTTATAGAAACAGTTCAATATATACAATATGAAAAATTCAAATCAAATATTTTTAAGACTTTTCTTCTGGTGTCTGTTCAGACTGTCCTGGCCATGCATTTATTCACACAAACCATTAAAGCTTCACAATGAGTGTAATCTGGGGAGTCAAAATGATTCGTACTAAATCTGTAGGTAGGAATCCGTAACTGTCCAGAATCACAAGAGCATCCACCATCTCAGGATACAGTGCACTGAACTGTGGAAGACACAATTTGGACCATATGAGGATACCACATAGGAAAACGCAGCAAAATGGTCTCTGTATATTGCGTGAAAAAGAGAAAAGAGATAGGACAATGACACTCACCATTCCAGCAATGTCAGCACCTGTAAATAAAAAGAAGCTGCATTTGATTTGCACTTTAAATGACTTTGTAGCACAGCAGTACATATTAAGATAAATTCTGCTCTAATGGTGGACTCACCCATACTGTGGCCTATGATGGAGAATTTCCGCAGCTGCAGAGCTGTGGGAGTTAATTTCACAGATCATCAACCAGGTTCAGTATCTCATCACAGAACACCAAGGTAGTTTTTTTGGGTGCCAAACGTCCCTCTTTTGTTTAATCCTGTAGTCCTGTAAATTCTAACCTTATGCTAAAACTTACACTGTTTGGCTAAAAACTATTCTACAACATTATGAGCTTATTATGTGCTCACACACACACACCATCAGCGATTCTGCGTACGTCCGCCACATATGCAGGAAAAGAGTAGAATTCTCCAGGAGGACGATGTGATGACAGACCATGACCTGCCAGGTCCACCGCCACATATCTGCACTCTGACAGGAAGTACAGAGAAGAGATGTGTAAAATACTCACAGGACACACTCAGCAGACACCAAATCCCTAACACATAAATTACAATTTTGGATAATTATGTATGTTATTATTCTGAGATAGTTATTTGAGTTTAGTTGAGTTTATAAGCACTTGAACTAACTGCTCAATTGAAGCCAGAGTTAATATTAATCAATCATTTATTTTTTTACTGGAAACTTATGATCCATTAATGTTGAATTGTATGCTTGTACGTTCACATTATCACCTTTTAAAATATGTTTTAAAGGTGTTCTGCCACCAGCAGATGGTTTCAGTTGAACATTCTGTTGCTATAGCAACACCTGCTGACAGTTCTACAGCTAGCAGCTTTTTTGGTCGATAGTTAATGTTACATCGATAGTTACGTCAGATCTGTGTCCAAGATATTGATGGCCATCTCCTATCTACAACTGTTTGAGCATTATCTGTAAGTAGCTACTCCTTCTATTACAGCAATTGTGTGACTGTTCATTTAGAAGAATTTAGTTTTTCTATGATAAGCTAGCTTACTGCTAACCAAGCTAGCCACGGCTAGTTTTTAGAGAATCCTACTTTACTAGCTAGCTAAACATTCTGTAGCTAACTGTTGAATTAGCTAAAATTACTGTTGGGCTAACTGCTGTGCATGTTACCCTTTTACTGTTACTCTTATGTTAACTACATTAGTTACTGTGTTGTACTTTCTAAAAACAAACTTAACTTAATTAATGGAAAGAAAAGAACAGTGCCTCCATTTTAATGTTACTTAATTATCATTACCAAATTGCAAAGCTTTTTCTATGAAATGTACTGGAAAATTATAACTAAAGTTACTGTAGTATTACAATTGCAGTCAGACCCATGAAATAAAGCGTTACCCAGTTTTGTTAATAGAAAGTCTCATTACTAGCCAGTAATGCATTAGCTACCTTTGGGTAGAAGGGGAATGAGACTGTTGAATGTACCACAGTTGTCAGCCCAGCCGTGCAGGCACAGCACGGGACGACCGTGATCAGGACCCCAGACTTTCCCTCTGATCTCTCCCCATGGGACCGGGACACAGAGCTCTGAAACTGGGACACATTACACAGTCTGCATATCAAACACAATAATTACTGAGAATTAACAGCTCAAAAACTTAAAATGAACGACTACTATTATATATTTCAACCGGGAACAAGAAACTATTTAACTCATTGCACACGATCGAATTACATCCATGAAAATAAAGTGTGCAGCTCATGCACAAAGATTTAACAGAAATGAACAACAGCACCATTACTGGCTTAACGGTAACGTTATATGAGCTTAAAAAGAAAAGAAAAAAAGTGCTGGATGTTGAAATCCAAAACTAGTAAACAAGTGGATATCAGTGATTTTAACTGCTGTAGATCTCTGACTGTACACTAATTATTAAAGTCTCCACATCTGACTTTGTTACCTTCTTTAGCCATTTTAGTTGATGTTGCACAGTGTCTAACGCCTCGTAAAGTTTGCAGTAGCGCTCGCATCTCTAAACAAACTAACCGTAAACACGTTATTTCCGTGTCCTCTGGCGCTCTGCTGCATCAGAACGATCTAAAGCACCACAGTGGCATGCCTTTTATTCCCTCAGTTCGGTCTTTTAGGCAGCGCCGCTACTAGGTGGACAGTTGATATTTTCAACTGTGTCTATTTTTCCTATGGAGAGATTAATCTTCCAAACTGCCAATAGACTTTTAGCAACAGTATCTCTGTCATTTTATTTACCCAATGCATTAGAATAACTCTGTCACCTGTAATCATAGCCATCACATTAAGCTGCCTGAAGATGCACACGTTGGTGTCTGACTGACATCTATCCTCTACTCGGTCAAACATAAATCAGGGGTCAAGGAATTGCTGAACCAAATCATCAACCAAGAACTTCTAAAGCCTTAACACAAAATGGTTATTTCCGTAGGCCTACACAAAGTAGGAAAGTTCTCACTTCCATGCTGCACTTCCTGCACAAATGATCGTTTATGAATTTCACTCCGAGAAGTTAATGGAGTTATATCTATGATATGAAATTAAATATCTAAGATGTTTTGTTTTTCCAGTCAGCATTTGATACTTATAATTACATAAAGTAGAAAAACGGTTCCACTATGGCACCCCTTCGGTTTTTTTAATGGCAAAAGTGACATTGCTACAATAGTTATACATATATTTTATACATCAACAATTCTGCAAGACATGGTTTTCCCTCTACAAAAAGATCTTCTGTGCTCCAGTTATTTATTTTACATATCTGATTTCAATAATTGTCCACAAACTTTCAACAGTAGTCAAACAACTGCATGCATCTTTAACGATTTATTGGATGGAAATCAGGAAAATCATCAAAATACATGTTATTGTATTATTATGTTATGGGTAATTATTTACAATAGCCTGAAAAACACATTACAGTCATTTTAAATATTTAAAACTAGATCACAGAAAAAGCAACGATAGATTATGGTCAATTGTAATAGATTATAATAATTCATAGATTTCCAAAAGATCATCCTCCAAAATAACAGCCTTTCTGAACATAGTTTAAATGCTGTAAACAATATATTGTGTGACAGTGTTGAGTTCATAGTCATCCTCTGCTCCCACTGTGGCACTCGGGTACGCACTCTTTCTTCCCACAGCTTGCTACCTTTTGAGATTAAACACGAGGACACACTTCAGAGAAACTGAGCAACTGATAAAATATTAACAACAGGCAGCGAACTTCTAAGACACCTGTGCATTTTAAACAATCCTCAAAGACAGCAGCTACAAGGTGATACTATACTTACTGCCTGCTAATACACAGCAGTCTGAACTGCAGGGCAGCAGGAAGACACCAAGCTCAGAATAGAGTTCAGCATAGTCTAAATAACTAAGATCTTTATTACCCCTGTACGATCTAATGCAGTTCAACAGCTTAGCCATCTATCTTTACAAAGCTAATGTTCGGAGGTTTGTTCGTTGGGTAGGTATTCGGTTTTCTATTGTAGGATTAAGATATTTGTTTTGTTGTTAATACTGTAGAATAACAGAATCCTTAAAAATGAAGCGCGGTGTTTCCATTTCAGCTCAGTGAATCTTTACTGCATTTTGCGGGCTTTCTGTCCTCTCCTTTGATCTCCCTGTTTCACCAAGGCCAGGGCTTTAGGGACACACCCTTGATGCAGAGCAGAGAGAAAGGTGCAGTCTTGGCAGTCTGCTAACTTCTTGCTCTCGCTACCAATAGTAGCTGCTCTGTTTCAACAATGCGAAGCTAAACAAAACATGCAAGCAGGCTGAAAATCGCCGTGGTGTTCTGTCGGGATTAAGCTATGAGCAATGGGAAGGTCTGCTATGGGCTAACACCGCAGCGCTTTGCCATCCATCTCAACTGAGAGCAGTGAAATCTCTGGCTGAGTAGAGTTGTAACAGACTAGTGTGATGTGTGTAAAGGTCTGTGTGGTTATGGAGCTTGGTGTCGGTTCAGGAGATTTAATGGAGGTAAACACAGTGAACGGCCATGCTTAATGGCACTGGCTGGCTGAGTCCTTCCCATCATGCTCAGCTCATTTGGCTTTTTTTTGTTTTTTTTGTTGTTGTTGCTGATTTGTCTCTTCAGCTTACCCAACACCCCCCTTCACTATTTTACAGACCATCTGGAGTTGAAGAGAAGCGGCTATTAAATATCTATTAAAATGCATTAAATAATTTAGTTCAGCAAAAGTAACATGAGTTATGCTTACATAGCTGGTTGACAGGTTTTTAGCACCAAGGTGAGTGTAAACAGTACAATATGAATACAGACACATTCTATGTTAAAATCAGCAGTGTAATATGACTTAAGGCAAAACCAATGTTTTTTGTGTTTGCTATAACTTTGAGGTCCGTTCAGCTGTTTGTCGGGCTGGCTGTGTCAACACTTTGGTCTGCAGGAAGTCAGACACAATTGGAGCGACAGCTTTAGGATCATTCAGATGGACGTGATGATCACCTGGTACCGTCACCACCGCGTGCTAAAGGAAAGAGACAGAGACCATTAAACAAGTGTGAGAGATTTCCCATTTTAACCTGCAATCACTGATTTATTTTGTACACTTGGGGGCAGCAGAAACAAGTGGCGAACACAACTTTGACATATCATCTTTTAAGATGGTAATGTGAATTTGTTAGCAAACAGTTTATTATTTACACATCTAGCAGTTACAGAACACCATTATCAGAATTCTTTTTCATTATTGCGAATTATTGGCGTCGTGTTTCAGGCCACCCAATGAATGTAAGTTCAATATTCACTCTCTTTTAGCTCTGTTTTTGGTATCCACCAACTCCTGAGGGAAACTTCGATATCTTTAGCTGCTAAATGCTCCAGCTAGTCTCTTACTGTGTCTGTCTGCCATTTGGTGCTGACAAGGTAGTGCATCGTTTGTTTGTTTTTTACTGAAAATGGCTGCCTGCTGCTGCTGAAAACGACACTAGGAGAGCAGTGAGAGTGAAATAAAACAATGAGCTGAAAAAGCTCCGTAAAGCCGAGGGCAGCTGCAGATTCGGTTGATAATTCTCTGTCGGGACATCACATTGTCACATTATACAGTAGAAATATCGATTATAGCCTCTTTAAGAAATCATTAGTATCATTATAGATTATCATTAGTATTCTGATATTCCAAGCAGCAGCTACATTGTTTTTATCACCAGCTGATTTGGAAAGAGACCATCACTGGAGACGTTTAGTTGACGCACATCTTCTGTTCTCTCTCTCATCAGCATCACTTCACCAAGCTCCAGTATGTGGGTCAGCGTTGAGGTTCACAGCTATAAAGATTTCTGCTGCCTGTGGCCGGGTTAGCCCAGTCGGTAGAGCAGTCGCACACATATAGAGGTTTACTTCTCGACGCAGCGGCCGCGGGTTCGACTCCGACCTGCGGCCCTTTGCTGCATGTCATTCCCCCCCTCTCGCTACCCTTTCATGTCTTCGCCTGTCCTTTGGAAATAAAGGCCTAAAATGTTCAAAAAATAATCTTTAAAAAAAAAAAAAAAAGATTTCTGCTGCCTCTGAGACATTGAGTTCATACTCGCAGCTACTTTAGTATCTGTGCAGCCGCCTGTCTTTCTGTCTACTAGGCACAATTACACACACTCAAAGGCTTAACGGCTAAAAATAACCACCAAGCCTACCTACTTTTCACAAACACACTGTATAAACACACTCACATTTCTGTCCCTATAGGCCTGGAGAACTGCTGATGTGACTTTCTTTTGCTCTGGTTCACTAAACATTTTCTCAAAGCCGTCCTCTGCTCTGGAAAGACAAAGAAGAAAGAAAAGAAAAAGACTATGTACAGTCAGGTCCATAAATATTGGGACATCGACACAATTCTAATCTTTTTGGCTCTATACACCACCACAATGGAGTTGAAATGAAACGAACAAGATGTGCTTTAACTGCAGACTTTCAGCTTTAATTTGAGGGTATTTACATTCAAATCAGGTGAACGGTGTAGGAATTACAACAGTTTATATATGTGCCTCCCACTTTTTAAGGAACCAAAAGTAATGGGACAGATTAACAATCATAAATCAAACTTTCACTTTTTAATACTTGGTTGCAAATCCTTTGCATTCAATTCCAGCCTGAAGTCTGGAAGGCATAGACATCACCAGACGCTGGATTTCATCCCTGGTGATGCTCTGCCAGGCCTCTACTGCAACTGTCTTCAGTTCCTGCTTGTTCTTGGGGCATTTTCCCTTCAGTTTTGTCTTCAGCAAGTGAAATGCATGCTCAATAGGATTCAGGTCAGGTGATTGACTTGGCTATTGCATAACATTCCACTTCTTTCCCTTAAAAAACTCTTTGGTTGCTTTCGCAGTATGCTTCGGGTCATTGTCCATCTGCACTGTGAAGCGCCGTCCAATGAGTTCTGAAGCATTTGGCTGAATATGAGCAGATAATATTGCCCGAAACACTTCAGAATTCATCCTGCTGCTTTTGTCAGCAGTCACATCATCAATAAATACAAGAGAACCAGTTCCATTGGCAGCCATACATGCCCATGCCATGACACTACCACCACCATACTTCACTGATGAGGTGGTATGCTTTGGATCATGAGCAGTTCCTTTCCTTCTCCATACTCTTCTCTTCCCATCACTCTGGTACAAGTTGATCTTTGTCTCATCTGTCCATAGGATGTTGTTCCAGAAATGTGAAGGCTTTTTTTAGATGTTGTTTGGCAAACTCTAATCTGGCCTTCCTGTTTTTGAGGCTCACCAATGGTTTACATCTTGTAGTGAACCCTCTGTATTCACTCTGGTGAAGTCTTCTCTTGATTGTTGACTTTGACACACATACACCTACCTCCTGGAGAGTGTTCTTGATCTGGCCAACTGTTGTGAAGGGTGTTTTCTTCACCAGGGAAAGTATTCTTCGGTCATCCACCACAGTTGTTTTCCGTGGTCTTCCGGGTCTTTTGGTGTTGCTGAGCTCACCGGTGCGTTCTTTCTTTTTAAGAATGTTCCAAACAGTTGATTTGGCCACACCTAATGTTTTTGCTATCTCTCTGATGGGTTTGTTTAGATTTTTCAGCCTAATGATGGCTTGCTTCACTGATAGTGACAGCTCTTTGGATCTCATATTGAGAGTTGACAGCAACAGATTCCAAATGTAAATAGCACACTTGAAATGAACTCTGGACCTTTTATCTGCTCCTTGTAAATGGGATAATGAGGGAATAACACACACACCTGGCCATGGAACAGCTGAGCAGCCAATTGTCCCATTACTTTTGGTCCCTTAAAAAGTGGGAGGCACATATACAAACTGTTGTAATTCCTACACCGTTCACCTGATTTGGATGTAAATACCCTCAAATTAAAGCTGAAAGTCTGCAGTTAAAGCACATCTTGTTCGTTTCATTTCAACTCCATTGTGGTGGTGTATAGAGCCAAAAAGATTAGAATTGTGTCGATGTCCCAATATTTATGGACCTGACTGTATATTTAGTGAGGTACAATTTACTACTATTGCACTGAGATTAGGTCATGTTCTGTAAACATTAAATGTGAGGTAGAGGAAAAACTTACAGAATAACTAGAACAGAGGCTTGAATCCCCGACTGCAATTCCAGACTCTGCTCCAAACTGATGCGCGTTATATTTTTCTAAAAAAACAAAAGACAAAACAATACAGTGTACAATACTGTCCATGCATTTTATGGGCTACATATGACACCTGTGGGAGGGATAACAATGTAAAAAACCTACCAGATTAATACGGAGGTCTCGGGTAAACGCCACACCTGCAAGAGAAAGTTGCATTATATTTTCAGCGAAAGAGTAAAAACTTTCAGAGAGGAGGGTGAACTAATTTAGTTCTATGCGGAGTGCCCATGACAAAAATAAAAGCAGAGAAGAGGAAGATAAAGACGTACCTCCTTCAACTTGAACTAGACCTCGCTCTAAAAGGATGTGCACAGACCGTTCAGACAGAGTCGGGTTGGCAGCCATCAGCCTGAAAGAAATGAAAGGCTTTTTTAGAAAACACTTGTACAAACAACATAACTGGATGAGTGGATGTTCAGTATTCATTGTAAAACAACATAAAATACAAAAGGTGCAACACCTCTCTACTGCATTTTCATAAGTGTAAACTCTTCTCTTCTTATCTTCCGGCATTTTTTCAAACTGAACCATCTGATCCATCCCCTGCCTCATCACTTTCATCATTTCTTTCTGCAAGAAAACAGACAGATGATGAGGTAGGCAATTCAAAGCTACTGACAAGAGTGGATTGTACAGCACAGCTCTTTGTGAATTATTATGGAGTAAGTGTACGGCAATAATATAATGCTAAACACAGAGGACAAAACGGTGTCAGATTCAATTACACTGGTGACTAAAAGCATTTCTTAAATGTCACACAACCTGTATATTTTTTCCATTTACTCACAATCTAAAATTCATTACACGAGGATATGAAGTCTTTTACAGTGTACAGTGTAAATCAGGGGTCTGAAGCAAAGATTATCTGGGGGCCTGTTCTCCCCTAGAGGGAGATCTTGTAACAGTGTGGTGTTTTTTTCAACAATACCTTTTAACTCAACTTATATCTAAGCAACTTGTCTGTTCTTCTCCTTCCTACCCACTTTTTAATTCCAGTATGGACCATATGACCTAGAATTATTTATTGTTATATCACTGTTTTCTATACTTCTTTCTGTATTTAACAAAAATAATGATGACAGAATTAATTAAATTAAGCAACCTGGATATGTGTCATAAAATGAACATGAATGAGTGACTTTTAAAAAAATATATTCTACGGCCTTTTTTTCCAGGAAAAATTAAGTGATTTTTAAGACTTTCAAAGACCTGCAGGCTTTAGGTTTTTGTGACTGGTAGTTGTGCAGATAGTTTGATGTGAAATGTGAAATAAAAAGCAAACTTCCATGGTCCGATTTTAAAGTAAATGCTTGCTTCTATAGTAAAAGACTATAAAAATCTAAATTAACAATGAATTCTGTGGGAGGATTTATGAAATTGTTCTGAAGCCTGGTGTTAATAAATGTAATATTTTGCATCACAACTTCAAAATACATCGTATTTTTCTTCACCCTTAACTAAAACAAATGACAGCCCTGTAGTAACTGTAGTCTGGGATTTAATAACTGTTCAAGTACCTTATCTGTAGGGAAGAATCCATATGAGTCCAGCAGTACGACAGCATCCACCATCTCAGGATACAGTGCACCGAACTGTGGAAGACACAATACGGACTAAATACCACACAGTAAAGGAAAATGCTCTCTACAGAGTCAGTATATCGTGTGAAAATAGTATCCGGTCATGGCCACGTCACTTACCATTCCAGCAACGTTACCACCTAAAAAACAAAAAGAAAGAACGAAAGGGTACAAATAAATATAACAACACCAACATTTGAATTGCTCTAATTCTGATGTAAAGCTGCACTCACCCATACTGTGGCCTATGATGGAGAATTTGCTCCACTGCAGAGCTGTGGGATCATCAAACAGAATTCATATCTCATCACAGAATACAGAGACTGTTTTTAGTTGAAAGACAATGTCACTACTGCGGTTTAACTGCAATACGAGCTGGGTGGTATTGTTTAAATATATCACAAATCAGTTTTTTAAATATATATATATATATGTATATATATATATATATATATATATATATATATATATATAGAGGGTCGATGACCCAATAATAAAGAATGATATTATCACCCAGGACACACTATATCACTGTGGTTTAACTGCAATACTATTGCATATATACTATTGCAATATATAATAATATTGTAAAAATATATCACAATATTAATCCGTTTATTTAAATAAATAAATAAATAAATATATAGATATAGAAACTCGATGACCAATAATTTAGAATTATATTATCACCCAGAACACACTATAACAGCGCTCAGATCTAGTTTGTTGCCTGAACGAACACTGATGTTTCATTTTAATTTGTTTTAATTAATTAAGTGGCTAAATGTTCTGCAACTTGTTGAACTCAAACTCACACACCATCAACAACTCTGCGTACGTCCATCACATACGCCGGAAAAGAGTAGAAATCTCCAGGACTACGGTGTGACGACTGACCGTGACCCGCCAGATCCATCGCCACATATCTGCACTCTGAGAGGAAGGACAGAGAGAAAAGCAAGAGTCTCACCAAGTGATTGTTACATTCAGCCGTGAGGTTCATAACTGGGGATGGCAAACTACCTGGGTCTCTAACATGTCTTTTTTTTTTTTTGGGGGCATTTTAGGCCTTTTTATTTGTATAGGACAGCTTAGATGTGAAAGGGGAGAGAGAGGGGGAATGAGATGTAGCAAAAGGCCGCAAGTCGGAGTCGAACCCGCGGCCGCTGCGTCGAGGAGTAACCTCTATACATGGGCACCCGCTCTACCAGGTGAGCTAACCAGGCGCCCATGTCTTTTTAACTAGATCAATTTCACACTGCACCAGGTCCCAAGACTATTTGGTCCTCAAAATCATCAAGTTAATAATGAGATTGGGGAACTATCTCCTAAATACTATGCTCCACACAAGTGGAACAATCGCAGAAACTTGTAAAATTATTTAAGATTTGTTAAGATTGGCCCACCACCTGTGGGAGGAACCGCTGGGGTCGGGTGCGCTGCCACACGGGTGGCAGTGAAGGTCAGGGGCCTCGACGGACCAGACCCGGGCAGCAGAGGCTGGCTCTGGGGACGTGGAATGTCACCTCTCTGTGGGGGAAGGAGCCGGAACTTGTGCGGGAGGTGGAGCGCTACCGGTTAGATCTGGTGGGGCTTACCTCTACGCACAGTCTTGGTTCTGGAACCATACTCCTGGATAGGGGTTGGACTCTTTTCTTCTCCGGAGTTGCCCAGGGTGTGAGGCGCCGGGCGGGTGTGGGGATACTCACAAGCCCCCGGCTGAGCGCCGCTACGTTGGAGTTTAACCCGGTGGACGAGAGGGTCGCCTCCCTACGCCTGCGAGGTTGTGGGGGGAAAAAACTCTGACTGTTGTTTGTGCATATGCACCAAACAAGAGTTCAGAGTATTCGGCCTTCTTGGAGACCTTGAGTGGAGTCCTGCATGGGGCTCTAGTCGGGGACTCCATAGTTCTGCTGGGGGACTTCAACGCGCACGTGGGTAATGATGGAGACACATGGAGAGGCGTGATTGGGAGGAACGGTCTCCCTGATCTAAACCAGAGTGGTTGTTTGTTGTTGGACTTCTGTGCTAGTCATGGATTGTCTATAACGAACACCATGTTCGAACATAGGGATGCTCATAAGTGTACTTGGTACCAGAGCGCCCCTAGGCCAAAGGTCAATGATCGATTTTATAATCGTTTCATCTGATCTGAGGCCATATGTTTTGGACACTCGGGTGAAGAGGGGGCGGAGCTGTCAACCGATCACCATCTGGTGGTGAGTTGGGTCAGGGGGGTGGGGAAGACTCTGGACAGACCTGGTAAGCCCAAGCGGGTAGTGCGGGTAAATTGGGAACGTCTGGAGGAGGCCCCTGTCCGACAGACTTTCAGCTCACACCTCCGGCGGAGCTTTTCGTGCATCCCTGTGGAGGCTGGGGAGCATTGAACCTGAGTGGACAATGTTCAAAGTTTCCATTGCTGAAGCTGCGGTGAGGAGCTGTGGTCTTAGGGTCTTAGGTGCCTCAAGGGGCGGTAACCCACGAACACCGTGGTGGACACCGGTGGTCAGGGAAGCCGTCCGACTGAAGAAGAGTCTTTCCGGGATATGTTATCCCAGGCGACTCCGGAGGCAGTTGCAAGGTACCGAAGGGCCCGAAGGGCTGCAGCCTCTGCCGTGAAAGAGGCAAAGCAGCGTGTGTGGGAGAAGTTCGGAGAAGACATGGAGAAGGACTTTCGGTCGGCACCAAGGTACTTCTGGAAAACCGTTCGCCACCTCAGGAGGGAGCGGGAGAACCATCCAAGCTGTGTACAGTAAGGATGGGACGCTGTTGACCTCAACTGAGGAGGTAATAGGGGCGGTGGAAGGAGCACTTTGAGGAACTCCTAAATCCGACTATCGCCCTCTATGGTAGAGCCAGAGCTGGAGGATGAGGGGGATTGGCATCAATTTCCCTGGTGGAGGTTGCTGAGGTAGTTAAACAACTCCACAGTGGCAAAGCCCCAGGAATTGATGAGATCCGTCCAGAAATGCTTAAAGCTCTGGGTGTGGAGGGGTTGTCTTGGTTGACACGCCTCTTCAACATTGCGTGGAAGTCTGGGACGGTGCCTAGGGAGTGGCAGACCGGGGTGGTGGTTCCCCTTTTTAAAAGGGGACCAGAGGGTGTGTGCCAATTACAGGGTATCACACTTCTCAGCCTCCCCGGTAAAGTCTACTCAAGGTGCTGGAAAGGAGGGGTTCGGTCGATAGTCGAATCTCAGGTTGAAGAGGAACAATGCGGATTCCGTCCTGGTCGTGGAACAACGGACCAGATCTTTACTCTCGCAAGGATCCTGGAGGGAGCCTGGGAGTATGCTTAACCAGTCTACATGTGTTTTGTGGATCTGGAGAAAGGCGTATGACCAGGTGCCCGGGAGATACTGTGGGAGGTGCTGCGGGAGTACGGGGTGAGGGGGTCCCTTCTCAGGGCCATCCAATCTCTGTACGACCAAAGCGAGAGCTGTGTCCGGGTTCTCGGCAGTAAGTCGGACTCGTTTCAGGTGAGAGTTGGCCTCCGCCAGGGCTACGCTCTGTCACCAATCCTGTTTGTAGTGTTTATGGACAGGATATCGAGGCGTAGTCGGGGTGGAGAGGGGTTGCAGTTCGGTGGGCTGGGGATCTCATCGCTGCTTTTTGCAGATGATGTGGTCCTGATGGCATCATCGGCCTGTGACCTTCAGCACTCACTGGATCGGTTCGCAGCCGAGTGTGAAGCGGCTGGGATGAGGATCAGCACCTCTAAATCGGAGGCCATGGTTCTCAGCAGGAAACCGATGGAGTGCCTTCTCCAGGTAGGGGAATGAGTCCTTACCCCAAGTGAAGGAGTTCAAGTACCTTGGGGTCTTGTTCGCGAGTGAGGGGACAATGGAGCGGGAGATTGGTCGGAGAATCGGCACAGCAGGTGCGGTATTACATTCAATTTATCGCACCGTTGTGACGAAAAAGAGAGCTGAGCCAGAAGGCAAAGCTCTCAATCTACCGGTCAGTTTTTGTTCCTACCCTCACCTATGGTCATGAAGGCTGGGTCATGACCGAAAGAACAAGATCCAGGGTACAAGCGGCCGAAATGGGTTTCCTCAGGAGGGTAGCTGGCGTCTCCCTTAGAGATAGGGTGAGAAGCTCAGTTATCCGTGAGGGGCTCGGAGTAGAGCCGCTGCTCCTTTGCGTCGAAAGGAGCCAGTTGAGGTGGTTCGGGCATCTGGTAAGGATGCCCCCTGGGCGCCTCCCTAGGGAGGTGTTCCAGGCACGTCCAGCTGGGAGGAGGCCTCGGGGGAGACCCAGGACTAGGTGGAGGGATTATATCTCTAACCTGGCCTGGGAACGCCTCGGGATCCCCCAGTCGGAGCTGGTTAATGTGGCCCGGGAAAGGGAAGTTTGGGGTCCCCTGCTGGAGCTGCTACCCCCGCGACCCGACCCCGGATAAGCGGATGAAGATGGATAGATAAGATTAGTAAACTAATCCCTTTTAATCAAATTAAATCCCTTTTGATTGACATAGAGCAGTCAAAATAGATGCATTTTTTTTTTTATTGATGTTGTCCCTTATGTTGATGTCGTTGATCTGTTCGTTGTATAATTTGTTGATGTATACTGTAACTTTCGTGTGCTTTAATTGTTTTATATATACTGTAATCAGGGAGTCCTTGTAAAAGAGAGCTAGCTCTCTATTACCTTCCTTGTTTAAATACATGTTTTAATCAATCAACTAATCTTTTTAAGGAAATAATTACCTATAATAAAACAAAAAACATTTCAACATTTTCTAAAGCATTTTTGAGAGAGTTTACTTTAGCTGAACAAGGCAAAAACAAAACCTAGTTAAAGGTTTGACTAGGTTTTTCAAATACGCCGCACTTTCGCCGCATAAAAATCCCAGCATTTTCGTTGCAAAAAGTCACATATATCTTAGTAGAAAGTTGAAAAATGTTGCGTTTACTTCACACAAGAGCAGCCATTTTCCCCTGTTGCCATGGGAACGTTATGAAGTGACGTAATTACGCGACGTGAACATCATCAAAAAGCTGCAAACCCCGCGATGAAGCCATGATGAAACTAGAGATGTTCCGATACCGCCTAAAACGCTGGTATTGGGAAGTACTGGAGTTTATGCACCGATCCGATACCACATAATACAGCCCTAAAGAAAATCTACGTTAAGTAGTTTATTTATGTTCTTTTTCCGTTATAACTGACTGTCTAAGTACAGAATAAAAGAACGTTCTGTGGCATTCATTGTTTGTGTTTGTTCATGTTTCACAAAGAGTTTAACCTGAGCCAGACCGACAACAAAGATAGAAATCATATCACATCCATACAGGGATAGTAGTATACAGTTGTTAAAACATAATAAAATATATGACACACTGGTATCGGATCAGTACTTGGTATCGGAATCGGTATCGGGAAGCAAAAAATGGTATCGGACCATCTCTAGATGAAACCGCAGTTTTTGCAAGTTCCCGCAATTTCATCACATAAAATTGCATAAATATCCCGCATATTCCATCGCATTTTTTAAAAAACGTGCTGCATAATCAAGGATTTTTGCCCGCAACAATCACAAAAAAAACTCTGCATTTTTCTGGAAGGACTGGTAGTAGGTGGTTTCAAATACAGCCACACTATACGGCAACACTATACACCTGCACGAGCTGAGTAGTCTTGTGAAAGTAGAAAGTAGTGTTAAATAAACCAAGCTCAATTACCAGGACAGTTTTGGTAATAGGGTGTAAAGTTTCTTTATGTGTGCATATAAAATAAAAAAAGAATAAAAATGCACATGTGGGATAGAAAAAAAGGAGGGCTTGTAAAAGGAACCCACCTAACATTGAAACAGGTTTAAAGTTGGCCATTCTGGGGGACAAACCAGGGGGCTTCTTTTTTTTATTTGCCTTTAATTATTTGAGTATACAGTATATAGCTGAGAGGCAAGCAGGAAATGTGGTAGCCCTGAGGCCACCCTCCCTACAGTATCAGAGAGCTTCTTATTGTGAGGCAACACTGTTAACCACCCAACACGCCTCCTCGGCATACTACTAAAGTACACACTTTCATGTAATAAGCAAAACACCACACTGTGCAGCAGGAATTGACTGACAGGTGGTATTATATATAATATGTGTATATACATAAGTTAAGTAAAGTGAAGATTGTTTAGTTTTCAGTTTAAATGACAGTGGATGAGAGTGTGACAGTATCTTATTAATTCATGTTTAAAGCCTTAAAACTGAGTTTTGTGGGGCAGATTTTTAGATGTTTTAAAGAGTTGAATGAATGAATGAAGAAATGTATTTCAGACATTTAAAAAATAAACCAAACAAAACATCACAAATAAGTTAAATAAGCAAAACATTCAATAAACAATAAGTAACATTAACCAACGTAGACATGTCTGAAAAGGAGTAGGAAGAAGTATACACTTGGGTGTTGAGAGCAGTGTTACATTTCACATAAACAATTACCTTTGGGTAGAAGGGGAATGAGTGTGTTGAATGTACCACAGTTGTCAGCCCAGCCGTGCAGGCACAGCACGGGACGACCGTAATCAGGACCCCAGACTTTCCCTCTGAGCTCTCCCCATGGGACCGGGACACAGAGCTCTGAAACTGGGACACAACACACGGTTAATGATACTCATGAATGGCTGTGAACTGTAACCAGATACTGTAAACTCACTCTTTCAAAAAGAAAATGTTTCTGTGCCCAACTTGCCACTGGAATAGCTTTGTGACTAATGTTTAGTTTTAAGAGTTTATTTTGCTTATCGCTGAAACAATTAGCTGATTAAACAATTAGTCAACATACAGAGAGTAATCATAAACATTTTTTTTATAATTAAGTTATTATTTAGTCATCAAGATTAGCTGCTTTTCTCTGTATCATGATGGTTATATATGAAATGGTCTAAGCTCTGAGAAATAGAGATAGGCATAAGTATTTACTTGCTATTAACCCTGTCAAATTTGAAAATATGACTTTGGGGTGCCCAAATTATTGCTGCAGCTATCAATTATTTTCATGATTGATTAATCTGTTGATTATTGTAAAAAGCCCAACACAAGTCCTGGGAGCAGAAGATGAAATAAATAAATTGCTTGTTTTGTTTGACCAACAGTCCAAAACCCAAAGACATTCCATTTACAAAGGTATGTAACAGGAAAATGCAGCGGATCCTCCTCATCTGGGAAGCTGAAACCAACAGATGGTTGGCATTTTTGCTTCAGGAATGACTTATGCCATTTACCGACTATCAAGATTGTTGAGTAATTTTCTGAAGAACCCAACACAAATAACACAAATGTAGATTTTTGCCTTTTAGTCAATCCGACTATTCAGCAAGCAAAGTACTAGGCTACTTTTCCCAGTATACCACACTGCACATAGCTGTACATACTGTACATATCTGTCTATATGGTTCATACAGAATAATCATATTTATTCAGTTTTTCTTATTATATATTCTGTTAATACACTGCATATAACCTATATTATTGATACTATTATAATGTTACTGCTACTACATTGCACATATCTGTATGTTGTTCATACACTGTTCATATTACATAGCCATATTTATTCTGCTTTTATAAAATATATATTTCTTGTCCTGCCTATGCACCACCTGTCTATACTTGAATATCACATTGCACTTTTCAGCTTTTTTGCACGTAAACTGCATTTCGTTGTCTTTGTACTTGTACTCTGCACAATGACAATACAGTTGAATCTAATCTAATACCTCTATACCTGCCTTTTTAAGTTAGATAAATGTAACGTTAAACACTGATGCGATTTCTCAACCTAATTATAAGAAATCTATGAAAACAGAGTCTTTTTACCACATTTAATTGTCTGTATCCATGTCTTCCCATTGGCTGTGTTCACTGTTTCCTGTATCATTGTTGTGTTCAATCAAGAGCATTATTAAAAGGTAACGTTAGCCTACTGGACCGAAGTGAAACTAGTTTTAACTTTAAATTGTCTGCAAGTCTGCAGCTCCTGTTCCACTGGTATACAGTTAGACACGATTCATTCCACTTTTATCTTTTCTGTCATGGTTTTAAAAACGTGTTATATAGGCCTAACACTAAAGTTATGTGTTTAAGTTACATCATTAGTTACCTGCTTGTTTCATTGCACTGGACTGCAGGTGTCTGACGCTTTTCAAAGCCTGCAACATACTGGAGACAACCGAGTCTATTAAAACCTATACACGTAAGAAAATATCTTAAAACGTCGAACTTAAACCACGGATGTTATCAATGTTTTCAGACTTTTTTTTTGAATGTCACTTCCGTTTTTCCGGGTCTTGAAAGATCACGTGACGCGAGCGGAAGATGCTATTGGATAAACGGACATGTTGGGATAGGCCTTTTATTTTTGACATCATTGGGCGTAAAATTCCATTATAACCTTTCAGTTTACGGAATTGAAGTAGTCTGAGAGAAAACTAGACTTCTGCACCTCCTCTTGGCTCTGTTTTCAGGCTTTAGAAAATCTAGCCAGTGACTAGGGTTGAAGTGTTTGTTCAACCAAAAAAGTATTTCTTTAAAATTCCTTTTAAAGTTCATTGTAACTGATAATAATAATACCATGACGTCATCTTTTCTGAAATTGTTATTGTACTGTGAAAATCTCGTTGTAACCGACAGAAAATCCTTTATTAGTCACACAGCCGGGAAATTTACATCCTTTCAACGACTCAAAAAGGGAACACAGACTTGTCAGATAGAGAGTCTAAAAGAGACAATAATTGCAAAAAAACATGTTAATATCAGCAAATCCTTTCAGAGATGTAGAGAAAATGTTGCTTGTAGTTTAACCCTCTGCTATCCGTACCTAAGCATACCTTGCGGCTGTGGCTAAAGAACATGCTACGGTAAGCAGAAGGCTAAACTATTAGCAACATGAACAAGATGTCTCCATCTCTGAAACGCTTCGCCGATATTGACATATGTTTTATTCATAAACATGAACTTAAATCACATTATGTCTTCTCAAAGTGCTTTACATGACCAAGTTTGCAAAGAAAATAGGACGGTAATTCTCATAGAATTGCTGCTACCTGTATATAACAGCATCGGGATCACAATTGACTATATATGTATGTTTACATGCACACCTATATTCCACTATTAGGCCTCCTCAGAATATGACAATATTCCGAATTTGATTCAGGTCATGTAAACAGCATATTCCGTTTGGATATTCCGAATAAGGGCTTTTTCAGAATATAGCATTTTCCGATTAAGACTAAGAAGGGATATTCCAGTATTATTTAGGTTTTAGAGGCATTCTTTGGACATGTATACAGCGCATTCGGAATATGCCTCTCAATCAGGGTTTTAACCGCAGTTTACGGCCGCTTGCCTGTTTACAGCTTATGGTCAGCTCTGTGTGTTGCTATGGTTGCTGTACAAAAAAACAACCAGCCAACAGTTTGCAAGGCTGGAGACCCGATAAGAAGGAGAAACACAACTACTTTTAAATATTATCAAAGACTTGGATATCAACAGGTTTTGCTGGTTGAAGGAATGAAAGAGGGACGCTGTGTTTGCACGGTCCAACAAGTCTGCTGCCGCTGGTAAACTTTGAAAAAATCATATTTTCCACGGCTAGATAAACAGGAATATTAGTGGAATATTCACTTTCATTAGCCATGTAAACAGCTTAGTTGGAATATCGTCTTTTTTGGAAAAAGGACAAAAAACTGAATATTATGTGCATGTAAACATAGTCAATGACTAGTACTCGTACAGGTTACTGTATGAAACACTTGTTTGGCCTTTTTCCAGAAAACTGCCTAACCCAGATTTAAGTGTTCACAGTTCATCAACTTACATACACAAACTGTAAAAATAATAACATACTGTGAACAAGAATAGAAAATAAAGTTTCAGGACAGAGAATTAGAATATTGTGAAACAAAAATACAGTAAACAGAAAGAGTGCAGGAAACTGTTCATCTTTTTTCCAAGTTTTCAGTTTCTCACACACACACACACACACACACACACACACACACACACACACACACACACACACATACACACACACACACACACACACACACACACACACACACACACACACACACACACACACACCAGAGAGACGTTTACGTGGAATCAAAAGTTTCCAGATTAAGTTTAGAGGTGTGTGTGAACATTTGAAGAGACGTGCGGTTAGAGAGGTAGACAAATAGGAAGGGCTGGAATAATGTGGTGATAAGATGGAGAGAGGGAGTATGAAAGTTCAGCTTTGAGGGAGGGGTGAAGTCAGACCAAGAAGAATTTGGTTTAATCACACAGGATATTTTACTACAGGTAGGTACTGTCTTTTTTAATTGTTTTATAATTAAATCTTAGAATAATTCTATTTACTAATAAAATGTGTGATTTAGACGATTTAGACGTATACCATATATATATATATATATATATATATGGTTTAATTAAACAGAATATAGTAATAATGCTTGTTCGGTGCTCAGAAATTCAGAATAATACGCTACTCTACTTTGTTATTTATCATGGTGGAGAATGTTTTTATACATAACGTTATAAGAAATAAAGCAGTTTTAGGTGCCAAGGTCATCAAATTAAAATAAAATCCAGATAACTGTCCTTGAAGAAAAAAAAGCTTTTTATTACCATGTGACATCTTTTAGAGCACCAAAACCAATAGTGTTTCTAATTTCACTTCACATGAATTATGAAGGGCTACTAAGGTTACTTTACAGACTCAGCGAGGGCAGCTGAGGTAATGTATCTGCCTCCTGCCCTTGAATACAGTGGCTCTTGGCTGCTGGCCATCAAATCAAACAGGAAAACAACAAGTGTATAACTTGATGTGGTCCAGGAACTTACTTTATCTCTGATTGTTCTTTTCTTTTCGTTTTTATTCCTCAAATCAGTGTTTGTGTAACCTGTTGCTTCATCTCCTCAGATCATGGCTGACTTTGACATGGTGCTGAAGTATTGGGGTCCAGTCGAGGCAGACTACACTGGCAATGGGGGCCTGGTTTTGACCCGGTTAGTGGCTCTGACAAGTTGAAATTACTCTTTCCTATAGGTCAGGGCATGCCAGTGTCCTCAGTGGTGTCTATGGCCCTGGTGTGTGTGTGTCATCACAGGTGAATCCTCACATTTTCTATTCTTCACAGTTTATTCACAGAGCACCCAGACACTCAGAAGCTGTTCCCCAAGTTTGCCGGCATCGCCCAGAGTGACCTGGCTGGTAACGCAGCTGTTTCTGCCCACGGTGCCACAGTGCTGAAGAAACTGGGTGAGCTGCTGAGGGCCAAAGGCAACCACACTGCCATCCTCAAACCTCTAGCCTACAGCCATGCCACCAAGCACAAGATCCCCATCAATAACTTCAAGGTGAGGCTGATGTACAGAATGTTTTAATATACTTTATGTAGTCCATCATGGTTTGATCCTTCCTCCCATAGTCTTTTAACTAGAAGTTGCATCCCATTTCTTGTGTCCTCTAAGCTGGTTTTAAAGCCGTTTGTGTGACTTTCTCTGTATTTTCTTTTCAGCTGATTACAGAGGTTGTTGTTAAGGTCATGGAAGAGAAGGCAGGACTCGATGCCACCGGGCAGCAAGCTCTGAGAAATATGATGGCTGTTGTCATCGCTGACATTGACGCCGATTACAAAGAGCTGGGCTTCACCGGCTGAAGGTTAAAGTCTTGTCAGGGTCAGATGACAGTCAAGAAAATATTCTACATGCAAGATTTAAAAAATGAAATGGTTTGATCTTCTGTAAACATATATAAACTAATTTGCAATGAAAGGAAATTACATTACAGCACCACTATAAATTACAGCCTCAAATATTACTATAGATTTAAAGATCATAGGAAACATAATGTATCTTTCATTACAGAATTATTGTTAGATTGTGTGTGGTCAAGTAGGTTTATCTATTATTGTGTCCACTCCCGTAATTGCTCAGTAATAAACATGTTTTTATTTCTGTTAAATGAGATTGATCTCATGCAAGATTCGTAACTAACAACAAAATGTAAAACCTTTGTCATATATTACCAATAAAAGTCTGTTGCACAGTGACATTTCCAAGTGTTATTCCTTTCCTGAATATTAAAAAACACACTTGATGAGTCTGTTTTATTAGTCACCTCCTGTGTCCTCGATGCAAAAAGTAATATTGTTGTAAATCAGTTTTTGTTAAAATCTTATTGCTACTCATCATAAATAGTATGAGAGAAAGGATGTATTTGTGAAAACATGGTGTCTGAAAGCCAATCCAGCAACTGGCAGTCCAGATAGGAATCAGGCCAAGTCTAAAACACTTAACATCCGCACGCACGCACGCACACACTTGCGCACACACACACACACACACACGCGCACACACACACACACACACACACACACACACAAACTTCAAAAACACTTGAACACTTCAAACACAGCAATGTCACCAAAGATTCTCAAGCTCTTTCAGTTCATAGTCACTTAATCAAATGTGGGCATGACCCCCACTGCTTGATTAAACTCTGCCTCTCAGCTTTTTGGTGAAATTACATGAAGCCATTCAATGTGAGGTTAATTTATACTTGTAACCCCTGAAAACAAAGCAGTGTCAACTTGCAACCCCTTGTCAGATAGGAAGTTGAGTATGTTAGTTTTGAGAGGCATTTTTCCTTTTGTTCCATTTAAATTAGAGACCTAAATAAGTGAAAGGATCTAGTATTTCACAAGGAAAATATTTATCAGAAAAACTAAATTCAATCATCTCATGACCACTCAGGTTTATCTTGTGAGCTAAAGGTGAGACATGATTTGGGCTGCAACTGAAGATGATTTTCATTACTGAGTAATCTGACAATTCATTTCTTGATCACTTAATTAAACAGTTGGCTTATGAAATGTCAGACAATAGTGAAAAAGCCCATCACAATTTATAAATTAGCATGCCGATGCTGATGTGAGCATTTAGCTCAAAGCACCGCTTTTCTTTTGGTTAATGGGTCAAGTATTTCTATTTGTGATGACTTAAATGTGCAGAAGGAATGGAATGTGCAAATGATATGGTCATTTATCATTGACATTCACATCCCACTGACCCCCTGTTGTCCTTCCAGTTTCTGACTTCATGTGATAACAATGTTTTCCATGATGATTAGCTCACTATTAAAGGTCTTTAAATGTGTGCGTGTGTTAGTGCAGGCATGCAGACGTGACACCAGGCACACTGCCTCTCGGACACACACCTCTGACTCCCCTGCTCCTCCTCCCCCCTCTGTAGTCTGACCTACTGTTAAGTGAACAGAGGTCACAGGACAGAGGACTCAGGTCAAATCTCAGACAAACAGGACATTATTTTTCTTTTAAATGAGTACCACATGTATATATTTTTTTCAAACCTAGAAAGTGATATTTTAATAATATTCTTTTGAGATGCTTCTCTTCTGATTTGCATAAATACTCACTAACTGCTCTTAATAAATAATCACTGAACCATTTGGTAAACCTAGGGGTTTATACTGGCAATTTCCTTCAACATGGAGCAAGACAGACAGCAAGGAATAGCTTGTGGACTAGGGATCTGTCAGAGAGGTGGGCTTGGGCACCAACAGAGAGGTCAGAGAGAGGTTACTGTAAATACTGTAAAAAAAACTAATTTGGCTAAATGATTGCAGAGGATGTCTTCATTGATCACAACTTGATTACACATAGGATAGACATTATGGAAATGATAGATTCTGTAAATGTAAGTGTATTACCTAATGTGATGACTGTATTCTGTCTTTTACACTACTGTAGCATATTACTTTCAGCACTTCTAAGGGCGATTTGCATCGTTTGTTACCGGATTCACTGGTAATTAAAACGACTAAATTGAAACGATATCATTATGTTGTATTTTGGTGATTAAACCATGTGTTCTCATGACATTTCACATAAAACTTATACCGTATATTGAATCGATGGTTGTGTGGTGAGAGATGTTTACAATCCAAATTAATGCACAATGGCAAGTTTAGAATGAAAGACTGGCTGTTTTACAAGTGGGATGAGTTTGGTGTTTTGTACTTAGAGTTGTGAAATTGCACAAAGTTGCAATTATAGTATATAGTAGTGATAAAAAATCACTATTTTAACAGATATTTTGCAATGTCCATACATCACAATATAAATATATAAAAAAATTGCGCATTCGTAAATAGTTGTTTTCATTAATTAGTTATGTTTTGTCATATTCATTAATTTATTTAATTAATGTATTAACATATTCATAATTCAAGTATAATTTTCTTCAATTCAAAAGTTTCAGTATAACCAGTCCTGCTTTTATTGATCATAGACATATTTAATGTCCTTGTATTGACACTCAGTTGTCTGTGAACCATAAACAAATACACAGTATGTACATAGAAAGCCTATTTTACTGTATTGTAATTATATACACTATGCAATACAGAAGTATTCTGCTCCTTCGAAAGAAGCTGTGCAGCGTCATGTTCTTATTGGCCCTGCTTTACAAACATACTACAACGAGCAGACGGATATTTGTTGATACTGCGGTATCACAGTAGAATTTAAAGGCCCTGAACACCCACACAGGTGTTCTCAATCTGGCTGTTTAGACCTCTGTTTAGGCTGAAGGTAAACGGAGCTATGCTGGAAATGACATCGGGCGTTCCTCAATCTGTGTTCTTCTATTGACTTGTGTTCTTGTGTCCCTGTAAAACGTCATCTCGTGTTGCCAAAGTACTGTCCCAATACACAAGTTCGCATTTCACCAAGAACAGTTAAGATTCGGCATTCAATGATGGTCGGCCCCAAAACGGGACAATTTAAAAAAAATTTCGCCATGTTATTCATCACTAAATTCACTTCTGAGAACATTTTAGTCGAGAAACGAACGGTTTAGATTTCGAATATAGGCAGTCTTGTGAAAATCTTTGCCGAATTGACAATTTGCTCCAAAGTTTTCGGAGCTCCATAAAGTGACGCGGCCGCCAGCTTGCGCCTGCCGGGGCCGCTAGCTCGTCGCTCGGACAGTCACGCTCGGAGACCCCGCTGTAAGCCGGAGGTCTTTTAGACCGGTCTCGTAAATAAGAGGCTTTTATTTCGCCGTTGACGGATCGTTTGTTTAAATATCACAACACATGTCCATCATAAGATTAACGGGAATCTGCGGTTCACCAACACAAACACACACACACACACACACACACACACACACACACACACACACACACACACACACACACGGGGGAGAGAGATAGAGCCGTTTCTTTTCGGGAGACTTGTTTAAATTATGCCATAGGCTATACATTAGATTTAGTATTTAGTTCATATTTTTTTGGTGTATTTGTTTTCTGATTTATTAGTAGTTGAGTTTCAGTCTGTATGATAAATTAACAGTTGTACATAAAGTGGTAACATGCTATGACATGTTATGTAGACTAAAGGGGAGACACCAACCTTTATCATTTGAATTGCTAATTTCCATCTCCCTGGGCATATACAGTGCACTACAATAATATAGAAATGATAATTCCATATAACACTAATAGGAACACATAGGACACACCAGTGCATATGCCTACTTATTTTTTTATTTAAACTGACTTAAACTTATACACTAATAATAGCAGGGATCGCTTTCCACTCTTTGTTGGAGATTGTTTTAATACAAAGTGGTTATGTTGTTGTGGTTTTTATTTCTAGCTGTTATTTTGGAGCACTGCAGGTAGCCTCTGTGCTGGGAGTGTTGAGCAATAACAGGAAGAACGCATCGTCTCAAACTGTTAACAGCGTTTTCTGTGCTTGTGAACTTGCGGGTTCATTCTTCCAAGAACAACCAGCAAGAACGTTCTCCCCGAGAACACAAGTCCATTCTTTGCATTCTTGAGATTGAGAAACACCCATCATGTCAGTGAGGGAGATGTCAATCAAGACTGTAAACGCCCACGCAGTCCAGAGAAGAGATCTAATCAGCCAAAATAATAAAAATCACCTGTGGGTGTGCTAATTGATACATTAATACACACAAAAATGGACATTTATTGTAGCTATAGGGCAGTCCTTTAGATGTTAAAAGTTACAGTTCAAAAGGTGAATGTATTGGTTAAAATACTTTACGTCAAACTGTCAAAAACTGAACACAGTTTAGTTATTGTGATCATTTGCTGAGGCCTTTTGACTCGCCATTAAAAGCACGGTTGTAAGTTTTAAGTGTCCCAGTAAACCATGACAGTGTCCCAACATGCACAATACCAGGACCCTGAAAATGAAGGCGCTCATTTTATTTTATTATTTACACCCATTTTCTTACGGTTACATGTCAAAATGTCTTCTATGTTCTTCACAGATCAGAAGGAAGAATTGTTGATGAACTAGGTGAGTTACAATATATTTATATGGTCTCTAGTTCTAGCACAAGAAATAACATTTCAAATCTTCAGTTACCAGTTCTGATGATGTGCTTTTAGGGAAAACTGCAGGGAGAAGAAAAGAAACTGGAGAAGCTAGAAGCCAAAGCACAAACATGTAATGTAAAATGAATAGAGGAAACAGCATGCTATTGTGTTATCAAATTGGAAAGTGCAGTCACAATAGACTACTACAAATAAATATATACACGAAAAAGTCAAGACAAGACATGCCTCCAGAGAAAATGGCCACAGGAACTAATCAAAGCTTGGCTGGTCGATGTCTGGGGGCACAGTGCAGCGAGTCAGGTTGGACAGGTAGAGAGTGGTAGCCATGGGAACAAGGCCGGCCGCCACCTTCAGGATGGTCAGCAGCCTCTCTGTAGCATTGGTCACACCATCTGGTGTCTGGAGGGGAAGAACATCACACAAGACTGCTTTTAAAGAAACAGCAACAACAGGACACACAGAGACCTCTGACTGTAGAAATACTCAGCTATATGATCTATGTGCGAAAATAGCTTACCCACGGTTCAACAAGTTCAATTTGAGACATTTTTAATACCACATAATTTAGAATGTAATGTAATGCCTTGTGGCCGGTTTCATGATCATACATACCATTATTTTAATAATCCAATAATCTTTTTAGTGATTTTTAAGGAGAAAATATGCTCGGATAAAACAAGAAATCTTAGAATTTTTTTTAGACAAAACAATCAATCGAAAAACTAATCTGCAGATTAATCGATAATAAAAATAATAATTAGTTGCAGCCCTTACACCTAACATTACCTTCTAAGGCCTTTGTTGTTGTTGTTGTTGTTGAGGAAACTAAATGTATCGCATTTTAAGACTTTTTTAAACCTGCAGATACCCCATTTTCACTGTGGCCATCAATAACAATAATCTATGCTATGTCTTGCTCTCATGCTACACATAAATTTGTCTCTGAAATGATGTCTTTAAACCATTCTCAATGTTTGTGAAAAAAGGTTGATACAAACCTGATCCTCTGCAAACAGCAAGGGGCAGTGCAGTGATGCTGCCAGCTTTCTGACAGCGTCCAGGCGCTCTGTGGGGACCGAAGCGTTACGAGCTACAAGAGACAGATTCATAAGAGGGCAGCTAGTCAGAGAGAGACACAGAAAGGCTGAACTAAAAGTTGGTCATTTTCCAACAATAAAGGAAGGGATGAGGTAAATAAACAGTGAACAAGTATCCGTCTTAGAGAATGTACCCCTTTTGCTCCTGTTTTGTCCTCCTTCATGTGATTCAAGAAGCTGGGGAGAGCAAACAAATACTTAAAGAACTGAACCCGTTGCCATACCATTAGTGACCATGAAGCAGACTTTTCCAAGGAAATATCCAGGGTCCAAATATTTCAGGGAAGCTTCTGCTGACTGGAAACTATGACGAAACACAATAATACATGTAACACAATTAACTATTAAATCATATATTTTAACAATGTATTAATATTTGGAGAGCACAGTCATTACTACTGATATAATGTAAAATACATTGACCAAACCACAGTGGGGAAATTTAGAGCCCCTTTCTACATAATGATAGAACAATATCATAATTAATTCTAGTGTAAAGGTGAGTGTTGGCATCACATTTTTATTTGAGGACAGTAATTAAGAAGAACTGGATAGTTCTACTTAACAAAAGCAGTGGATGCCATGCTACTGAGTTCAGATTTCTCTAATAATTACATAACAGATGTATACTATATTTGTGTGGTTTAAGAGATATAAAAATAGTTCTTGGTGCAAAAAAACCCAAACAGCTGTGAGAGACATACAAGTAGAATTTATTGAGATTCATTCAGGCAAACTAAAACTACAATACAGAGTAGATATTTAACCTGAGTGATCAGGTGAGGAGAATAACATTTAAATAGGTGAGGATTTGACAGTTACCTGAGCTCTGAGGTCAGGTTGATGATAAACACCACAAGGTCTATCCTCGGACGGCTCTCCTCATTCTCCATGGGCAGAGGCAGACTCTTAGCTAGTCTCCTGATGGGTACAATAAACATGCTTGTTGTCAGGCTGAATGTGGTCCACTTATGTGTAGCAAACAGAAGTGGTAATTCTCACATAGGATGGATGGGAAAGATTCCCATGTTTATGACTTGCATGTCTTCATGTCATCAGACAACTCAAGATGGTTGTATGAGGGTTCAAAATACTATGCACTGACAATATCACACAATATGTATTATTAAACTGTATTTTTAAGTGCCAAGTCGGATACAGGAGCTTTCAGAAAAAGCTGAGTTTCCCAGTTGTAATTACGACGTGATGTGAATATTACTTACCTGTTGAAAACTGGTAATTAATTATATGCCTCTCATTTACAATAAACACAGCACAAGAGTCTTGAGCTGAACCCTCAATTGTTAGTAAATAAATTGGTACAGTTGCATTGGTTAAACATTTATACAAAATGAATAACCAACCAGTCATAGTTCCAATACTGAAAAGCAGACAGTGTTCCCATGTGTGTGCTTAATGACCATGTCCTGTAACAGACAGCTGGCCTCAGCTGTTTATAAGGACGGAACAGTACTCACACATTCACAGTGACAGCGGTCTCCTCTACCAGAGCGTCTGCTAAACTCTGCTGAAACTGCTCCTCACTCTCCACCAGCTGGGGGAACAACACTCTAAGTCAGCACAAAACTGGATCATAACACTTTGCACTATAACACACTGCCTTAAAAAAAAAGTTGTATTTAATCTGTTACAGTGCGGTATTGTAATTCACCACAGTTTTGAAAATATACGGTTTATTCTCAATATACTTGGAGTTTGAGAAAATACATTTCTACATGCTCTCGATAACTTTCCCTGCATCTCACATATGTGTATAGGGTCCAAATACATTATATGTTTTGAAACATCTCTTAAATACAATATACTGCTCTTCTTTAAAGCACATCATATCATTAGGGCAGTGGTTCCCAACATTTTCAGCATTTGGTCCTTATTTGTGCCGAAGATATTAAACTATGCATTATTTCACAATAAAAGCTAAATTTAGATAAAAGAAAGAAAAACATATAATTGTACTGTATGTAGCAGAAATATGCCTTGTCTATGTATGTGTTTTTTTTTTTTTTACTTAAAAATCATATTCCCATCCTAATACTGCCCCATTGTAGGGGCCCTGACCCCAAGGTTGGGAACCACTAACTTTTTCAGTCAAGGACCCCTATATTGACACAATTAGACCAGGACCCCCATTTGTTAAGATTTTGTCCCAGGGTCCTTCATCTGATAGGATTTTTGCTTTTAGATATTTTATTACAGAAAGTGACTGAAAACCATGGTCAAAATAGTCATACATTCTGCCATTGTGTTACTTATGGATGGATTTATAGTGAAAATAAATGATTCCCCTTTTTGCTGAGGACCCCCTGAAACCCCCTCAAGGACACCCCTGGGGGTCCCCGGACCCTACTTTGGAAATCACTGTATTAGGGAACATGCAATTGTTTTCGTTATGCTTTTGTTTTTAAATTTTGAGCAGCTATGTCAGGGCAAACAGAAAGGGTTTTAAACGTGGATATATCATTAAGTCAGCTAGGATATACAATAGACTAGCTATGTATGTGTTTTGTTTGGATAAATGTAACGTTAGGTCTTTATGTCAGGTAAGTTAGAGAGTACCTAGAGGGTAAATGCCATAGTAAATGCCTTCTTATAATCCTTAATCATATCATAATATATCCATAAGGTTATCTGTGCTCTGATGATTGACCGAGGTAGCTTAACGTTACCTCACTTTAAAACACTTGTATTCTCCTGTTGGTTCATTCTGAGAGTTGAAGCAATGAAAAAACTAACTCACCAATATGTTCGCTGTGCACAAACCAGGCAGCTTACTAAACGGCTTCAGCAGCGACATCCTGATATTAACACTTTAAACAATTCCCGTTTCGTAAAATATAGTAAACAAACCCACCCAGTCTCTGGTCATTTCAGGCAGATTTTAGCAAACACAGTTTTTATGACACAGAATTTCAGGCGTTCGTTTCATGTTCACTCGCGCTTTTTTTCCAAACGTCATGACGTTTTCCCTACATCGGCAGCTGACGTTGTGACGTTTTCCCTACATTGGCAGTCGTTTTCTTATATACCGTCTATGGTTTTCTGCCACCTACAGGCTGCTTGCAGTTAATTCCTCATGATGTATTAATTAATAAATCATTAATCCAAGTCTTGAATGCAGCTGGTCTTCCTGAGGAACTTGTTTATAATTTCTATTTTTTTGTGTTACTCTAAACTTCTATTCCACAAAATGTTGTACTTTTTTAATTTCACTACATTTATTTTGACAGCTTTAATTACCAGCTACTTTGCAGATTCATATTATTGATGCAAAACATAATCAACTAATGCATTATGATTTGTACTGTTAAAATGATCCCCACCTTACATTAAAGTGATGCTTACACAATAATTATAATCCTGATATATATTAGTAGTTTTACTTTTTTCTTTTACTACCTACTGCACAGGTAGGTGCACAAATCATCCCGAGCCATGATCCTACAATAACATCCATTTTCCGGTCTTATCAGGACTATTTTTTGTCAAACTGAATGGCCAACAAGGCAAAAACAACGTAAACATATATTTAAGTATATTTTTTTAGTACTGACAAATGAAAGGACCTAAAAGCCAAAAAAACAAATAGAATTGTTTAAAAAAATATATATTTTTCTGTTGAGTTAGACATCAATAAAGCGAAAAGGCTACGGTACAAGGTCTTCAACCCCAAGACTGGAGGTGAAGTTAAAGAGAAATTTGTATAAACACACTGTATTTGAATAGAAGCAGAACATTTTATTCACTTAATGGTGGCACAGCAAAGTAGATTCCCCCAGTACATCCAGGTTGTATCACAGCAAACAGGACACAAGTCCCTGGGCCTTTAAGTGTCAGTATGCAAATATGCATTCACATGTCAGGAACTGAGTGGAAATATTTCGATGACTTCTTTCAGGGGGACAAGTGAGTTTATTCTCAAAGTATGATCTCATCACTGCGTCCTGAATTAAAATGCAGGCTCGGGGAGGTGTATTGAATTGTCCAAATGACATTGTTACGGCTTGAAGGAAGCAAATAAAACAAGCATCAGAAGTGCCTTCAGTCATTCACAGCTCATTTCAAACATTACTGCAAGGGATGCCACATTAATGATTGATTCCTAATGGAACAGGAAAAACAGTAACAACATTGAAGGTCCAACCAATGATTAAAAAAAAACAAAAAAACAAACAGCACTTCATGTGAGTAAAATAAAAACTGACCCAAAAGTAGGACTGCTGTTTCTTCACTCACTCGTCACTGTCTAAATAACTGTACATAAGATCAACAAGATGGCATAAAAAAATGACTGTACTGCTTTCAGGTCACACTAACCTCCTAATTCAGTCTTATAAAAGTTGGTTTTGCATGTTTACTTGACTGCCACCACTGAAGTTGTTCCCTCATCCCCATGTTAAGTTTCCACCATCCACCTGCTAATGTACATGTCCCACTTTTAACATGAACACACATACAAAGCAGAACACACTCGCACCAACACACACTTATCCCTCCATGCTCCTTTTAGTAATTACTATGTCCAAATCAAAGACTTTGGAGGCGTCCACTTCTGTTCATATCTCCCCAGACTCTCGCTCCTCGGAGCTGGAGCGTCGGTCCCGCTCGAACGATAGGGATCTCTCTCGTTCCCTGCCCCTGGCTGTGTCCGTGGAGGGGAACTTCTCCCTGTCCTCCCAGTCTCTGCACGCCGCCCTTTCCTCACGCCAACCCTCTCCTACTGCGGCACCATCTCCACACCTCTCCTGGGACGGCGAGGGCTCCTTGTCGCGAGTATGAGATGATCTGTCTCTGGAAGACCTGAGGAAAAAATGATCAGCCACAAATTGATCATCATCATGAAAAGTATGCCTCCAGCACAAGATTGAAGACTTGATGTCCTTAATTTGAGTTTGACTTTTTTTTTTTTTTTTAAAAAGGGACAGAAAGCTAAGTTATTGTCCAAAAGTCTTGCATTGCCAGACCTATATCCAGAGCACGGTGTCAGTGCTGGAAAAAAGTCTGGCTGCTCAAGTTAACATTCTAGTATCGCAGAAAGAACATCCGTTTGTTGTATTTCTTTAAACTAATCACAGTCGTCTTTGGTGATGCTAAACACCGGATGCGGCAACGGCACCCTTGCAAAATAGATAGCGGAGGGGAATGCCGGCTGAAATAGGATTACTCTGCAGATTGTGAATGTGAGAACACAAACACGAACGAAAACGTACGAGTTTAGCTTGCCGTCCATCTACAGCATAGCTCTTCCGCCGTCCGTCATGGCGTTCATAATTTGCGCGAGTGGAGTGTGACGTCACGTGCAAAGGGTCAATACAATTTCACCGCTAGATGGGAGAAATTCTTAGGTGATCACATTTTACTTTGCATGTCAGGTGAATCTCTCAACAAATGGACAAATTAAAAATGGAACAATTAAAATATTAACATTAGTTAACCCTACTGTGAACACATACGTTGTTGATATGTAATCACTGGGAACTGAGAAGTTGATGTTCAAATTTTTTGGCTAAGTCCTGGATCTTCGCAATCCTACCTAGAGCACCTTTAAGAAGAGGTTGTACAAAGTATATTTTGTAACTTAATCAATAGTTATTATATTACACCCAATATGTTTATGTAAACCCTCTTATGCTCGTTTAACTTTCTATGTTCAAGTTAAAAAATACACATTTCAAAATTTTAGTAGCTTATTTGGTACATTTTCCTTGATAATCAAGTAAACTCATGATACATATAAATCGCAATCGTAGCATTGTAAATTGCAATATGACTCTTTCTCCAAATCGTGCAGCCCTAGTCCACTCTCAGACCATTCAGTCATCCTGAGGATGCTTTATGCAAGTTTCAGTGATGGATAAAAGCCATACCTCTTCCTTTTGCGCCTGTGAGAGTGGGAGCGTGAGCGATGCCTGTCCTTGTGTCGATGTTTCCTCTCTCTCTCTCTCTCCCGATCCCGATCTCCACCTTCTTCTCTGGAACGAGAGGAGTGGGGGCGTCTTGAATGATGGGCGGACGAAGTCGAAGTGCCTCCGTCCCTAGAAGAATTTATGGACAAAAACAGATTTTAAGGTTTGAAGTTACAATGTGCACTTCTGCTCTTTTTTTGTAATGATGAAATTATTTCAAATAATGAAAGACTGTATTCTTAATAAAAAACACATCATGGCACACAACTAGCCTAAAAATATGCAACAAAGCCACAACATGCCAATCTTGTTTGGAATTTACACAAATAGGTAATGTCTGAGACGTTTTTAAGTTTATAGCATTATGTTGCAGTGCGAGTCTGTATAGTCTATGAAATCATGAGTCACTCTGACAAAGACAAAACTTATCAAGTGATTCTGGTCAATGCAGGCATACCTGTATCGTTCTCCACTTCTAGATCTCGATCTAAGATGGACAGAAACACAAATCAGTTTGCAGATGACACTAAACTCTCTCTTCGTATCAATGGAAGTCAGACTGTTCCTTACCTCCTTCGCTCCCTCTCCCTTTCTCGTTCTCTCTCCCATTCATGCTCTCGTTCGCGCTCTCTTTCTTGTTCCCGCTCCAATTCCCACTGTCGCTCTCTTTCATCATCTTTTTCACGTTCCTCTCGTCTTCTTGTTCGCATTCTTTCTTGTTTCTCTATAACTGCTTTCTGGATAAAACAAAAATAGTGCATAACTGAAAAATACTAGCAGCTGATTCTGTTCTATGTTCAGTACAACACAAATAATGGAAACTAGGGGTGTCACAATTTCGATTTTAAATCGAATGGGAAAAAAGTTGATCAAAATGAGCTTTTAATTCGAAAATAAATTTAGAATTCTACTTGGGGGTCCGAAGAAAGAAGAACATTGGGCCTCATTCACACCAATCGTTCTTAAGAACAAATTTGTTCTTAAACCCCAGAAGATTCTGGCATTGACCAATGTTTTCAATTTGTTCTTAGGTAAGAACAGAATCTACGCACACTCAAGAGCACTCTTACGCACAATTGAGAGCTGACATGTTTGTGCAAAATAAGTAGTTATACCATTTTCATCCGTTCTAATTTAAAATTAAATCTCCTTTATAATTTTGTAACTCATTATTTTACACATAATTATATGTTTGTTTTAATAAATATACACTACACTTTACACTTTCTTGCAGCAGTACCTCCACTTCAGAATTACCAACGTTTTTCTTTTTTTTTGGAGTCGAGGCCTCCACAGTCTTTACCACATCTTTTACGACATTTCTCTAAGTGTGCACACGGCCCTGCCATCTCATGCCCTTTTGTGGGAATTAACGGGGCGTTTACCTATGCTAAATAGGAGCAACGGGCACAAGCTTTCAACTTACGAAGACATTGGGATTCATCATTCTAAGAACACACCTGCGAACAATGCTGCTGTTTAAGAACACGTCATGAATCAGACGTAGACTTTTCTTAGGAACTTTAACAAATTTAAGAAAAAAGCATATGAAGATATTGGTGAATGAGGCCCATTGACAACAAACATAGAAGACCCAGCCAGCGGGTAGCATGCAGCTAAGGGTAACGTTAGCTTACCAGTAGCATGGAGCTGCACTTTTCAAGACATCGTGGCCACTGCCAGAGATGATGGAGTAACTACAGAACTGGAAAATGCTTTAGCACCCCTTACCCTTAGCTTTTCAAGCTTCTCGCGGATTTCAATGAAGCCAATATGCAGTTTGCCCCCAAAGTGGTCAGCTAGACGACGATCGTTGTCGTGAAGACCCAAGTAGGCAGAGCACACCTCGCACACCCGCAGTTTTTGTTGTTGAAAGCTGGAGGCTGGCATCGAGTTTCTGTACACATCCTGCAACAACAAAAAAGGTTATGAAACTGTGGAGCTGGAGCAAATTACTAAAGAGACACCATAAAAAACAAAAGATTTTAATTTGTATTTCATAATGCCTGCATGATAGAGCTGGACTTACCGTAACCTATTAACTTCTTAAACCCAGCCTTATCCTTTGGAAATAAACGCATAAAGTAACATTCCCAAAATGAATCAAG
Organism: Sander vitreus; assembly: GCF_031162955.1. Lineage (NCBI taxonomy): Eukaryota > Metazoa > Chordata > Actinopteri > Perciformes > Percidae > Sander > Sander vitreus. Next base: position 17,619,830 of record NC_135856.1, on the reverse strand, counting down.
AATAGCTACTCTACTCATAAGGCCTATATATATATATATATAAATAAAAATCACCTTTATTTTTTACAGGCAAGTCATTAAGAACAGGTTCTTACGATATAAGTGCACAGGTACATGGGTGAGTAAGACAGGGAGAAACCATTCAAATATTTAGCTGGAAAATTATTATGTAGAGAAGCAACTGCATATGTCTGTGAACAAGGATGATATGATAGTTTTGAAGGATGAAATGGAAATTAGTTTGTCCAGTTTGAGAATCTTTTGCAGAGCACTCCAGTCGCAAGCGGCAGCAGATTATATATTACAATATAGGCCCCATTATTGTCTAATTTGATAGGTAAGACGCTAAGAAATATGAATCCATTGTAACTATTTATATTAGCATTCCAGAGTAAATGGGGATGCATTAAAGAAAAAAATTGGGAGGTGCTGCGGGAGTACGGGGTGAGGGGGTCCCTTCTCAGGGCCATCCAATCTCTGTACGACCAAAGCGAGAGCTGTGTCCGGGTTCTCGGCAGTAAGTCGGACTCGTTTCAGGTGAGAGTTGGCCTCCGCCAGGGCTGCGCTTTGTCACCAATCCTGTTTGTAGTATTTATGGACAGGATATCGAGGCGTAGTCGGGGTGGAGAGGGGTTGCAGTTCGGTGGGCTGGGGATCTCATCGCTGCTTTTTGCAGATGATGTGGTCCTGATGGCATCATCAGCCTGTGACCTTCAGCACTCACTGGATCGGTTCGCAGCCGAGTGTGAAGCGGCTGGGATGAGGATCAGCACCTCTAAATCGGAGGCCATGGTTCTCAGCAGGAAACCGATGGAGTGCCTTCTCCAGGTAGGGAATGAGTCCTTACCCCAAGTGAAGGAGTTCAAGTACCTTGGGGTCTTGTTCGCGAGTGAGGGGACGATGGAGCGGGAGATTGGTCGGAGAATCGGCACAGCAGGTGCGGTATTACATTCAATTTATCGCACCGTTGTGACGAAAAGAGAGCTGAGCCAGAAGGCAAAGCTCTCAATCTACCGGTCAGTTTTTGTTCCTACCCTCACCTATGGTCATGAAGGCTGGGTCATGACCGAAAGAACAAGATCCAGGGTACAAGCGGCCGAAATGGGTTTCCTCAGGAGGGTAGCTGGCGTCTCCCTTAGAGATAGGGTGAGAAGCTCAGTTATTCGTGAGGAGCTCGGAGTAGAGCCGCTGCTCCTTTGCGTCGAAAGGAGCCAGTTGAGGTGGTTCGGGCATCTGGTAAGGATGCCCCCTGGGCGCTTCCCTAGGGAGGTGTTCCAGGCACGGGGAGACCCAGGACTAGGTGGAGGGATTATATCTCCAACCTGGCCTGGGAACGCCTCGGGATCCCCCAGTTGGAGCTGGTTAATGTGGCCCGGGAAAGGGAAGTTTGGGGTCCCCTGCTGGAGCTGCTACCCCCGCGACCCGACCCCGGATAAGCGGATGAAGATGGATGGATATAGCTATGTTACAAATAACAAAGCTTCCAAACACATTGAAATAGTAATAAACACAATTAATAGTGATCAATATGCATGTATGGCCAAAGAGCTCCAAAAGAGTTTGCATTCATATAAATAGATTCCTCTGAATCTAATGGCTCATTAGTGTCTGCCCCCATCTGCTGGCTGTATTGAAGTACTACAAGCCATCTGATCCTGTGTAAGTGCCATGAAACGTATGATAAAAGTGGAACCAAAATGGCAGATATTTTCTGCAGTAGAGACTAGACAGCGGAACGGGAGCCGTGTCATTCGGGTCTTATAATAATACATCTATAAACAAGAGTGGACGGCTAGCAGAAACAAAGCTCCTTGAGCAGAAATGTATTTATAAAATGGTCTTGTGGGTGGCAAGATCAGTTTCAAAGCCCTTCCAGATGGTTCTAACCACAAGACTTAAGTTATTTGCATGTACTGTCAATATGAATTGAGTTGCCACCGGAGTAGTCGAGTCTCAAATACTACTTGAGCTTAAAAACTTGAAAAAAAACTCCTTTTTAAAGTACATTTAGAACAGATAAAAAAACATTTGTGATTAATCACGAGTTTACTAGGACACTCATGCAATTAAAAATTATAATCGATTGACAGCCCTAATATGTATTTATTCTAACACAATAAACTAGTCACAACACAGCAGATATTAAGTTTCTGACCTCTGCTTCTTTCTTCAAGCCGCGGGTCTTCTCCACCATTTCCAGCACTTGCTGGGCTTCATCTACGTTCCCCTCGCCCCCGAGCTGCTCCGCCCGGGCCAGCAGCTTCCCAATCTCTTCATTCAGCTCGTGAACACGTTCAGCCTTTTCATAACAGGAGAAAAAATTAGCTCTAGAGTCATGATAACCAGATGGTGTGACATTGTGCATTTTCCAAAGAAAATGATTCATTCCCAGGTATAAGAAGCACAGCATTCATGAAGACCTGATGATAATCTCACACGAGCAATGTCAACAGTGAGTATGTCACCTTTGCTGCCACTTCAGCGCTTATCTCATCCTGCGTTTCAGCTAGTCTCTTCTTGGCCAGGTCGGTCCTGCGGTCGCAGTCAGCGATGAAAGACTGAAGGTGTTCAGCAGCCTGCGAGAAAACCCAGACAATGTTAAGATCAATGGGTTTTTGTGTGTGTAAAATATACAGTATGGTGGAAAAAAATATGTTTTGAATGTTGTTTAACTACCAAGTTCCAACTGTCCAGAAAATAACTACTTTCGAGAGCTATACATGATGGGGTAATGCTGTGTGTGTGTGTGTTACTCACATCAAGTTCAAAGAAGTACTCCTGCTCCTTAGAGGCAATCTCGAAGTCTGCTCTGAGGGCCAAGTCATGGACTTTCATACACTCTCCCAGATCCATTCTCTGCAGAAATCAGAAATACATTAATGTACTGTATTTGTATGCTTCATCATTTCACTCATCTTGAGATGTATTGTGCCAATAGTTCCCTAATGTTAGAATGTAATCCTGTCTTTCAACACTAGCATTTTACATGATATCACATTTGTGATATAATTTGAAGCACAGTGCTTTGTCACTGGATGTCTTTACCGCATCCAAACTATATGGAAATGTAAAGTGCTGTCCCTAAGTATTGAGACGCAAGCAGCTTTTTGTGTGTTTTGTACTCCAGCATATTGAATTTGAAATGAAATAGTGATTTTGAGGTTAAGGTGCTGACTCTGCTTTAATTCGAGGGTGTTTTCTATCACATTAGATGAATAGTGTTTTTTTCATTAACAGTCTCCCAGTTTGAGGGGACTGAAAGTATAAGACAAGTTGAAAAGTTTACATTCAAATGTTTACAGGAAGAATATGGCTGTAGTCCACAACCCAAACCACAGCGGAGATTTGGTACTGTTCCCAGCAATGTTATGTCATTGCAGCTATCTTCCCTTCTCACTTTGAGGGCTTTTACCTTCAATCTGACCCTAAGACAGTGACAAATTTGAATGGGGGTCAGATGAAAAGTAGCCTTTGTCTGTATATTTACAATCACTGACCTGCTGCGTGGTCCTGAAAGCTTTAAGTCAGCACTTTAACCTTGTCGCCATTGTAGCACTTTAAGCTCAATGTGCTTGAGTAGTATCAAAACCAATGACAACAGCTGTCCTATTACTTTCTGACTGCAGTGTATATAGAATAGAATGCCTTTTATTGTCATTATACACATGTACAACGAGATTAAAAGCAACTCCTTTTTCCAGTGCCAACATGTACGTAAAAGAAATGTAACATGGAATAAAATAAGTAGTGCAACAAGAAGAAAAAAAAAGGGGGTAAGGGGGTAATGTATATGATACATGATAATGATCTTTGTGTACAAGTGTGTGTGTGTGTGTATAAACATAATACTCACAGTGCCAGACAGAATATCATGAGGACATGAATCCAGGAGGTGACTTTTGCAGACTCGCTCATCTGTGAATTTGATTCTCTGCCGCATGCTATCTCCTAAAAAAAGGAAAACCCCAAGAACAGAAAGACATGTTGACTTGTCAGCCAGTCCCTCGATTAAAACGTAGCACGATACGTACTAAAGCATTGAGGTGCAACGTGCAGCCTTGCGATAAACAAGTCACACATCTGTTACCATAACAGTAAATCCTAAAAGTTAGCTGCTAGGATAGAGTCTGATAACATGACAACATATGGTAGGAAGAAAGGAACCACGAAAAAAGAGCACACTAACCATGACCAAATACAGTGCAAAAAAAACTTAACTTGCCATGTATACATAATCTCAAACACAACAGGTAGCTAGCCGGCTGGCTATCCTCATGTTAGCTAGCTTGGTTTGAAAAGCATGCCTCACTGTCATTGCCTGGCATATCGGCTAGCTTTCCGGCTAATGCTAGCAACAACACAAACTCATGTCCTGATCCGATTAGACACCGATCTCAACCACAGCCAGCTGTGCTCACCGTCTCTCCCTGTCCCCATGAGTTGGTCCAGCATCGCTCGCATCTGTGCCTGGGCCGACATGTTTCTGAGTGTTTAGCTAGAGTTGTGTGAGTCACTCCTCGCCAGCTAGCTACAGTCTTCACACATGCAGCCTCCTCGACTGCAGGCCTCGTTTGCTCCTACACCACCACCACCAACCACGGACACGAACTTTTCCCACAAGGAGAACAAGCCCGAGTCCCGCTGAGCCAGCGAGGTGGTTGTGTGCAGCGTTGGTACAATTGACTGGTTATCACAGCACTTTAGCAACAGATAAATGTGACTTTGTAACGGTGGATGGCTTCGGGTCGGCTGAGCAAGTGCAACGTCTGTTTGAAAACTGCTGGGGTCCCGTGGTCGTGTGGCGCGTTCAAAGATCGGTGACAGAATGTAGACAGGGCAAAGGGTTAGCTAACTAAATCTGTATAGAAATAAGTAGCCAGTTATTCTGTAACATAGTATCTAAATGTATTTCTAGCCAGTCAGCTAGAAGTTGACAAGTTTATTCAACGTCCTTTCTTCCGCCTTTCCACTTCCCCTCCGTGCGCGTCGCCGCGAAGCGCGCTCTAGTTTCTTGCCTCGAGGAAGGGCTGCAGTCTTTTTTTTTTTTCTTCATTTTTTAAAAAACTTTATTTAAAGAACACTAGTACATCAACAGTTCCCTTAATACATTCACGGTATGTACACACAAAAACTGTCAATATCAGAGGTGCATGTATATAAAATGTTTTGAAATGTTTTTGAAAAAGTAATACAAATTCAAATCAATGGTCATCGGTCCATGAGAAATTCATCAAACATAAAATTAGTCTTAATTGCTTTCTTATTTTAAGATCTCTTATAGTGTTGCCATATTAAAAGAAGAATAAGAAAAGAAGAAGCAACTTTATTATTCGTGAATGTGACATTACACCTGACCCTACTATCAAAATGTTAGGAAATAAAAAAATACCTTGAACAATTGTGGACAGTATAGGCCTATTGGAAATATATATGTATTACCGATAAGTATTTATTAAATTTTACATTGCTTAATTGTAAATTTTAATCTGGACCTTGGTACTTAAAGTACATTCCTCATTCCTCCACATAGACACTTTATCTGGAATAGCAGGATATATTATAGCCTTATTATTAATATTATACACAGTTTTTTATTGCTCCTGATTTGACCATGGAATTATGTAGGTAGGTCAATTTTGAAAACACAAATGGTGAGTGAATTCCGTGAAAAATGTAAGGTGCCAAAGAGTCCATAGTGCACCCCCTTCCCCATTCTTCTCATCATTTGAATGTTTACCAGTACATATACATTGCATTGTTTTACGAAGCTCTAAATGTTGTTTCAAAACCTTCTGACAATCCCAGTGAATAAACCGTGCAGCAACAGACACATCAGAAATGTTTACTCTGAATGAGTATTCTGAATACTCTGCCTTATTCTGCCTCTGACTGGCTTACCTTGGTATTCTTACCCTAACCCCAGCAGAAACCATATCTACTCACATATATATATATATATATATATATATATATATATATATATATATATATATATATATATATATGGCCTTATCTACGAGCAGAAACACGTCTCTGAACACTAGAGCCTAACCTAACCAATCCAACCAACGAAGACAACGAGTATTAGCCAATGAGAGGGAGAGTAGCTCCCGATCTCTACATCAACGGTCCCACACTCGACCACTCATTGGGCCACTCCCACTCTGCTGACATTACTGGAAAAAATGGCGACGAGTATACTGCGGCTCCCGCTGCGACTTTTCACCAAAAATGCGGGGATAATAAGCCGTAACAACGGCTTGAAAATATCTAACATATCCAGGACAACTCAAGGCAGGACCGTAGTATCCACGCCGTCGGGGGCAATTTTACCGAAACCGGATAAAGTGAGTTTTATTCTGCCTTGGTTATCGAGTGAAAACCGACGGCGTAGGCGGGACCTAACGCTGCATTGACAGCCGCTGTAGCACATAGAAAGACAGAAGATGCGCTGGTCAAATCAGCCAATGAACGCATGTTTACACGAACGTAGAGGTACTTTCAGGAAGTAATTACCACTTTTTGTCATTATTGATTAAGTGGACATTTTATGTTAGCCATTGAAATAATGCGTAATTGGAACATTTGCCTCTGATAAATGGTGTTATTTGAGCAAGCTAAACGCTACACAAGCTGGTGTGCGTTGTTGTCAAGGCAAGAAAAATCGAGGACAATGAAGGATATCTGTTTATTACAGGAACGCGTCATTTGTTCTGAACTATGATGTCCAATAAGATTACGATGGCCCATACAGATAATTCGATATAATCGGAACACAACAAAAAATCCCTATTAAAGCCAAGGAACAAATTGAAAGAAATATGTCTACCAAAACTAAGTATGCTCCACCCATGGATGGATAAACCTGCTGTGGGGCCACAGGAAATAATGACCTGATGGGCCCCAGTTAAGCCCTTTTCAAAACAGGGCCTCAAGTTAGTAGTCTGGTTTACCGGAAGTACAGTGACATTTTCATGTCACTTGACACATAGTCCTCTTGTCCCTTCTGTTTTCCAGACGCCATTTGGACTTATCCGCATGACAGCAGTGGTGGTGCCTTTCCTGTACGTGGGAACTCTGATTAGCAAGAACTTTGCCGCTCTTTTGGAGGAGCATGACATCTTTGTACCTGAAGACGATGACGATGATGACTGAGCTAACTCCAGAAAATAAATGGTAAAGTCAAAGTGCACATTAGCAACACCTTATTTGACCTTTCAACACTAAAGGGTGTTTTCTAAGCTATATGTGAAAGGGTGTAGTTTATGGCATGTTTGTAACATTGACAATTGGTAACAAAGCTGCTGACAGTTATTTTTTTAATTGTTAAATTCATATCCACAGGGTGCTTTGCAATACTGACTGAGAGCACACCAGCTGGCACAAGGAAGATGGGGCACTTTGACATCCAAATACATCCCTCCACCCATCTCCTCTGCTAATAGTTGTTTTCGCTAAATTCATTTTTTTGCACATATCATGTGAGGCTATCAAAACTACTAGTTATGCCTTCACTCCTGTTTGCATGTTTTTGTCAACTTAATAAAGGGAGTCGATTACACATGGATAAACACTTGTTATTTAATCTTAAAGCCGTCTACACATGATTCGCGGTAGGGTGCGGAGCAGCGAGGCAAAGCACAGTGCAGTAACGTTCTGGAATTGGTTGCGCCTTGAAAGGTCAGCGGCAACGAGGTGAAAGTTGAAATAATTTTAACTTTGAGCACATAGTTGGGCGACACTGCTCTCCCCACAGGAAAACAATGGAACAGCCAGCGCAGAGCAGTTTACCGCGGATCATGTGTAGCTGGCTAAACAGTCTTTGCACAGTGGTTTCCAAGTACACAATAGTTGCCATCATTCTTAGTCTAACTCTTATCCAGTCATAACAGTACATGTTATTGCAATGTAATGATTTAGTTGTGATATTTTGTAATTTTTTTTATGTTGGCTTTGGTCATCAAGGTAAGTTTTTAACAATTGTCCTCATTGGTCAGGTCTGTCTCGCTCCCTCCTGAAGTGCAGCGTTGGCCAGTCTCAAGTGTTCGTTGAGGGAGTCCGTCTCCAATTGGCTACGACCCCTCGTGTCACTCAGCTCTACATAGGCCTTCTTATAACGCTCATAAGCGGCTTCTTTCTCCTAGAGTAAGGGTTGGAACAAGTATGGAAGACACATCAAAATCAAGCAGGGAGGACAGTTTAAATCAAAGCTGTAAATGTTCAACATATAGGAGTGTATTATTTTTGAGAGGTCTGATCATAAATCACCTTGGTGAGAGACTGCACTTCATTCTGTAGACAGCTGATTTCTTTTTTAAGGTACTGCACCTCATTGTCTTTCGCTCTCAGTAATGTCTGGAAAACAAAATGTGACATCTTACTATTGGCAGTGTAACATTTTCACGTACATATGGAAAGTCTCAATGTATGCGACACTGGTGGAGAGTAACTAAGTACATTTTCTTAAGCACTTTAAGTACAACTTTAAGGTAGCCTACTTCTACTTTATTTGAGTGCTTCCTTTTTATGTTACTTTATTCCAGTACATTTAAGAGGGAACACTGACGCTATTTACTTTACTACATTTATTTCACAGCATTATTTGACAGCTGTTGTACAACTGTACAGTTGCTTTGCTGATTTAAGATTTTACATACAAGACATATGATCAGCTTATAAAATATGGTGCATTTTTATAGATTAAACTACCCAAACGTATACAATGTAGTTAAAATTAGCTAAAAGAGTAAAAAGCTACTTGTACATTAATGCAATCCATCAGTAACAATAATCCAATAATAAAAAATATATAACAATTACAGGGCCCATTTGTCTGCATAACAAAAATCCTTATTTTGATAAATTAAGCACATTTTGCAGATAATACTTTTAATGCAGGACTTTTACTTGCAAAGGAGTATTTTTTACCCTGATGTGAGTAAAAGATCTGAATACATCTTCCACCACTGGAAGTCCAGTCATAAAACCTTTTACTGCAGCCCAAAGTGATGTGCTGCATTGGTATTCAAGCAGTAGATGGCAGTATGTGCTGCACTATAATGTGACCAACCACAGATGCTCAACACTAATGGGGCTATCAAAAACTGTGACAATGTTGCTACAGGGAGCCATTACTGGGTACACAACAGTAAAAATGCAAAAATGGTCACTAGGACAAAGCAATACAAATTCTCAGATCAATTAGTGTTTATTAAAATGGGTTGAAAATCCCACAGCATATTTGTCAAATGTTGCTTTCTGCTTCCCCATGATGACAGTAATGTCAACATTTGTCTTTCAAGCCAGAGTTAATATTTGAGGTGCAATAACTAAAACTGGGTTGTGATACAGCAATAAGTTAGGATGCATTAGTATCACCTACTTTCATATGAGTTTAGTCACAACCATTAAACTTATTGCTATCAATACCTCTACTTCTGATGCACTGCGCTCAGTGTTGCCAAGGGATACCGTGTCCGATCTCTGCCCTGTGATGAAATAACGCATGCGGCTGATCTCTTCCGCCACTTTGGCCTTAAGCTCCTGAAAAGAGATTTCTTTATCTTAAATTATGTCATGGAGAAATAATGTGAACTAGTATGCTCATGAATATTGTAACTTCCTTATTAGTTTAACCCTATAAGAACAAAAAAACAGAATTTGATGTAAATTCTTTTAACAATCTATAAGGCGGTATGGTACTGTATTAAAACAATTAAATCAGGCATGCATGTAAACCTCGTTCTCTCTTCTGAGCTGCTCCAGCTCTCTCTCCTTGCGACCGAGCTCAGTCTCTTGGTCCTGGCTGCTCTGCTCAGTGCGGGTCAGCTCCAGGCACTTCTGAGAGTAGCGCTCTGACAGCACATCTAACTCACTGTGCAAGACATCTGCCTGTGGCCTGACAAGCACAAACACACGAGTTATGGAGTGAAATATAATGCATGATCATGCAAGGGGTCACGGCTCAGTGTAGAACATCTTAAGCTTGCAGCGAGAGCCCCGTGAGATAAAGACAACTCTCAGCATGATAACAGAGTGACTGTAATAAACTTACATGTGGCCTCTGTATGAAACATCAGCCTGTGCAGCTCCTCCAGCCAACCTCCTGGCCTTCTCCACCTCTCTCTCCAGCTCCTCTCTGTGAGCTGCTCTCAGTGCCTCCATTGCTTTGATAAATAATTCAATAATTTGTTACTTAAATTGTCTTTGCCTTCAACACACAGCATTACAAACAACACAAGACAGCTAATTAAGAACATACATCGAGAGCACAACATAAACTTAAAAGACATAAATACAGTTAATAAATACTGGTTGCAAGATTTATTTATCAAAAGAGGCATAAGGAAGAGATGTAAACTGCCCCCAGGTGCTACTGTTGCATGATACTACTGTACTTCCTGTCTTACCTTTAGCAGCTGTCTGGCTCTCCTCCTGCAGCATCCTGTCTCTCTGCTCTTCCAGCTCCCTGATCTCCCTCACGTGTTTCTCCTGCAGCTCCTGCAGTGTTTTCCAATGGGCTACTTCCATGGCTTCTAGTCTGGCCCTGCAGGGGGCCCCGGGGCCACACGGGCTGTCCACCTCTATCCCCATGGTTGCACGCTCCCTCTTAATGCTCTCCACTTGCTTTCGAAGTGAGAGGGCCTGGGAGATGGATTTATAGAGAGTATACGAAGGAGGAAAAACATTGAGATGTACATCACTCACATAATTTCCTTGCATTGAAGACACTTTAAAGGAAAGTCTTACTATTGTTCCTAGTCATCACCTTTCAACTTTTTTTTAATGGAGTGACTGTAAGTTCTTTCTTACCTCCTTTTGAAGCGCTTCAGCTTCATTTGTTTGAATGGTTGGAGCTCCATTTTTGGATGAAAGAGCCCCATTTGAGCTCGATATATCAGTTTGTGAACCGGTGAGAGACTGTTTGGCCTCTTCAAGGCTCGATTGATATGTCTGGGTGCTAACGAGAGACTGTGATGCCTGTGGGGTGCTTGACTGATGACCCTGGGCTCCAATGAGAGACTGTGCGCTTATGTCCCTAAATGACAACGTCTCAAATTCTACCCACTTCCTGTTGACGTCTGAGTCCATGGTTTCAATTACAGGCACAGGAACACTCCCCCGTTTCAGCTCCATGGAGTCCCACCTGCTGCCCATTTCACTGAAGGGGACCCCCTCCTCAAACCACTTGTTCCTTTCCTCCAATCGCTTGGCTTGCTCGCGGTCCCAGCCCTCCCCTTCTTCTCTCTGACTGGTTGGAGATGAGTCCAGATCCCTGTCTACAGTTTGCTGGTGGTAGTCGGCCTGATGGGAGTTTGCAGCTGTGGTGTTGGAGGTGGAAGTGGTAGGTTCATAGTCAGAGTCCTTGCAGATGAACCGAGCAGGGGGTTGGCATGACGACGGTCTCTGGGAGATGGAGTTCTCTTTCATGCTGCCAGTGTCTGATTGGCTGAGGTCAGAGTGAGGGAAAGACAGGAGGGTAGTGTTACACATCAGAAGAAAGATGATAGAAGGGGTTCGGTACAGAAGGACCACCCAATCACATTGTCTGCATTTCCTCACAGTGTTCAGGAATTTTCAGGTCAATGAAACGCCTGTTTTTTTTAAATTAGACTGAGGATCATGTGAACATTATAAACATCAAGTATTCATCATTTTTGTTTTGTTTGTTAGTTTTGTCCTTTTTAGGCTATATACTATGTATATAGTACAGGTGCTGGTCATATAATTAGAATATCATGAAAAAGTTGATTTACTTCAGTAATTCCATTCAAAAAGTGAAACTTGTATAATGTATACATTCATTCCACACAGACTGATATATTTCAAGTGTTTATTTCTTTTAATGTTGATGATTATAACTGACAACTAATGAAAATCCCAAATTCAGTATCTCAGAAAATTAGAATATTGTGACAAGGTTCAATACTGAAGACACCTGGTGCCACACTCTAATCAGCTAATGAACTCAAAACACCTGCAAAGGCCTTTAAATGGTCTCTCAGTCTAGTTCTGTAGGCTACACAATCATGGGGAAGACTGCTGACTTGACAGCTGGCCAAAAGACGACCATTGACACCTTGCACGAGGAGGGCAAGACACAAAAGGTCATTGCTAAAGAGGCTGGCTGTTCACAGAGCTCTGTGTCCAAGCACATTAATAGAGAGGCGAAGGGAAGGAAAAGATGTGGTAGAAAAAAGTGTACAAGCAATAGGGATAACCGCACCCTGGAGAGGATTGTGAAACAAAACCCATTCAAAAATGTGGGGGAGATTCACAAAGAGTGGACTGCAGCTGGAGTCAGTGCTTCAAGAACCACCACGCACAGACGTATGCAAGACATGGGTTTCAGCTGTCCCATTCCTTGTGTCAAGCCACTCTTGAACAAGACACAGCGTCAGAAGCATCTCGCCTGGGCTAAAGGCAAAAAGGACTGGACCGCTGCTGAGTGGTCCAAAGTTATGTTCTCTGATGGAAGTAAATTTTGCATTTCCTTTGGCAATCAAGGTCCCAGAGTCTGGAGGAAGAGAGGAGAGGCACAGAATCCACGTTGCTTGAAGTCCAGTGTAAAGTTTCCACAGTCAGTGATGGTTTGGGGTACCATGTCATCTGCTGGTGTTGGTCCACTGTGTTTTCTGAGGTCCAGGGTCAACGCAGCCGTCTACCAGGAAGTTTTAGAGCACTTCATGCTTCCTGCTGTTGACCAACTTTATGGAGATGCAGATTTCATTTTCCAACAGGACTTGGCACCTGCACACAGTGCCAAAGCTACCAGTACTTGGTTTAAGGACCATGGTATCCCTGTTCTTAATGGGCCAGCAAACTCGCCTGACCTTAACCCCATAGAAAATCTATGGGGTATTGTGAAGAGGATGATGCGATGCTCTAGACCCAACAATGCAAAACAGCTGAAGGCCACTATCAGAGCAACCTGGGCTCTCATAACACCTGTGCAGTGCCACAGCCTGATCGACTCCATGCCACGCCGCATTGCTGCAGTAATTCAGGCAAAAGGAGCCCCAACTAAGTATTGAGTGCTGTACATGCTCATACTTTTCATGTTCATACTTTTCAGTTGGCCAACATTTATAAAAAATCCTTTTTTTGTATTGGTCTTAAGTAATATTCTAATTTACTATACTGAATTTGGGATTTTCATTAGTTGTCAGTTATAATCATCACAATTAAAAGAAATGAACATTTGAAATGTATCACACTGTGTGTGATGAATGAATATAATATACAAATTTCACTTTTTGAATGGAATTACTGAAATAAATCAACTTTTTCATGATATTCTAATTATATGACCAGCACCTGTATCTTTATATAGCATGTCTTGTGTACAGTGGTGTGAAAAAGTGTTTGCCCCCTTCCTCATTTCCTGTTCCTTTGCATGTTTGTCACACTTAAGTGTTTCGGAACATCAAACCAATTTAAACAAAAGTCAAGGACAACACAAGTAAACACAAAATGCAATTTGTAAATGAAGGTGTTTATTATTAAAGGAGAAAAAAAATCCAAACCATCATGGCCCTGTGTGAAAAAGTGATTGCCCCCCTTGTTAAAACATACTATAACTGTGGTTGTCCACACCTGAGTTCAATTTCTCTAGCCACACCCAGGCCTGATTATTGCCACACCTGTTCACAATCAAGGCATCACTTAAATAGGAGCTGCTTGACACAGTAAGGTCCACCAGAAGATCCTTAAAAGCTACACATCATGCTGAGACCCAAAGAAATTCAGGAACAATTGAGAAAGAAAGTAATTGAGATCTATCAGTCTGGAAAGGGTTATAAAGCCATTTCCAAAGCTTTGGGAATCCAGCGAACCACAGTGAGAGCCATTATCCACAAATGGCGAAGACATGGAACAGTGGTGAACCTTCCCAGGAGTGGCCGGCCGCCCAAAATTACCCCCAAGAGCGCAGCGACGACTCATCCAAGAGGTCACAAAAGACCCCACAACAACGTCCCAAAGAACTGCAGGCCTCACTTGCCTCAGTTAAGGTCAGCGCTCATGCCTCCACCATCAGGAAAAGACTGGGCAAAAATGGCCTGCATGGCAGAGTTCCAAGGAGAAAACCACTGCTGAGCAAAAAGAACATCAAAGCTTGTCTCACTTCTCCAGAACACATCTTGATGATCCCCAAGACTTTTAGGGACAACATTCTGTGGACCGATGAGACAAAAGTGGAACTCTTTGGAAGGTGTGTGTCCAAGTATATCTGGCGAGAAGGAACACTGCATTTCATAAAAAGAACATTATACCAACTGTAAAATATGGTGGTGGTAGTGTGATGGTCTGGGGGCTGTTTTGCTGCTTCAGGACCTGGAAGACTTGCCGTGATAAAAGGAACTATGAATTCTGCTGTCTACCAAGAGATCCTGAAGGAGAATGTCCGACCATCTGTTCGTGTACTCAAGCTGAAACAAACTTGGGTTCTGCAGCAGGACAATGATCCTAAACACACCAGCAAGTCCACCACCGAATGGCTGAAGAAAAAACTAAATGAAGACTTTGGAGTGGCCTAGCCAAAGTCCTGACCTGAATCCTATTGAGATGTTGTGGTATGACCTTAAAAAGGCCGTTCATGCTCGAAAACCCTCTAATGTAACTGAATTAGGACAATTCTGCAAAGATGAGTGGGCCAAAATTCCTCCAGGACGCTGTAAAAGCCTCATTGCACGTTATCGCAAACGCTTTGTTGCAGTTGTTGCTGCTAAGGGTGGCCCAACCAGTTATTAGGTTTAGGGGGCAATCACTTTTTCACACAGGGCCATGATGGTTTGGATTTTTTTTCACCTTTAATAATTAACACCTTCATTTACAAATTGCATTTTGTGTTTACTTGTGTTGTCCTTGACTATTGTTTAAATTGGTTTGATGTTCCGAAACACTTAAGTGTGACAAACATGCAAAGGAACAGGAAATGAGGAAGGGGGCAAACACTTTTTCACACCACTGTATGTAATTAGGCACAGTTCACTCTAAGGTATAGGTCTGATTTTCAGTGTCTTTTTTTTAAAGTTAACTGGGCTGAGCCCTCTGTTGTATTTTGATTACAATTATTCCACGGAAAAGAGCTCATGCCTTTGAGAGGGGAATATGCTTCAGTAACTAATTAACTGTGCTGTATGTAATGTATTTTGTTTTTGGACTTGATTTGCAAATTAATGAATAAAATGTCAACAAAAAAATAGAGGATGTCCTGTTTTGTAATTTGTTAATTATGATTAAATAGTAATATATTATGACAGATCAAATTATGACATATTCTGTAAGCATTGTCAGCCAAAGTAGAAGTCTTGTTTTTTACTTGTGATCGAAAGCTCCAGAATAACTACTAAAAGGACCTTGAAGTAAGATTATTTAGTTAACTGCTGTTTCCAAGATCAAGAATGAACTTTGAACCTCAACCATCTTAATTTAATGTATGATTTATTTGGCTTCATTCCCTCTTTCACACACATAGATTACACTGATTCTATTCCAGAAACCATAAGAGTTAACAGCCCAAGTAAAGAGTGAGTTTACTTGTGTGACATCATGTGTCCTTGTATTATTGGACAATGTTGGTCAGCTATGGATCGATCACTGGCTTTAACTCTTGTCTTTTTAATGTTTATTTAAAAGAAAATCTTAACATGAATAGATTTGGTATTTTCACATTGTTTTGAGTGTCATTGTTATAATTTTATATTTCTATGTTTGCAAACTAGCTTCAAATTGCCCCCTAAGGGACAAAGAAAGTATTTTTTTTAATTTTATTGTAATGTATCTACATATTGTACAGTATTGGAATGTTGGCGTGTTAAGTCATTTAATGAACTTTGCTTCTTTATGTTGTTTTCAATATGTAATTCCTGGTTGTGGTACACTGTAGTCTCCCAGCAGGAGTTGATTGTATCTGAATAATTTTTTTTTGATAGTACCCAAATACAAATTTTAGGCACTTGTACTTACTGAGTATTTTTGTTTTACGTTTTACTCCACTACATCTATTTCATAGCTTAAATTACTGGTCACTTTACCAATTAAGATTTTACATACAACACATATGATGAACTTATATAGTATGATGGAATGTTATTAAACTACCCAATAGTATATGAAATTCTTCTCCAACTAAACCAATTACAACGGTAAAATGCTGCTTATAAATTAAAGCATCAGAAATAATAATATAATAATTTAATATATAATACTTTTATTTTCAATGCAGGATTTTTACAATGACATATAATATGTAATTTTCTGCTGCTAGGGGTCTCTCAATCAAAACAATAACAAAAGACGCAGTTTGGTGACGTCGTGAAGTAGCATGGGCTCAGAAGAGTTGCCGTCAGATTCTCCTGGTTAGGATTCCTTCAGTGCTCATTGTTCAGGAGATTTTGCCGGAAGCTGAATTATCCACAGAGTTGTGGTCCACTCCAAAGCAAACGGACTAGGTGATTACAAACCATTAAAAACCCTAATAAAGCAGTTCCACGTAAAATAATAAGTTTCTCCGACGCTGTTCAACTCATCAGCGGAGACCTGCCACAGTTTGCTTAGCTTGTTTCTCTTTGTAAATTATAGAGTGTGGTCTAGACCTACTCTAGCTGTAAAGTGTCTCGAGATAACTCTTGTTATGATTTGATACTATAAAAAAAATGGAATTGAATTGAATAACTTAAGATCCTCAGACGTAATCGTGAAAATGTGGCTTAAAACTAGATAAAAAGTCAAATTGTGACAGCTTCTGGCAGACAACCATAATGCTGTCACATGCGCAAAGGGGATATAACGCCATAATTGACAGACCAAATGTAAAGGTAACGGACCGTTACCCTGAAGAAAATTGCAGATTTCTTTGGCTTAGAAAATTTGTTGGAAACATTTGGGAAAATTTAAGTACACAACTCAACAAAATATATAAATTAGATCTAGTCGCTTTTAGACATTTTTATGCAGAAATGTTACACATTATGCGTTGAAGTAAAAGATCTGAATACTTCCTCCTCAACCATCTCCCAGAATAAAGTCAGACTCACCACGTGGTGTTCTGGATCGCCTGCTTTAGTAACTTCACCCAGTTCCGCCGTATTCTGGAGGTCATAACAGAGAGAGTGAACACTGCTCTCTTTGTCTGGAGGAGATCAAAAGACAGAGCAAAGACGCACGCACGCACGCACACACACACACACACACACACACACACACACACACACACACACACACACACACACACACACACACACTGTTAAACAGGAAGCAGCCAAACATTTAATTGATGTGGAAATGGGGGGAGGTGTGGGGGACATCTGACTGTCCATCTGTCTGATGGTGTACTGTACAAGACAATGAGCAAAAGTACAGTGAATACATACTTGTATTTGGAGTCCATAGTTCTTCTCTACGTCACAGTCTGACACATTTAAACAGGATGTCAGGTTGATCGCTCCGTCCAGATCATCTGACTGCAGCACAAATAAGTTTGAAACCCTTTCAAATGACTGTATGTAGATTGAAATCAATTGCTATAGGTTAACATCTAGTAAATCTTCCTACAAATCAGAAATTACTTTAATGTCACATATCAGCTCCTACCTCCTCAGCCTCCGAGTCTCTGTAGTACCTCAGCGAAGTATCACCCAGAACAAACCAGTGTTTCCTCCACTGAGCAAAACACAGTAAACATAGACAACATTAAATTAATGACTTTTTTACTTTCGTATGTACACATCTTTAAAGATAGTTTAGGGGTTGAGTCTTGTTCTTGGTTTTTGTACTCTGTCTAGTGTATCAGATTGTGCATGGTTATACAGGAATTAGAAGAGAAAATGACAATACCCTCTTTTTTTATGTATAAGAATATAAATTTCAAAAACTTCCATTTACCTTGCCATGTTCATCCAGTCTGGACATCCACCCCTTCAAGTAACAGAGCCTGTAATTAAAGCATTGTGATCAAGCTCTTTGGAAGCATTCGGCAGTGGTTCTATGTCTCATGCTTCATTGTGTAATAGAGGAAACGGAAACTGTCAGAACAGACGAATGTGTCTCGAGATATCATCATTCTGAACCACGCATAGAGAGGCAGGCAGAACTATAAAGCATGAAAAATGGGAAACATAATGCAGAATAGGTATGTAAAAAAGGAAGAGGTGTAGCTTTTGCAAACTGTGAACTTCATAAACGGGGAAATAAAAAGAGAAATAGGAACTGATGTAACATTATTAGACTTAAAAACAAGCAGGCACTTTTAAAGCATGTTAGCACAAAGAACATACTTACCATGTATGCATCATGTTGTACAGTATATAGTGTGAGGATGACAGAAAGAAAGAGACATTGAAGGAGAAGAAAATGCATGATGTGTGAGATGAAATGAGGAAGTCACAAATGTGAGATCACACGTAGCTCTTATTAACATAAATGGCATGTCAGGGCTTCTGAACTACTACAAACGTTTGCATGGTTGCATGTGATTCAAAGCATTTATTTAACATTTTGAATGTTTCATTTTTTTGTTCATCCATTCCTCTGTGTTTGTTGACTCAGCATGTTTTAGGCATGACACTGCAGCACAGACACTGCAGGATACATTGGCTTGAACCCTCCTAGAATCTATTAATATAAAAATGATAAATCATATGAACATGCTGCCCTAAAACATAGACTGCTAACTAATGGCTTTTTTCCTACAAGGTGCTTCTATGAGAGAGGCGCCTGAAGTAAAAAAGCTGAAATAAATATCAGGGACCTACTTTAGAATGAATTTATGAATGACCCATTTTTCCTCCAAACACTTGTGATTTAAACAGATGCAGAAAAGTAATGCGACCGTGCTCACCTGTGTCTGCAGGCGCTCAGGAGGAGCTCGCTCCTTCACCTTTGAAGATCTGTGTTTTCCACTTCGATAATCTGAACTCTTTATAGAACATAAAGACGAGGTTACATGGTCTGTTGTTTCAATATGGATTTTATTGTGAACATGTGTGCAGTTGTTGGGTCGTACCTGTGAATGAAGAGATGCGGCTGACTGTCTTCGAGATGATCGTCCATTCTCAGAGTCCCGACATTTCTCTCGTCTGTCCCTTCCTCTCTCTCTGCCTCTCCCCCTCTCATCTGACTCAAGCCTAGAGCTGTGGATGTCTATTTCATCTTGGTACCTTCAGAGCCAAATTAAAGTGCAGAGAAGTATTTGACAAACACATAAACACACTAAACGCACATTTACATACTTTTCTACTTATTGAACTTTCACATTCCTCTGCAAAGGCTTCTAGAGGACTTTCTTTTTTCTCTTGCCATAACTAAGGCAATAACTTATGGTCAGATCAAAAGATATCTTCAAAGTCTTTTACTACTTGCTACTTTACTTGCTTTTTTACAAATCTTCCAGCTGCTAAAGCAACAGTTTAAAGAACCACATAAGAATGCAGAATAGATGCATGGTCATGGAACTTCTGTTATGGCTATCCGTGAATAGATGCTATACAATTATACCATACAGTACCACATAGTACCACCAACCTGTAAGTCCTAAGCCTCTGGTCCCTGCACGGGCTGGGACTCTGGTTCCTCCTCCTTATCCCTGGAAACTCTTCCTCCGACTCTAGCTGGATCGTTGGAATACCAGCCAGGACAATGTAGTCTTCTATGGTCATCCCCACCTCAGATTCATAAAGATTTATCAACACGTTACATTATATGTGGAATGAAGAGTTGGCTCACAATGACAATGATGATTAACATGTATAATGTTTACGAGTTCACCAGCTTTTTACAACATTTGCTAATTAGCACTAAACACAAAGTACAGCTGAGGCTGATGGGAATGTCATTAATTTTGCAGGTGATTGGTCATCAACAAAAGTGTTGAACAAATGAAAAGTTTGACTTGATGATGGCACCAGATGAAAGGTCACTGAAGTTATTACAATTGATCCTGAGGAGCACACAGATGGGTGAATCAATTTTCATGACAATCCATCCAATAGTTGTGTAAACATTTCACTGTAGGCTTCATCCTGTGGGGATCATGAATATCCGTACAAAACGTAATGACAATCCATCTAATAGTATTTTAAATATGTCAGTCTAGACTAAAGAGGTTGACCGAGTGACAGACGGAAGGACATACCATCCATTGAGCCACGCTGCTAGCTTGGCTAAAAACAAGTTTTACCAGTTATACGTAACATTACCTCCTCCACTTCTACTGCAGCCTTCTTGGGTTCAGAGATCAGTAAGGCCTCCATGCCTCGCCTGATGTTGCTCCTGCTTCTGTCGCTGCTGACCTTATGGTCAGTTTCTGTAATGGCAACATGTGACAGTGAACCACCAAGCATCCGAGAGTCCGCACCTCGTCTCGATGTGGAGGAACCACGAGAGGGTGGGAGGCTGAGTAAAGAGTGTGAGGACCCCTGCCAGGAGCCTTGATAAGGACTCAGTATGCTGTCTCTGGACTGTGGATCCCGTTGTGGGATGTGGCTGTGTGTACTACTGAAGCCGTTCCTTGACGGCGATACTTCACGGCTGTTGCGAGTATGAGTGTTGGCCGAGCTGTTAACGGCTGTTCTGGTTCGAGGAGATGCTTGAGATCCCTCATATGAGTTTTGCTGGATGGCTGAGGATCCACGTCGGGAGATAGACTCCAGATTCCTGTAGAGCTTCTCAGAGTCCAAACTGTGTTTGTTTGAAGCTTGTGATGGACTCCTCAAGTCTCGGCTGCATCTCCTTTGAACGTCAAATTCACCGTTCTGTAAATGGAAAGAGTCTGTGTGCTTGTGAGAAGGGGTGGCTCTGGAGGGCGAGGCAGTCCGAGAGACGATGGACCCCCTCCTACGGGATGGACTGGACCTGCCAGATGTATGCTGAGAAAGACCATGTGATGGAAACGGAGAGGAGCCATGAGATGAAGCTTGAGACCGGGCCTGACTCCTGGAGACGGAGCTTTTTCGCCGGGTTTCTAAAGGAGGTTCGATTAACTTGTAACGATCTGGGCTCACGGAGCTGTGACGTGTTGGTGAATTATTCTGTGAATCAGCTCCCCGTCTAAAGTTGGAGTGGTACGTGTACCTCTCTGGGGATTCACTTCTCCAAATTTCCTGCATATACGTCTCTGGGTTCCTCCTCTGGGAGGGCACGCCAAGGTTGATAGTCCTGTAGGGGACGCAGGCTTTGGGCTCAGGAACATAGTTGCTAGGAAGAGGACGCCCCCTCTCGTAGTAACGATATGATCGCCTGTTGACTTCCTCCATCTGTTGCTCACCATCACCTTTTCTGTCTGGAGAGAAGTAGCCACTCTCTTGTTCCCTGTCTCCTCTGGATTCTGAAAATCATACAAGCCTGAGGTCATTGCCTTAACATGTAGCCTGTAAAAGAGCATGAGCACAAGTCAAGGTCAAGAGTGTCTTCTGTACATTTAAGGAAGCAAGTTTAATGGTGCAGTGTATATCAGTGACTGTACCTGATGTCCAGCGGGATCTGTCTCTGCCCCTCCTCTCATCCATCCAGGAGCTTTTAGCTTTGGACGGGTCCAAACGGGTCATATCTCTTTGGGCCAAACAGTGCCTCTCTAAGCTGAGGGATCTGCTCCTCTCTGGACAGTCACGCTGATTTGGAGAGCTAGAGGAGGGCAGTGCAAGGTTTTCAGATTCAGACGAGGAAACTGGTGCAAACATGGAGTTGTCAGTTTCTAAAATGTGTTTACTGGACAGTCACTTGGCTTGATGATCAGGGAGAAGGCCTACAAATGTTACAAGGGCTTTGAAAGATGATAGTGTAACGCTGTTATCTACCTAATTTCTGGTTGTAGGTGAAAGTTAAATCACATGCACAGCTTCTTTAGCGCAACTTGGCCCGCTTTAATAACTCTGACTCAAACCTAATACATCACTCTCTTCTTACTTACGGCATATTACTGCAGCAACCTAAACATAAGACTGCAGATGTGCGAAGTGTTGTATAGTTCCCATCTAAACACAAAAATAAGGTTATCTGAAACTATGCAATTATATTGTCTGTCATCATGACAAATGTCATTAAAAGAAATTCATCTACAAAATAAATCTTCACGAAATCTCAATTTACAATTTACGATGGTGAATATATATATATATATATATATATATATATATATATATTAAAATTTTATAGCAACACAAGGCAATATTTTCTGTAAAAATACACCCAATCTAATTATTTTTAATCAAAAGTAGGACTGCAACAGAAAAGAGCACAATAGAGATCCATTAGATCTGCCCTGTTTGCCCCAAACTGTC
Organism: Sander vitreus; assembly: GCF_031162955.1. Taxonomy (NCBI): domain Eukaryota; kingdom Metazoa; phylum Chordata; class Actinopteri; order Perciformes; family Percidae; genus Sander; species Sander vitreus. The sequence goes on along the minus strand of NC_135856.1, from coordinate 17,597,553 downwards.
ACATGAATGGGAGTGAGTGGTGCAGTCCATCAAAAGAAAGCTTACATTAGATAGTGCCTCTGGAATCCTTTCATATACAGCATCACAAAACAGCTTTATTGGTAGAAATGAGCGTAATGTGTGCAGCTGACACATTGAATGACTTGAAAAGAGAAATATTCAATCATCTGCTTCTTCCTGCTACTGGATTTAGGACTGCCAAAATGTGAATTTGCCTATAAAACAAACTTTGTGCTGATCTGCTGCAACATGATATGAGAATGATTTGAACACAACACAGAATCATTATGATGTTTTAAAGTTGTTATGGTGAGCTTGTCAGCAAAACAGTTGCTTTTACATCCAGCAGACAGAGCAACATTAGCATTCACTTGGAGTTGTGTTTCTGGCCACCTGATGGATGTTAGTCCAGTAATTTCTCTCCTTCTAGCTCTGTTTGGGCTCCAACTCCTGAGGGAAATATCTGGCTCTTTAGCTGCTAAATGCTCTACTATGTTCACAAGCTAGTTGCTAACTGTCTGGCGCAGGGCAGGTAACACACAGTAACATACATCAAGCTAAGTTATATCCTTGAAAGCTAATATTAAGCAGTTCATTCAGTGATACTCAGAGACAAACCCTATAGGCTTAGGTTTCTTTCTGTGTCAGAGTGTGTTGTTTCACAATATATATGTGTTCTTGGTAAAAAGAAGAAGAAGTAATTTCTGAAATCAGGATACAGGATACAGTCACCTGGATTGTATGTCAGTATCGCAGATATTAAGTTCCCACTCAGGACTCAGACTGTGGACCAGACTCCACTCGTAGGTCCAGCCACCGCTGACATCATCACTACTGCCACTTGTGGTCACCTCAGACTGGGCGCAAGTATCATCATCTGCTTCCTAGTTGGTGGAGCACAGAAACACCGTTTTAAGCATTTGGAGTCAGTGAGAGTTAAACTGGTATTTTGACTCTTTTATTAAAAAATAATGATTACAATTAAGGGAAACTGCAGGGTTAAAAATATGAAGTCGTCATTAAGGCGATTGTGGACTCATGCAAATATGACTGTTTCTGGAAAATATTTTTTTATTTTGATCATTCCTCCTTTTTTCAAAAGAGTGCAGTTATCACATTTGAACACATTTTATAATAATGCACCAACAGAGTCACTTACAGCACATCATGAACCTGCCAAAAGCTTAACACAGCAACTACCTGATGGCCTGTGTCTTTTAAAGAACAAAACACAAACCAACATAAACTTCCCCTGTAGACACAAATATTCAGCCAGCTAACATCCCAAGTCTAAACATTAAGACACATTTCACTTACTGTGACTGCTCGTTGTCCTTAAGCTAAATCAGCTGACAAGGCTTTCAGCAGCTCTCCTGCTTCTTTCCTTCTCTCCCTTTGTTCCAACTAAGCCAACACATTTAGACTGCACAGGACGTAACTCAAGCTAGTCTCTGGACATGCTCATCATTATTTCATTGCTCTAGTGCTTTTGCATTACCAGAACCGCCTACTCAACTTCTTTCTCATCTTTATCTTGATCCCCCTCCTTCAGTTCTACCTCTCATTAACAGGCAGACCACAAACATTTTGTTCGTTTTAGTTCTTGATCTCTTGACTGGATGCAAGTTCGAAGTGTAAAGTGTCATCTTTTGTTTTCAGATGAAAATAAAGTCTACATTACAGTAGTAACTTTGATTAAAAAAAAGAACTTTCTTGACTTTATTCCAATGTTATATGAGGAGACATGTTTGTATGTGTCATAGGCATATCAGATTACAACCCATTCCCCAAGGATTGTAATGAGCCTTCATTAATTAATGATACAGAATCAAATGCCACCTTGTTGTATTATCCTTCTCCCACCTCCACAATAGTTTCACTTGGTGATTGTGTTATAAGTTGACATCATCACCTCAGTATGCAACTTGTGGGACAGTTTTACCACATGTATTGAATGGTAGCAGGTCATTAAAAAGCACTTTACCCTGTTATTTATAATGTCAATAGATTTTGACCTCAGTATTGTGTCATCTTGATGCACCTCTATTCATCAGTGTTTTGACAAAGATCGCTGGTCACATAAATATCAGAGCCCGAAGTTATCAAACTGCTACAATAATGGACATATGATAAAAGCAAAATCTTTCACTTTTACTCCTACTAGTAAATGTAGGATTCAAATCTCACCAAAAAACGCTGTTTCTTTATATCCGTCTTCTACATTGATCATCAACTGGTGAGGATGCTGACATTTTATCTGGGACCTGTTTGCTTTGGCATCCTTTTTTATAATCAAGTATGATAGTATGTGTGTAGCCAACAGTAGTGGAAGAAGTATTCAAACAATTTACTTTAGAAAAAGTATCATGCCCTGCATTCACTTAAGTACAGTAAAAGTACAGATATAAGTTCCAGCAACAAACTTTACTTGAAGTATCAAAAGTAAAAGTACTCATAATGCAGAGTAGCAGCTGTCAGTGTTATTATATTATTGGATCATCATCATTGAGGTGGTATTTTAATGTTGTCAAGGTGGAGCTAATTTCAACTCATTCATATACTTTTGGTGGTTTTAATATGTAACAATGGATCATATTTTATAAGGTGATCATATGTTTTGTATGTAAATGTAGTAAAGCGACAGTAACTAAGGGGGCATCTTTATAGTGAGATCACTTGAGAGAGTTGCTCCTAAAGTTTACCTACATTTGCTGTACATAAGGTGAACGGCTTAATAAACATTCTTCTTCCTTTTTTTATTCCTAAATTGTTTTAGAGCATTCTAACATGAAATTCTTGAACAGTTGGTAAATACAGGCCCATATTCACAAAACTACTGAATGATTAATGTACATACCCACTCTTGTGAATCGTCCCGTTGTGCAGCAGCAGCAGCAGCAGTAATAGTGTTGCTGCTGAGGTGCATATGATCCGGCCGCAGGCAGGAGCTGCAGCGGGAGGGGTCGAAGGTGTTGGGCTGGAATTGACGGCAGTAACGGTCCTCAGCAGGGGGCGCCATGTCGATCCTGCTGAATCTGGGTATTCTCAGGCAACTTGCACTAAAATAGTCTTCATTTTAAATAGTTCTGGTGTGATTATTTCCCAGGAGGCTTCTAGTGGCTCTTGGTCATTAGCATAATATAAATAACATCTATCATCAAAACAATTGGGCTCTTATTAGTAATGATTAGGCAGGCTTTAAGAGATTAAAGGTTAATTCTTTAGTTGTCTGCATTTTAATTGCTTATAAGCAGAATAATATATATATATATATATATATATATTTCTTTTTTTTTTAAGTGTATTTGTGATGTTTCTACTATAAATAGAACTCAATGAGTCAGACCTCCTTGTCAGTAACAATTTAATATCTCTTTGTGAGCAATCCCGTTGACTGAAACACACACTACTATTGATGGGATCCCTTTACACCTCTGAGCAGGAAATTGTGAAGTGTATAATGTAACCATTACATAGAGGGAATCCTCCAACATAAGGTATCCATGTCAAGGTGCACATAAATATAGCTAATAGTATATGACAAGACACTCACCTTTTGATTGTGGTCCAAAGACTTCATTTTCACAGATACAAATGTTTGTGCTTATTTCCAAGAGAAGATCCTGCTTTGAAAACTCCAGGATGGAAATGTACTGGTGTGTGATCACGAAGGCTACATAGGCTGGGGTCTTTTATCAGAAAACAAACATTCATTGGTTCTCACATTGGCCCAATATGGGGACTGTGTCCTATCAAATATCTTCATCTTTAGAAAGTGAAACATAGCTCTTACTCCTCCTGACAGATGTCTTATGGGTTGCTGCACAGATGGTAACGCTGACAAAGAGGAGACATAAAAGAGATAAGGGAAGGCTTACAATGTCAGGGAATGAGAATTAAAAAATGAAATGAAATCATCATTTAAATGCTGATACAATACAGAATAATATAACTCTTGAATATTTAAATATTTTGGGAAATACATTTATTTTCTTCCTTTCCGAGAGTGAGATGAAAAGATCAAAACCATTGTCATGTAGAAGGGCCCGAGCCAGCCAATGGGTTTGAACCCTCTTGCTGTGAGGCAACAGTGCTAACCACTGCACCGCTGTGATGCCCTGTTCCAACACAAAGAACTTTATTTTGAATTCTAATAGAGGCAGATCAGACAGATTAATGGGGAAAATGAAGTATTGGTTTGGATACTTCAGTCAGTATGAACATCATTGATAGCATCAATGAAGAACTGAAAAAAACTGATGATACTGTTAGGCTGTGTGCAAAGTTGGGGTGTTATATTGATAAAACAATATGCGGACAGTAACAAAGTTATATTAGTTTTCTGTTGTTACAATGGAGCTGTAATGTAAAGTTCTTCCTTAATAGCTCTACTTTATTTTTCTGTACCAAACTTTTCTGAGCAAGCAGTGTGTCTTTGAAAAATGTTGGCATCATTATTTGAGTTAATTACTAGCAGGACAATAAGTGCTGAGGCTGTTTTTCAGTGTTTGAACGAAGCACAAGAGAGTGCCTTTTGTCTCAACAGAGCCATTGGTGTGTGTGTGTGTGTGTGTGTGTGTGTGTGTGTGTGAGTGTGTGTGTGTGAGTGTGTGCAAATGTAGATACAGTACAGGTATATACAGAAACTGAGGACAAACATGCACATTTGAATACTCACATTCAGTCTATTTTCACACACACACACACACACACACACACACACACACACACACACACACACACACACACACACACACACACACACACACACACACACACACACACACACACACACACACACACACAGTTACAGTTTTGTGAAGGTAACACTATCAAATGAACCTTTAAGACACAGAAGTATAATTAAACATCTTTGGCAAGTAAAATGACAATAAATTTAAGGAGATATATATGTTTGTCTTCTGCTGTGTGTGACATCGACGCTGTAGCCACATTCAGCTTCTCTGGCAGCTGTTGCTATGGTAAGAGAGTAGCGCCAGTATCCATGGAAATGCACTCGGAAAAGTTCAGCTGACACAACTTAAAACAAACAGGAAGATACACTTTTTATTGACTGTATTAAAGCTACTTCATGTTCATTATTAGGATATTTTGTTATCATTGAGCTAGATATGACATCTAAATTGATCAAGATTGCTTTTATATATAACTGATAAATAGGGAAATGAGGTTACCATACATTGACGTCATCAGGAGTACCTTCCAATCTAAGGCGTCTAAGGAATCTCACTTTCCTTTTTTGATAGCTCCTCGCTCCTCGGTTGAACCGGAAGTTGTTCTGGCCCTCCTTTGCGAAGGCCATCTCAAAGCTCTTATTCCCGCCCCGAGGATCGAAGATCTAGGATCGAGGATCGAGGAGGAAGCCGTGCAGCTGAAAGGGTTGCTAACTCCGCCCATACAGCTGACGAATTCACGTGATGTTCAGGAAAGGACGTCTCATCCCTCTTAAAACACATTTCCTCGTTTCCTCTCTCCTCCCATGATTTCCTTCGTCTCTGCCATGCTTCCCCGGTGGGACGGACTAAGACGCAAGCAAGGGAAGCAAGTGGAGGAGCCGGGGATGCAATTTAAGGGAAGTGAGATCCAGCCTAAGTGTCACTCCATGAGGCTATTTGTAAGTCACTATAGTGGATAGATTTACACACTTAAACAATTCAGACAAATAAAATGGTGGCCAGTCAATATAGTGCAATGTAAATAGGGAATATAAGGGGGGCCCAAATCCAATTTGTGAGGTTAAAAGGAATTTGCTTTAACTCGTTATCGTGATCATTTTGACAGCTCTAGCTCTATCTGGATGTAGGAAAAATGGTCACATACCAGATTATCTTACTTGCATTTCCTTTCAGATCCTTAACTTGCTGGGGATTTTTTAGTGCAGCCACACATTATGATTGTTTTTCTTTGTGCCTCGTTATTGTTATTATAATACAAATTAAAGGTGGAATAAATTTGTGAGCAGTGGGAAATGCAACCATCTGGCCTTTAAGGAAATGATTAAGTGATTTTAAAGTTGGTACATGCTAATGCTTGATATTTAACTTATGTACACCTGTTCAGGTGTCTTTTTTAATTGAGTTATCTAAAAGCCTATACCTATTTATAAGTGACGGTTGTATGTGTTTAATTTATGTGTATGTCAACAGATTTCCCATGAGGCATCCCCATCTGAACAGTTAACGAATGATTTACCTTTGTAGTACAACATAGCTGAAATCACATTACACACATTAACAATCCTTACAGTGTGTTATTGAACATATTAACTGTTTTTGTACAAATCATTCACAGGCAAGTTTAAAACTGTTTGTAGATGTGTGTGTTCAAAAGCCATGAAGAGATGTTGAGCTTCTTTTTTTCATTCTTAAATGGTAGTTTGGCAAACTCTTCTAATGGATTTATCCCGGAGCTTTCAGTTGCATCTCATGGTCTTCACCAGCGGATGGAGTTTGATCAGTTGTCATGAAGAGTGAAAAGAAGTGTTTGTAAATGAATTTATTTGAAAAATATGATACATACATGTTTTATATTTCATGTTTATTTTTTAATATGTTAAGACATTTTGTATGATTACAACTTTATTGTCACTTATCTGTTACGGATGCTTTACAAGAGGAGTTATAGTTGTTGACAAATACAAATACATTAATAAACACTTGACAATTTTCCTTATATCTGCGTTCAACTACATCATATGATGTTACATAAACAATTCATAAATTGTTTATATACTGCTTATAAAAATTAAACAGCGAGGGTAAAGTAAAGTGTTACTGCAAGTATAGTGTAATGTTTTAAATTAGTGTAGGAACACAGTGTGCAGAGAGAGTTGATGTCAGCACAGATTTCTCTCTGGTTCAACAAGACTTCAGTCTGGTTCTTTTTTGAATAATAGTTTTGTTATGTAAGCCTGTCTTGAGAGAAATTAAAGTAATGCTTGCAACACTTATTTATACAAAACCTGCCAAAATGAGTGCAGGTTCTCAGAGTTGTTTTATGTTAATTTTATAAAATGTTCAAGAAGTCTCTGTTTAGGAAAAGTCATAGAGTGGAAGCTGAAAACAAAATACACAAAACAATAAAGTGCATGTGGCATGTTGGTGTGTCTAATGTACAGGGCAACACTGTATAGAGTTCTTATTTAGAGTAAATGTGTTCATCCGCTGGGAGTGATTGCTCTCCCCCCCCTCCTTTCTGGTCTGGCCTTCCTCCCACCCCACTCGGCCTGCTTTTCTAAAAACATGTTGACCTGGATCAGCTCTCAAAGTGAGAAATGAGGCGTCCGCCTGCTTCTGAGTAAATTGGCTCTCATGGTATTTGAGGGGGTGTCATCAAGCAGGGCCGTGGAGACGGCTGGCACTACAGAAAATAGCTTCCATCTCTGCTTATCACATTTAAAAAGGACTGAAGAGAAGAGTTATTATAATAATCTTAAGGGCTTTTCTGTCATTGACCTCTTCAATGAGGTTTGCTTTGGGAAAAATCATACTGTACGTGTCTGTGTGTATTATTGTGTGCTTTTTAACACAAAGGTGTGATAAGGAGAAGTGATGGATGGTCCTGATGGGGACAGAAATACAGGAGTGCCTCCAGCAAAGTATGCCACAAAAATGCATTAATATCTCACTGCCACCTAGATCAGAGCTATTTTTTTTTTTTACACAGATGGCCGTGTTGGCAGTAAAGAAGGTCTTTCCTTCCCCTTAGCTCCATGCACAACTTAACACTCTAATTTCTAATTAGAGGGTTTTCTATTAGACACTTTTACAATGTGGCTGCAAAGGGAACCTTTCTGCAGTATTAATTTATTATCTTTTATGTTATTGTACTATCATGTGTGCAACCCACATTCATTTCTAAAGTGTAAGTGCCACCGTGTATTTGATTGTAAAACTTTGTGTACATGAATCATCAAACTACTACCTTCACCAACACAACAGCAACAACTCTTTTATCCAGACATGGTGGACATTGTGTTCCTTCGACTGGGAGTTATTGTCAGCCCACTTATTCCCACTGTGTGCCCACTTAGTTTATTCCTATTTTATACAGTCTATGGTTTATCCCCTAAATCCTGACCCTTGCCCACACTGCTCAGTCACTGTACCCCCACTTCCCCCCCTACGCAATGCAGCACCAACCTGTTGTCTTATAAAGATAAAAAGAAAGGAGGTTTAAAAATAAACCATGTGGAGAGAGAGGAAGTGTATTTATATGCGAGAGAGAAAGAAGAGAAAACAAAAATAAGGTTTCCATGGAAACTAAAGAGATGGATCTAATTGGCAATAACACCTCAAAGAGATCTGAAATAAGAAACCATAAAGTCAGCCTCACTCGCTGCCATGCTCAATCAACCTTTCCTATTTTATTTATTAATGCTTTTTAATTTATTTACAGACTGAGGGTGTTCAATCTGTTCCCTCCAACAAGTACAAAATGGTTTTGGCCGAAGCAGCCGCCATTTCTCTGTTTTGTCTATTTCCAGGATGAATGGTTATCGGAAACTAAAGCAGGAGAGATTATTTTGGCACACAGGTAGCACTTTGGATTGATTCAGCATTACACCCACACACACACACACACACACACACACACACACACACACACACACACACACACACACACACACACACACACACACACACACACACACACAGAACCGTCTGGACTACAGTGCTCTGCAAATATCCACGTCATCTCAGAAATATATTATCACCCTTCTAAATCTTTTAGAGGTGTTTATTTTTTAATTGTCGATTAATTGTTTAGTTTATGAAAGTTGTAAACCTCAACTTTCTAGACCCAGTAAATAGCCTGTTTTGTCTTTTGATATTTACCAACAGTCCGAATACAAAATATATTTCATTCACACCATCACAGGTGGGCAGTAAATCATCAGATTTTAGAAGCTAGAACCAGCAAAAATGTATCATTTTTGCTTGAAAAAATCACTTACTGTAAACATATAGTTATCAAAATAGCTGATTAATTTTCTTTACAACAGACTAATTGATTAATCGACGTATGACTGCAGCTCTAGATTCTCTGCGACTTGAAGATCAACGCCGAATGTTTTTAATTCCTCATTTTCAGAGTAACTACACAAATTAAGGTTCCTGCAATTTCAAAAGGACATAAACACAAATCACCATTATGTAATCCGTGTTAAACCAGACATAACACAACGACTTAATCACCTCCCTTGGCATGGGATTGCATGTAAATGAATGACAATGAGCTCAGAGCGGTCAGGAGTGTCAACTAAAGTTCACTGGCATTCAACCTCTCAGTAAAATGGATGACTGATGTTTTTCTTTTCATTAAAACTATTCATGTAATGACAAGTAAAGCACAAGCTAGGAGCTGGGTTCAAAAAAGTAAAATAATAAATCATGACTTGTTACAGTGTGGTTGTTGCTGGTTGGGTGCTGCTGCTCAAGGCGAAGATGCAGGACAGAGGAGATGAACGAGGAAGCAGTGAACTGATGGAAGTTGCAGAGATTGTAGCAATTACCCTCTTCCGCCTTTCTGAATATCTTCAGGAGACTGGAGATTTACTTATCATGTGCAAGTAATTTGTCTTCCAAAAAATGCTGTGTTGTAAAACCCAATACTTGGTGCTGTGGAAATTATTATGTCAGTTTTTAATGGTATCTATACATTTCAACAAACAAGTAAAATTTTGGTGAGAATATTATATATATAGACCCAAGTCAAGACCCAAGTCAAGTCCCAAGTCCTAAACGTTGTGTTTTCAGCACTGAATAAGTGCCCTTAAACTATTGCTCTTTCACATTGATTCCAAATAAACATTATGACATGTAAAGTCAAACTGATCAGCTGTTTTACGGTGTTATTTCTACGTTAGAGTTTAAATCATTTGTAATTTATGATCTGTCTGTTTTTTGTTGACCGCAGCAGAGTCTTTATATCCAAATGTGTTACTGTAATCAGAGGTGTCATCCATTGTCTGTAACTGACAAAACACATCTCTCCCTCCTGATGATGAGGTGATTGGCTGCTGTTGGATTGATTCAAAGTTTATCCATTGTCGGGAAAATGAAACTTTGATTGGCTTGACTTTTAATTAAAGTTAAAAGGCTAAGGTCCAAGTGAAGTTACAAGTCATTGGTGTTAAAGGGGAACTCCATACATTTTACACTTGAAGTTCAGTTCACTGATCATGGAGAGTGCAACTCTTTTTTCATAGAATATCATTCTGTAGCTTTAGTCTAACGAAACAAAACCTGTGATGTAATCAGGGATATCTTAGCTATGGTGTAGAGATTTAACATTTATAACAGAAATGTGTTTAAAGGTGTGGGCATTTACCAGGGGAAGTCTAATAGAATATGCTTTGGAAGTGCATTATGGAAGATGTAGGATCCGGCATTTTTGGAGTTTTACCCAGATCAAATTCAGGATATTTTGACCTTTCTGTATTTTGTGTCTTTTGCAAGCCTTCTAACTTTATGTAAGTGTAATACTAAATCACTGCAATTCCCCTCTAAATTCAAAGTTGAGTTCCAAGTCTTTAGTCAAGTCAAGTCTAAATCTAGATTTTATGTTTTGAGTCTTACTCAAGTTTACAGTAAGTGCACACCTCTGGAATTGGGTACCAATACAAGTCTCTCTTGGAATATATATCATAAATAAAAAACATAAAATAAAAACAAATTCTCTCCTTAAGAAGGTTTTAAGACATATTATGACTTCTGATGTCACCAAATAGAGCACCAATGACACACCAGCTTTTTTGTCCGTCCGTACAAATCAGTTTGTATTCTACAGACAAAATACTGCATTGACCTTTAGTGAAAAAAACAACCTCAAGCCCCAACTGTTAATCAATGGCTGGAGCCTCTCAAGTTGTTTGTCCATGGAAAATTGATGTAAAGCAACCTACAGACATTTAACAGAAAAATGAAGTTGCTTCATGAATTACTTACTTACTTGTAAACGTAGTAACCCAACCTATTCTTTCTGATAATGAAATGCAGCTTTATTTTTTATTCTTAGTGTTTTGTGTCTGTGTGTCTGTGTTCCTTTGCTTTTGCATCTTTATTTATTTAACAAAACAGAGCCTCTAAAGGCACATGGGGACATTTTCTTGAGCAGGGGATACTTTCTGGTGCGCGCAAGATACTTTTTTCATGAGCACGCAAAAGTATCTTGTGTTCACGAGAAACCAATCTAAGGCAAGCAAAATTGTGCTAACGAAGTATTGCTAACGTTATGTGACTAAAATTAATATTCATTCACAGCATGAACTCGGTTAACAGTTGACTTATCATCTTTAGGTTTGTTGATGAAAGTATCAGATACATGTCTTTGTGTTTTTAGGAAGATGAATACCTCCTCCTCGACAGCCAGTCTGACTGGTACTCAGATTGGTTTGAGCACGAGATACTTTTCTCGTGAGTACGCAAAAGTATCTCGTACTCATGAGAAAGTTTCTCGTGCACACCAGAAAGATTCACTATGTCTCTTTAGGGGCTCTGTAAAAAACAATAAATACTGTATATACAAATCTTTATATATTATGAAAAAGGGATAAAAGTACATTCACTACAAACTTCCGTTAGACTGCCACATTTATCATGGAGTCCATTTAATAATTGCCATAATGCAACATGAGACCAAAAGACACCCCATTTTGTACCAATATAGATACACTGTAAAATGCCTCAGAAACACTCCTACAGAATCTCTACAGAAATGTTGTAGGATTACAATAATCTTCATGGGTGTGTTTTGTTGGATGTCCGTGCAAGTCTGAGTGGGCTAAAGTCTAAAAATTATACAATCCACATCGCCACACTCTGGGGAAAACAATAGCATATAAATAGGAACATAATCAGAGCGCTCTCTCTCACTTAGTCTCTCTCTCCCACACACACACACACACACACACACACACACACACACACACACACACACACACACACACACACACACACACACACACACACACTGGCAGGGATCGGAGCAGAAGCACAACCACCAGGCAAGAGCGACTCCGTTCAGCTACTATGGAGCAACAACACAAAGCTCAGACTGGAGGCATGTACAAGTTTGTGCAACAGAAATCTGGGAGCAGATTTATGAAAAAGGTGTTTGTCTATTGAAGGAAAAACGAGAAAGAAAAAAAGAAGAGAGGACAACAACTCAAAGTTCTTTTTATGAGGATGAAACCATTGTCTCCAAATGATTCAGTCTACAGTTACACCAAGGTAAGAGTTTATAGCTTCATATTCTTATTTTTTGTTTGTTGTAACGTCTGCTGGCTCTTCTGGGATGGTTTAAAAATGACTGATAACCCAAAAAGACTTTTTATGTTATATTCATTATAAATCATCTTGTTTACTTTCCTGACTCCACTTTACATCTTAAAATTTCCAAATTGCATAATAATAATCTTCAACCTCGGCCTGCAATAGTTTGTCTTTTCGTGTTCTGTCTAACTTCTTAGACACAAACACAATCAATACTTCAACAAAACTTTCATGTGGCTGAGTAAGTCGACTGTAAAAAAAAAAAAAAAAAGAATCTGGGGAGTGTAAACAGACAGAGGAAAAGATTTTAAAGGCCATAATCATTTTCAAGGTTAGGGTAGTACTCAGCTCCCCTACCACCCCTCCCATCTCTCCGCTCCCAGCTGTTGATTATTTCTGCAGGCTTTGGATTGATTTTCAGCACTGGACAGCTCCTGTGGCCTCAATGAAACCAAACACACGTCACAGCTGCTGCTTAGTTTGCAGACTGCCCTGTCATAACTTCTGGTTGCACTGTGTAAACCATTGGTTGGCATTTACTACTCCTACAGGCATGTATGTGCAAACATGTAAACTTCACATTCATCTGTATTATTGTAAATCGGTATGACACAATTGATGCATGTTTTGGGGCTGAGGCCACTACTGTTTCCCAAATTCATAGTGTGGAGAGTATCTTCTATCAAACCCATTCAACTTTTGCATCTTTGAAAATTGAACTCATTTTTGCAGTGGTGCGAGTATTTATTACTTCAGTAAAAGTCACAGTACCACACTATAAATGTACTCCATTACAACTATAAGTTTAAAAATTTCACTACAGCAAAGGTATATAAATATTAAGCATCAAGCATATTTGTCAGAAGATCCATTTTATTTTCTATTTTGCTCTTTACTAGAAACTACACAATACTTTAGATAACAACCGAAATAAATTGCGTAATTATAGATGGTGCACTAAGACTATATAAGTATTACGCAATAACATGCTTTAAATCAAAAAGTAAAAGTATTCATTATGCAAAACGTCCCTATTTACTGTAAGAGCGTCATATGTATCATATATGTTTTTCCATCCATGCATTAACAAGTAAGCAGCATTTTAAGGAGGAACTAATTTAATAACTGTAGTTTTGTGTTGTTTAATCAATAACAGTGCATCACATTTTATGAACTAAACATATGTTTAGCTACTCTCCATTATTCATCTATTACTTTTTAGTGTTGTTTGTAGTGTGTATGTGTGTGTAGAACACACAGGTCCCTATTTTTGCTTCTGTTTAGGAATATAGGACACAGTGTGGACCCACTGCTGTCCTAAGAGACATAAAGCTCTTCTTCAATGTCAGTTTAAAGTCAGCGTGTTGTACAGAAATGCAGAAAATGAGAAAAAAAAATGAAACAAAATCGCCTCCAAAACACATGGCATGACCAAATATAACTCTCACACATTTTCCCACATTCCTTTGGTTTAAATCTTCTGCTTTTCTGTAAATGGCATTACACGCTGTAGTAACATCATCGGACATCATAATCTCTTCATCTTAAGACCAAGAGAGTGGATCACATCACTCCAGTTCTGAAGTCTCTACACTGTCTTCCAGTGCCTCAAAGAATTGATTTCAAAATACTTTTGCTGGTTTATAAATCACTAAACGGTTTAGGGCCAAAATACATTTCTGATCTGCTACTACACTATGAACCCCCCAGACCTCTCAGGTCGTCTGGGACAGGTCTGCTTGTTGTCCCCTGAGTCAGAACTAAACAGGGGGAAGCAGCGTTTAGTTTTTATGCTCCACATATCTGGAACAAACTCCCAGAAAACTGCAGGTCTGCCGCAACTCTCAGTTCTTTTAAATCAAGGCTGAAGACCTTTCATTTTGATGTTGCCTTTCTTTAAATAACTCTTCATTTTTTATACTGAAGCTGCATTGTTTATACTCTATAACAATCTATATAAGCGTATAAAGAGAAATTCCTATTTGATCTGCTTTTATATATTTAACTGTTTTAACTGCTCTTCAATGTTTAATTTCTTATACTGCACTGTAACTTTTTTTCTCGTATTTTATCTGTTTTTGATTTTTTAATCTGTTTTCATGTAAAGCACTTTGAATTGCCCTGTTGCTGAAATGTGCTATACAAATAAAGCTGCCTTGCCTTGCCTTGCCAAGCTGCCTTGCCTTAATATTACACTGTGCGACATGGAAGACATCATAACCTTTCTTTCCTTATCCCTCAGTCATCTTCTCATATAATCAGATCTGAGATTACACAAAAGAGCTTAAACCAGGTCACACAACTGCCATCCACCTTTGATATTGTTGTTTGGATTGGGAGATTAAGGGATATACTAATCTTTTAGATGACAAAGGCTTCCTACATCCTTTTCCTTTGCATTGGATTATGCTGTAATATACGTCAGTTTAGTTCCTCTGACGTACCTGAATAAGAGCTACGTCAGAGTTATTCTTTATTTGGAGAGCGCTGTGGGGTAGTGGTGGTGTACTGCAGGTTTTGGTGCTTTGGTGAGTCCACAGCCTATTTACCTCTCTCCATTTCTCCTCTCCTCAGTCTGTTTATCTCCTCCTGCTTGAGATGTTCCTATGGAGACGGCTAATACAGTAACTATGATCAACTACTGTAATTACTGCCACTCTCCCCCAGGGATGCCATCAGCTGAGAAATAAAGACACTAGCCAGGCGCATACTGACAGTTGGCTGCATTAGTGGCAATATTGAGTTACAGTAATGACGGTATTTAATGTTTATTGGGGCATACACTTATTTATCACATATATTTTTGGTAGATTCACACAAAATATTTACAGCGCATTTACAGCCACAAACTACAACAAACTACAAAAAATCAAACTTTATGTTCTACGGGCAGTTCTTTTGTTTTCAATCTCATAAATTACAATGTATACAATAGTAAAATGAACATGTTTCACTGAGGAGACATGAAACAAATATGGATTAGGTTTTTGATGAGTCACATTTACTAAAACAGTAACTTCAAACCAGTAAATGGACCAGAATAATGGTCATACAACTAATATAATATTCATTTTTTCTCTTGAGAGGAGAATTTTTAAAGTCATAGTTTGTGTTTTGATAAAAACAATCCAAACTCAAGGTCTGCTAGATAGTTTTTTTGGAGCTTTAAGATGGAGTTTGCTCAGTTGTCATGGAGATGAATCACGACATGATTTCACCAATAGCACTTTTAGCAGTTCTTATCCACGTGGGCCCAAAAGCAAAGCTAGTGTGCTATGAGTGTGGATGGATTTTTCTTGGTAGTGCTTGTTGTTTGTATACAATTCTGTTACACTGATGGTCCTCAAGGCAACAACACGTTAATATTATGCTTCAGTATATTATCAGGAATCTCCCCTATTTTGACCAACAGGTAGACAAAAGAACAGCTCAATCAACACCTCTCTGACATTTCACCAACAATTAATACAGTCAGCTTTACAAAGGTATCTGACTATTGTGTGGATTTTGGATGCATGACACTAATGATGACAATTATCATTCTTCAGAAGATTCTGCACTCCACAGTATTCTTTAGCTAATGACTTCTTCTTTGAAAAATGGTAATAAAATAACACAATACAACTTTATTGACCACACCTTTGTCCAATGAGCCATCTCAATTACATATGAAAGTTCAGCAGTTCCATTTTGATTTCTATTGCCTCTTTACTGCAAACTTAGCAGTGCTTTTTTTAGTATGATAAAAACAGAAATTAATTTTGTGACTATAAAGAAAAAAAACCTTCTCAGGATAACCTTTAGGCTTGTAGAGTTTCTCTTCTTTCTTCTGCTATTCGTTGCACAATTTATTTGTTAGTTGATCTGTGTTGTTCTGTCCTGATCCCACACATGATGCTGCTGGCACTGACATGGGACTGACCTACGTGACTATATTGGTTGGCGTCTAAGGACTCTGTAAGAAAGGTTGTGACTTCATGTAGAGGACGCTCTCGTCCAGCTGGGGGAGTTCGAGCTGATGTAATTATCTGCCCTTTTGGGATTATCCAGTCGAAAATCACTCTTCATCCAGCCAATCAGCAGCCAGTTCTTAACATCTGTCCTTGGTGTAACAGGAAAAAGAGTCTGGAAGCATCACACACAAGGGTTGCACACGGCCCACATTACATGACTTTAAATCCCATCAAAATCTGTACTTGGGTGTGAGTTTATGTGCGTCAGTGTGTTTCTATTTGCCTGTGCTTGTTATTTCCGCCAATATTGAACAATGGCTTTTAAACTGCAGTTGTCAGAGATTTTCCAAAGACAATCCATTGCTATTTTTCATTGTCAACTAATTTATATCATTCAAAGTGATTCACATGCGATAAAACATAAACCGCTGTTGCCTTTTGTATTGTGTGCGGATAGGCTTTCTATTGGTTATGCAACCCGGGGCTTTTTGGTCCTCCTGGTTATCAGCTTGCTGACGTCATAAACTGAGCAGAATTACCATCCAAACTTGTCATCAGGCCAAACAGCAGATCAATTGTTCCTCTTGCAGTAGATTACCACAGATTCATCTCTTTTTCAGACCTTTGTCCCTTCCACTGCCTGTCTGGTTTTCCACCCCTGGTTGGCCTGAAGGTCCCTAAGGCTAATCACTAGCAAGGACCTAATCAATAAGCTTTCATTACACAAAACAATCTGGTCTGCTCCGTACATTAGGGCAGTAAGGCTAAAATTAGCAGGGAGATATTTGATTCTTCAGATATTAAGGCATGCTAGCAGCGTGGCGCTATGGAGAGCTGTGTGGGAATGTATTTGGACCATGGGATGCTGCCTTACTAATGTGACCAGCTTATAATAGGTCTATGGTTGTCTCGCTTTGCCAGACCTTCCTCCACAGCGCTGCAGAGGTCTAGCTAGTAGGAACTGCTTTGTTTACAAGTTTAAGGTTGTTGCCAAGTGAAAGCTGCAGGGGCTGCAGCAGCCACCATCAGGAGTGGGGGGCGGCTGCAGCCCCTAAAACCCCCCACTTCCAGCGCTGTTGGCTATGGATGGATTCACTGGTACCCCGCTTTGTTCCAGAATGAAATATCCCAACAACTACTGGATGATCTGCCATGAAATTTAATCCAGACATTCAGGTCAAATGTTCAATCCCAACAAAGATGGAATAGAAGTGTGATACCTCACTCAGTAGCTAAAACAGAGAACTCAACACACAGAGTGAAAAGAGGAGCTGCAGCAATGTGCAGTACAACAAAAATATGGTGTTTTTTGAAAATTAAACCATGTAAACCTATTATGATATAACCTCTACATACAATTATGAACCTGAAAATGAGCATAACATTATCACTTTTGTGAGCATATTAGCAAGTTTAAACATTTAGCTCAAAGCACCACTGTGTGAGTACGGCCGCACAGAGCTGCAAGCATGGCTGTAGCCTTTTTTTGATCCAGGAATTAGCCATCTTTTTAAACAGTTTTGCTTTGTTTACCTTCACATTTTGAATGTACTTAAATTCACCATTCTGATATTCTGTGTTTACAGAAATGTATCATGAGAAGGCAGCACTGATAACGAATGCAAGACAGATCTGAGCTCATACTGCCTCCCTGTCCAGCAACAGTACTTTAATGGTTGGAACTGCCCGCCCCAACCTACATTACTGCCCTCGCAGACACAGCCTGATGATCATCGGTGCCATGGGAGCGGTGCGAGTCAATAGGTAAGAAAGGATGGGGAATAAAGCTATGTCAGTGGCCTGATTTAACTGCTTTATTGATGAAAAAATACATTTTAGGTTATTTCTGTTCTTTTCACAGGAAAAAAAAGCAGAAATATCTGTACCCTTTTTATAAGTCACCCTAGAAAGGGTTTATAATGGTTAATAATGTATTAACTAATGCTTAATAGATCAATTATAAGTCATTATTTACAACATTTGGGTTGCCGGGTTGTGAAAAATGTCCACTCCATAGTTCATCAGGTAGACCCAATTAGACCATTTAACTTTTGACCACATGGCTGCATGTATTATTACAACTATACATACAACTATTTATTAACATTTACAACTTCAGACTTGATGGATTATCACAAAAACCATCAATACCATTTATATTTCCAGGAAGATGACTTACTGCCATTTGTTGAGAAACCCATGACCTGGTATTGATGTGTTAATTAGTGCGTGTAATTGCAGAATTGATAGTTTATTGCCCTTTATAAATAGCTTATTAACATTTATATCTGCCGACTTAAAAGCTTATTAGAAAGCGTAAAACTCATGAGAATTTATAAATGGCTCGAATTTTAAATCTAGTTAATGACCTGTCACTGATCGATAAAGCATAAAGTAAATGGTTTATAAACCAGTAACAAAGACTTTAGTTACGATTTATAAACCCTTCATAAAATGTGACATATGAGAAAAGGGTACCAAAACATCCAACTGACTGCTCACAATCGTAACTTAGCAACCCTGAATAGGCAATGCAGGTCTGTCAACCTTTGCATTCTCTACGATTGCGTCCAAAATTCCATACTAACATGCTATTTAGTAGGCTAGTATGTGAGATGTTTTAGTACGTCCGTAATCTTAGTATGAAACCAATATTATCATATTATTTATTATATTATATTGTTTCCAAATTGTACCTATTCTTTCTCTTGTTGTAATTGTCCTTTGTCAAATGTACTTTCATTGTTTTTGTTTACAACAGTTTCTTTGTCTCTGTAAAGCACTTTGAGTTGCCTTGTGTATGAATTGTGCTATATGAATAAACTTGCCTTGCCTAGTACATCCACTGTGTAGTAGTTCCTTGTTGTGTGCAAGCCAAGCCTGGCTGTTATCAGAGTTTAAGCTTATGTTAGTTGCTCTGTACTGCTCTTTATTGGATTTGGGGAAGTTTACACACCAGCAACCCCAACCCAATGTTACCCAAGATGGTTTTATGTTCACCAAACACATGGGTTAGTTCTCATCCTGAAAGCCTTTTCTCTTGTAGTGTAATGTGAACAATGTTAGAAAATACGGACAAGCATGTAAACTAAGCAGTCAAACAGGTCTGATCTTACATTTTTAATTTTTTTATGATCATACTTATAGAATGCAGAGTTTGACAGTGGTAGCAATAGGGACCAGCTTGATAAACTGATTGAGTTCCTCTGACCTAATTTTCTCCCCTCTGTTTTTCAAGATACAGCATCGTTTCCACAGATGAAGATGCCCTGAAGATATCCAGCCTGGGCCTCCACAATGGCCACAGTCCTTTGACTCAGCAGTCACTGTCGGGGGCCTGTATGCTGGGTGAAGAAGGAGGAGGAGAGTGTCCAGAAAGTGATGACGGAAGAGGCGCTTTGTCTTTGAGAGTGACAAATGAGCCCATCATCCACAACAGCTGCCGTGCTTCACCTTCATGTCGTCTGGGCCTAGATCTGGGCACTGGCCGCCTGCGCAGCCGCTTTGTGAAGAAGAACGGCCAGTGCAATGTGGTGTTCAACAACATGGAGGATAAGCCACAACGATACCTGGCTGACATTTTCACCACCTGTGTGGACATACGCTGGCGCTACCTGCTGCTCATTTTCACCACCACCTTCCTTTTGTCTTGGCTGGTGTTTGGCCTGATCTTCTGGGGAGTGGCGCTTGCTCATGGAGACTTTAACCTTAAGGAAGGGGATCCTCGAAGCAACGTAGAGGACGGAAAAGACGAATGGCGGCCATGTATTCTCCACATCCAGGGTTTCATTGGGGCGTTCCTCTTCTCCATAGAGACCCAGACCACCATTGGATATGGTTTCCGGTGTGTCACTGAAGAGTGCCCAGTCGCTGTGGTGACTGTGGTGGTCCAGTCCATCATGGGCTGCATTATTGACTCCTTCATGATTGGGACCATCATGGCAAAGATGGTGCGGCCCAAGAAGCGGGCACAGACCTTGCTGTTCTCACATCATGCCGTCATAGCTCTGCGAGATGGTAAGCTGTGCCTTATGTGGCGCCTAGGGAACATGCGCAAGAGCCACATTGTTGAAGCACATGTGCGGGCTCAACTCATTAAGTCGCATGTGACAGCGGAGGGCGAGTACCTCCCTTTGGAGCAAACAGACATTGATGTTGGCTATGATGACGGGTTGGATCGGCTGTTTCTGGTGTCACCACTGGTCGTGGTCCACGAGATCAACAAAAACAGTCCTCTGTATGACCTAAGTTGCTCTGACCTGCTCAAGGAAGACTTTGAGATTGTGGTCATCCTGGAGGGGATGGTGGAGGCCACAGCTATGACCACACAGGCCCGGAGCTCCTACTTGGCCAAGGAGATCCTATGGGGTTACCGTTTTGAGCCTGTGGTCTTTGAAAAGAGTAACCGCTACCACGTGGACTACTCTCGCTTTCATAAGTCCTATGAAGTGCCATCTACACCTCGCTGCAGTGCCAGGGAACTGAGCCAGATGAAGGGTCATGGCAGACAGTCTTCAACCTCCAGCTCGACTTACTCCCCGTCTCCATCACCATTTGCCCCGAGGGCATCTCACCACCTCCTGGGCCCTCACTCCCCCAGTGCTTTCTGCTACGAGAACGAGGTAGCTTTGTGCTGCGGGGACGACGAGGATGAGGAGAATATGACAGAGGAGCTGGGGAGCCTAAATGTAGTAAGTGACAGAGAGGTAAAGATGAGAGAGGACATTCACTTGGGTTTTAAAGAGACATTTGTGGAGGAGCAGACAGAGCAGATGCTGTGTGTTCTAGACACAGAGAATCAGATCAGCCTTGACAGACTACAGCCCACCCTACCGTTATACATCAGCAGAGAGTCAGGAGTTTAATCAATTGCAATGGATGCCTTTCCATTTGTTTCCTCTATTTGTCTGTGTGCATCCAACGAAAGTATTGAACTAGTGTAAAAATAAAAGACAGGGACACAATTTAAACTATACATCTGGAGGAAGAGAAGATTATTTATGCAGCTGTCATAAAATCCACTCAGCTTTAGCTCGTAACTTGCTCTGGTTTTTAGGTTTTGTATACTTTCAGTTGTAACATCAGCATTTAAACAATGCATACCTTGTCTACTTTTAAATATGGTGACTGAGTATTTCTCTCAAATCATGAGGTATCTTGAAAACTTTATTGCTTTCTTGTTTTATTCAATATGTTTGATTTTTGTAAATATGATATGCTTGTGTTTTAATTTTGAAATGCTTATGCATCATATACAGATAAATGTTATGAGAGAAAAATCGATTTATTTTAAAGGAAGAATGGCACAAATGCTCAACTTCAACACACTTTCTTTCTCTGTGTAAAAATAAATTATTTCTGTATTTTGAACTTCTGTCTTCCTGCCTGCCTGAGTTGTTACTTTTCACATTTGATAAATGAGCCGTTTATTCCATCATGATAGACAACATGAAACAATTCAAACGGTTAGTCAAACATGTACAGTTGAAGAACACGCACTTTATTCTTACTTTTATCACTATTATACAAACACTTTGGAACAGTGTGTTGTTTTGTATGAACAAAGCACCTAATAAACAACAGTATTTACTGTTAATGCTGGAATTGCCTCTGTTGAGTTTTTTTGCACATTTTCTCACTGGTTCAACAGCCCAGCCATGCTAATTACCACCTGTTTCTGATTGGACGAGGTCACACAAATCTTATTTGTCTTGACTTTGGATCAAAACATGGATGGTTGCTCTTTCTCTCTTGGCTGGCAGCTTGGCTGGATTACTAATTAAGGTAAACATTATACCCATTAAACATTAGCATGTTAGCATTGTCACTGTGAGCATGTTAGCATGCGGACGTTAGCATTTAGCTCAAATCCTCACAGACCTGCCAGCATTGGTGTTGACTCTTAGTATTGTTGGTAACTTGTCTGGGAACCTGCAACACTCAAGTACAATGTCAACTGGGTTTCACGTTATTATTTAATCATGTGATCCTATGTGTCCAGTGTCAAAATCTAGTTATGTGTGTTTAAACAGAACAGAAAGCAAATTTTAGAGGCAGGGTGATTGCACACAATGTTTTTGAAAAGACACGACAGACACGCATTCGCTCAGGGTGACACGTCACGGAGCTGAAAATAATTCAACTTCAGAAAAGCTGCTTCATGAATCTGCTTCATGAATGTACTTTGAGAGGAAAAAGGAGAGAGACTGGCAGGCTGAACACAAAGGCACACTCCCACTGACACAGTCTGTTGCTAGCTAGCTTACAGCTAACATCTGTACACAGGACCGCCAGCAAGGGGGAACAAAGGGTCAGGTGTCCCGGGCCCTAGGTCAACCTTTAAATAATCTAATCTTTTCTTGGGCACGAGCAAGACATACAGCGGCCCTGTCTGTACAGTCGGTGCATCTTTTGCCGATTCGGGGGTGAAGTTGCCACACTATTGCATTTTTCATTTGGTTCGGTTAGCTTTCACACTGCACTTTGTCAAAGGCATTAAACATTGTAAACACTAATTATGGATGTATGTGCACTCAGTCCATGAACGTAAATGTAGCAAGCTCACATCGAAACAAATATATTACACTTTAAAGTGTAATATTTTTATTTATTTATTTTATATTTTGTTTAAAAACAAAGACTTGTTTTACAATACTTTTAACTGATCATAGTTTTAATTAAATATTAATATTGAAAACCCTGTAGTATTTCTATAGTGTTATATTATTAAATTACTTTATTTAATTTTTAAAAAATATGTCAGCGATTCCAACCGCATACCACTAGAGGGAGCTTGCGTACCACCAGTGATACTTTTAGCACAGTTACGGTGGATTTCCACCAACTGCGGAATGGCTGCGGATCGGCTCCGCCGTCCTTCAATACCAACAACAGTTTGTTTCAGGCCTGTCTCCGCCCATTATGACGTTTTCAAGGTGTAGTGCAGGAAATATGATCCGCCGTGAGCACGGTGTATTTTATTTTTAAAATTAACCAGATGTTTTATTTTGTTTCTGTGCTTGACTTCCTGTCCCGCACAATCTGCCCTGTGCTGAATTGCTGCGGAGCTCTCCGGCATCCATCAAAAATAGACGCTCTGCGTATCTGCTCCGGAGGGCTGCGGATCGCCAGAGCTGGGACAGAGTCGGAACGCAGCCGTTCCGTAGTCAGTGAAAATACACACATTGACTTTAATGGAAACCTATTGACTCTGCCGCCGTTCCGGAGCGGATCCGCAGCCCTTCCACAGTTGGTGGAAATTGGGGGTTAGAGAACTAGTGTTTTAGAAGAAGGCGAACGAGCAGCTAACTAGTCATAAAGTTATAGTTTGCTCCGCCTCAGCCCTCCTACTCTACAGTGTGATGACAGCATGTGGCTTCTTTCCTCTGACTGGTAGCTATGTGTCCCCCCTCCCCACCGCTCCTCTTGCTGCTTGGGAAAGTGGCTCTGAGCATAGACAGTATATAAACTGGACCAACAGATCCCGTTGCTCTGGACGGAGACCAGTGAAGTATATTAGAAGCACTTTTCCGGTGAGGGATGAGCTTTACTGCGCAGCTGCAAACTGAGCTTGCCGACGTAGATGTGACGTGAGCAACCTGTCGTTGTAAGTTGTAAGTCTTCTGGTAGCTGTGCCAAGAGAAATCTCAATCATTCCCAATCTTGCAGAGACGGAGAGCGTAGGTATATGTAAGGAGATAACATAGGCACAGGCTAATTATTGCTAACTAAAATGCTAGTTAACATTAGTAATTAAACTTAAACAGCTAATGTAAGTCGAAACTGCCTGCGAGCTTCTCCTGTACTGTACGGTAATTTGTCTACTATGCGACAGAAAGTTGCGTGGTTAAGACACAATAGTCTATTTTAGACTATTTTTACAAAAACTATGGAGCCATAACGTGAGATACAAGGTAATGGAGCCTTTTATACATTGTCGTGTTTCTTTAGAAATAAACAATGGACAAATATAGTCTTTAAACGCTCCAGATGTAAAGTTATTCGCTGTCAAAGTGACGTGAAAATGAATAGCAATCAATGGAATGCTAACGGGGGGTGAGTGCTAGGTAGCATCAAAATGGCGCCATAGGAGCTATGCTTTGTGGATGCTCGCTTACCCCCTTGCTAACTAGTCCTTTGCGTTCCACTTCCGGGATTGCTCCGGTGCTGCAGGAAATTCCTCTGGATGCATGTATTTGCTGTTTCCTTCCGCTTTCTTTGTGTTGGAATTTTAAATTCGGTGGATTTATGAGGACTATTGTTAACTACTCCTCAGAGCGCTGCATGGTAAATTGAGACAGCTAGCTAGACTATCTGTCCAATCTTTTCTCTCGCACAACTATTTTGCAGTGACTATGTGCGGAGTTTAGCACCTCCCATGACGATTCTGATTGGTTTAAAGAAATGCCATTAAACCAGAGCATGTTTTCCTCCCATCCCCGAATGCTGTGTGGAGTAGCCAGACTCTCCTTCAAGGCGCTTTGGAGGAGGGTCTGGCAAAGCAGACAGCGAGTGAAGGAGATGGTGGACCTGATGAGAGAGAGATAATTATGTGTTGTTACACAGACTACCAGCGATGTGTGGTTAGAACAGCTTATGGATCTGAAAGTTATTAATGGTCCCATGGCATGACAATTTCACTTTGTGAGGTTTTTTAACATTAATATGAGTTCCCCCAGCCTGCCTATGGCCCCCCAGTGGCTAGAAATGGTGATAGATGTAAACCGAGCCCTGGGTATCCTGCTCTGCCTTTGAGAAAATGAAAGCTCAGATGGGCCGATCTGGATCTCCTCCTTATGATGTCATAAGGAGGAAGGTTACCTCCCCTTTCTCTGCTTTGCCCGCCCAGAGAATTTGGCCCGCCCATGAGAAAGAGAGAGACATCATGGCTTTAAAACAAGCGAAGCATGGCAGTTGGACAAGGCCACACCCCCACCCTTCACCTTGCACCCCCTCTCTCCTCCTCAATAGCATTTAAAGCTACAGACAGAAATGGAAAATGAAAATGAATAATTTTGGGAAAGAGACTTCAGATACAGTATTAGGGGACCACTAAGGCCTATATAAAAGCATCCAAAAAGCAGCATGTCATCATATATTAGTCCGTAAATTGTGTGCAAGGTTGAAATTGCAGGCTGGTCAATTTTTTTGTTTCAATGTTTTTGGTTAATTTCCTATATTTGGGTAAAATCGCTTTCTCCTAATGATATGCGTTCTCACATGTAATGAACCGAACTCTAGTTAACTTAGAATGCGAACCGAGACCGCCGTTTTTAAGCTGACCAGAGTTCGAATGAGCTTTCACACTAACCAAAACGAACCGGACTATCCGACGAAACGCTCCAGGGTTCGTTTTAAATGGACCAAACAGCTCAGGTGTGAAGTGAAAGCGTCCTTAGATCATGAGTCCATGAACCAATCAGAATTCAGCAGCATTTGAATAAGACTCCTGACGAAGCCGATTAAGGTCCCGATGTCCCGATCAGAGCGTGTTTTAGCAGCCTGAGGCATAACTTTGTGACTCCCTGTTGTTGCTATGAGAAGTGATCCCTCCAAAAACTCTGTTGCTAAGCAATCATGACAACATTTTATACAACATGTTGTGAGGCTGACCTCCGCAGTGTGCTGTGTCCACTGTACCTGAAAGGAAGTTGGACACAACAGAGGCCAAACAGCTTATTTTCGCCCTTGGGCCTCTAAACATGTTAATTTGGCCATGGAAACAGGACAAACACAACAACCTCCATCACACAGAAATACAGGGCAGACAGGGATTAAAGGTGAAATGCTTTGGGAGGAATAAGAGTGACAAAATGAAAAGTGTTGACAGAGGGAGAGAAACCATCAGGAGGTACTAAAGTCAATTTAACTGTAATGTGGAGGACAGAGTGTTTCTGGCTGTTGTACAAGCGCCCCCATGTGGTTAAACAGTTACACCACAGTGAGCAACAACGCCAAATTACTGAATCATGCTGTTGTATTGATCACTGAACTGTTTTCTATGTGGGTTGGCTGGTTTTGGTTATCAGCATCAGGACATTTATATTAATATGACTGATATTAAAATGTTACCAGTTACAAGAAAGTTTTTCTGGTAAATGGGCACTTTGAGTAGGCTTACTTTAGGACGGTAGTTCTCATCCTGCGGTTAAAAGCTTTCTCAAGGAGTCACAAGATGCTGATTGGATAGGGAAAGGTATTAATAAACTATTAAAAAGCACAACACAGAGGGGGACCAAGTCCAGATCTGAGGCCAGTGTCTTGGTATTGCTACTAATACGTAGACTTGATATAGATAGAAACACTCTGGCTGGATCTCACTTTCCGAGGAGTGAGCATCGATGAGGGATCACAGGGGAGCTATAAGCGAGGATACACAAGAGCAGCCTTCCTGGAAGCAGTGCAGCCAAAAGGGTCGCTAACTCCGCCCATACAGCTGACAAATCCATGTGACGCTTGAGAGGAAAGGACATCTTATCCATCTAAACACATTTGCTCGTTTGCTCTCTCCTCCCATGATTTCCTTGCGTCTCTCCCATGCTTCCTCGGTGGGACAGACTAAGACGCAAGGAAGGGAGTGTAAGTGGAGGAGCCGGGGATGCAGCCCTGGAGAGGAAAGCCACATCTCCACACAGGAAGTACCAGTGCTGAGACTGTGTTGCTGTGAGGTGACCGTACTAACCTCTGAGCCACTGTTCCTCATCAACATGATGGATAATTAGAGTGATGTCATGCTCTAATTACCCCCTGCTGCTCTTTTCTTCTGTCTTACATCTTTACAATCCGTCACAAGACCAAACCGGTGAGAACGTCTTGGCTCAAATCGTTGCATGATCGGTAAACATCCAAGAAACCCCCTCATTTTGAAGGGCTTAAATATCGTCTCCTGGCCACTCCAACAAGTTATTGCCCTTCCCGTCAATCAGCTTCTCTACCTGCTGTCATCCCATCCTTCTCTCCCCAGCAGTTTTCTGATGCTGGTTAATTAACCGGACCGCCACACCCCCTGTCATCAGTGTCCGTGAGGCAGAGCAGCTGGGTGACCTCTGTGACCTCTCTTAGGACTTCTAATGGCTGACTTGGATCTGGCCTAATAAGGTGGTGTGTGTTCATCCTCATGTAGGTTAAGTGTGTGAGTGTGTGCGTGGGCTTTCATGTGTGTGACACCCTGTATATCTGTGTGCCCTCTCTTGGCCTCACTGGCTGTTTGTGGCCTCGGGCTGTGTGACCAGAGCCGGTGACAGTGTGTGTGTGCTCAGCAGGGGACAGTATTTAGGCACTGGGAGCTGTGGCCGGGGGATCTCTGGTTCCATAATGAGCTGTTGTGTGTTGTGGAGCTGTGAAGCAGCTCGCTGGGTGGACAGAGGAGCATTGTGTGCTGCTCAACACAGCTCAGCTCAGCAGAGGCCTGACTGATCCAGGCTGGGAAGCACCACAGGGCAAACATCTTCTGGATACTTCTGTCTGTCTGTCTGTCTGTCTGTCTGTCTGTCTGTCTGCTAATTCTCCTGTCTGTTTGCCCTCTTCTATCTTGTATTTCTACTACAGGCTGACATCCACACAGTCAGTCACGTTTAAACAGCTAAACTGTGGCTTTTATTTAAATATTAATGTCCTGCTGGCTTGTAAATGCAATGTCCCTGGTTCAAGGCTGGGTGGGGATCTTTGTTGCAAGTTAACCCTCAGTCATTTCTTCACTGGTGCCGAATAAAAAAGCAGTACATTGTACTTAAGTACTTTACTTGAGTATTTAGATTTTCTGCTACTTTATACTTCTACTCCACTTTGATTTGGAGGCAAACCTTGTACTTTTTACTCTACTACATTTATTTGATAACTTTACATTACTAGTTTCTTTCCAAATTGACTTTTTATTGCAAAAGATAAATCAACAAATAAATTATTATAGGTTAAGCAAGCCTTAAGTATATAAAGTAATTAAAATTAGCTACACATACAGCTGCAACAGTAAAGTGATGAACACATTAATGCACCACTAATTATAATACAGTGATATAATATATGACTCTAAAACGGCTCATTCTGTATACACGATGCAAATACCTTTGTACCTTCACCTAAGTACGGTTTTTAATGCAGGAGTTTTAATTGTAACAAACTATTTTTACTATTTTTTGCCGTCAGATAAAGGCAAAAATGCCCCCCCCCCCCCAAAAAAAAAACTTAACAATTATTAATAATACATATTCTCATGTAATTTCATATAAGGCTGCATTACCAAGTGATCAAAGGAGGTAAATGCCCAGAAGTTACAGCTTTATAGTGTTTGGAATATACAACACTAAAATACAAAAATTATAAAAGCTTTAAAGTAATAGTTTGACATATTGGGAAATATCTTTATTCACTAATCCCCCATAAAACCACAATGTGTCACTTTTACAGCCAGGTCCAGTCTTTATGCTATAGGCTAAGCTAATTGGCTGCTGGCTAGCCTTTTGTTGAACGGACTGATATTAAGAGTTGTAACTCTTGGCAGGAAAACAAATAAGCAGGTTTTCCAACATGATAAACTATTTCTTAAAGGTGAGTCCGGCTTTATTACCAACCCTGTTTGGAAGAGGAACCCAGTGTCGAAATCTTGTTTTAGGACTTTCTTCATTTCAGTTTTGTACTAATATGTTTCATATTGAGTACAAGCACAGGATCTCATTTTTGACTATGTAGCAGGTTAATCCAGTCCTAATTTTGTGAAGTTAGTTGCTGCATTTTGCATCTGAATTTTGAATTTGCTGTTGTCGTTTCGAGTTCTGCTTTTGTTTTGTAAATAAGGTCAGGTTTTTTTTTTTCTTCTTTTTTGCCCTCTTTTGCTGAAAGACAAATTAAGTGTATTCAACATTTTGGGCATATCATTAATTTCACAATGTCCTTCTTTATCTCTCTGTTGTTCATTTTCTTCTTTTCCTCCATTTCTCTCTGAGGCTGAAGTTGTAGCAAAGAGATGCAGACGCAGCAAACCACCAAACAATAGGCCTTTCATGATGCCCTGCAATGCAATGATGATCCTTAACTGGAATTTGTAGTTTTGCATTTTTTTTTAAATACACAATTTTCACATCTGATCACAACATTAAATTTGACTACCTTACGTTCAAATTTAGGATGTATGATTCAGGTTTTACACCATATTTTATGGAAATTTCTAAATTTTGTATTTGTAACGTGACCAAACGTCAGCAGCCCACCAAGTCAAATGCATTACACATTCACTTTGATTCTGATTATTGCATGCTTTCCACTTGTCCATCTGTCTATCTGCTCACCAGCCTGTCTGAGTGTGTGAGCCTGAACACCTGTCTGTGCTGGCAGCTTGTCTGTGTCTATGTACAGGCATCTCTCTGTGAATCTGACCAACGGAAAGCTCTCTGCCCTTTACAAGCTGTACATTCACCTGCTATTGTCACACAAGGGAAATATTGGTTGCTCATATTCATTCATGTCCACAAGAAACAGACAAACAAAGAAATAAACAAAGAATAAAAATGACAGACATGCGTAAAGTAATACATCAGCATATTTCTCACTCTTTACTCCCAAATATCCCATCAATCTCTCTGTCTTGTTGCCTTTTATCTCGCCCTCTGCTCTGACAACAACAGAGTCTTTTATGTAGACATCTTTTTCTCAGACCCCTCAGGCCCTTTTTCTCTTTCGTTCACACAGACTAATTAAATGTTCTGAAGAACTCATGATTGGAAAGTCTGTGCTACGTTCTCTCTTTCTGTTTTTGTCTCTCCCTCCCTTTCTCATAAAACAATCTTATGAAATCCATTTACTTGAGTTATTGCCCCTAAATGTTTTATTTTTTTATTTTTTTTTAAATGTATTTATTTGGGATCCCCATTAGTTGTTACCGAAGTAACAACTATTTTTTTGTCATCAAAGATGTTTTTAAAATCAAGACACAAATGTTTTTGTTTTTCATAAAATATATATCACTTTATTTGTGGTTTTAGATCAGTTAAAGTCAGACACATATAAAACCATATCAGATCAAATATGCCATGTATAGAATTTACAATGTTACAAATAACAGGGTGCATTTAATAATTTGCTGGTGCTTTACTTTTTTTAAACAAAAATTACAAAGTGCTTTACAGGAGGAAGAAAAGAGAATGATGGATTAAAAGAGGCAGAGAAGGTGAATTAGTTTACAGCCCACAAAATAAGTTAGAAAATCATGAGAAAGGCGAAGAAAATAAATTAGTTTTAAGATGCTTCGTAAAGAGCCAACAACAGTTCATGCCAATATAATTCAACACACACTGTATTGTTGATGTTTTCTACCAAAGACGTGACAATGAGTACCAGAATAAAGAGGCATAAGTATGTGGCGCCAGCTCCTCAGAAAAGGTTATTCCATTAATGAATTAGTCAATCAATAGAAAAATAATATCTGCAACTATTTTGCTAATCAATCAATCAATCGTTTGAGTTATTTTGCGAGCAAGAAAATGTGAAAATAATGCCAGATTTTCTCCAGTTCCAGCTTCTCCAATAAGAGGGCTTTTCTTTGTCATATATCATTGACAACTAAATATCTTTGGGCGTTGGTGTTGGTAGAACAAAACAAGATATTTGACTTAGACTCTGGAAGTTTGGATAGGCATTTTTTCACTCGTTTTTGACAATCCGATACTAAAGAATAAGAAGTCCTGACCTGGGAGTTCACCTGGGTTCATACGGTCCCATTCTACTCTTTATTTGACTTGACTTTGGTTTACTTTGTTCTAATGTTTAAAAAAAGAATCATATAGAGACACTCAAGCAATCCAGGCAAGAAAATAAAGAAAAACAAGAGTAAGAACAATTAAGGAATATTCACACGTTTAACAGCACAGTTTCATATTCATATAGTTAAATATGTTCAAATATCACATTTACATATTTAATCTGAGAGAAATGCAATATCAGTTGAATCATATTCTCATAATTACGTAAGGGAAACATTTCCAACTGTGGATTTTATCTTGGCACCACCACAGGGAAGAATTTTAAGTGTAGCTAACAGCCGACATATATGCATGACTAAACGGCGTGCTGGCACGTATGACTGAGGGGCAAAACTGTCATAGAGCCCCAATATGAATGCCACCATTGTCCATGTCACCATCATCCCCATCTTCATCATCACCATCACACTCTGACTCTCAACATCCTCCTGCATTTGAGTCAGACGCACAAATACAAGGTCTATTTCTGATTTACATTTCTTTCTCACGCTTGTACTTTATTTTTTTTCTCTCCATGTGATTCTTATCTCTCTTTTTCATCACTACCACAACTTACTTTTAAATTTCTTTCTTTATCTCTATGTTCATTTTATTTCGCTCCATTTCTCTCTGAGGCTGAAGTTGTGGCAAAGAGATGCGGACACAGCAAACCACCGAACAATAGGCCATTCATGATGCCCTGCAATGCAATGATGATCCTGCTCTGCCCTCCACCCCCCACCCTGCACCAGCCTCCACAGCTGCACAGGAATGTGGTCCAACAAGTTACCCGCTCCCCCTCTTCCCTGCCGCCCGCCACCATCGCTACCACCACCTCACCAGTGCTGCCGCCATCGCAACCGAAGCCCCTCTTCTCCCAAATAAAAAAGACAGAGAAGGCAAGAAACTATAGAGGGGGGGAAACTCTTCAGACGGAGCACAAAGAGAGGATTCATGCTCGGTCACATACACTCCCAGAGAAAAAAGAGGGGGACCCATTTAAGTGTGGTGCAGCTGCACTAATTTACTGGGTGAAAATGGGAAAAAAAGAAGTGACAAAAGGTCAGATAGTAGAATCATTTTTTATTCATCCCCATGGATGGCGTGTCACTGCATCATCAACACTTACAAAGTCTGCATGATGCATAAATCAAGTGATGGAGCCAAACACCTGCAGCCCTCAGTGGGATTAAATCCACCAGTTAGTTTCAAGCGTAATTTCAAAATAGTAAAAGTAAGATATTGAGCCACTCAACAGGTCTCTTAACGTATCTCATAATCTGTTAGCTGTCTCATAGCCTGTCTGCTGAAGTCCCAATAGAACCCTTGTTTTACACACATTTTTCATTCCATGTGTGAATACTTCAGATGCCCTTATGTTACAGAGCTGAATGCTCTTGACACACAACACCTCAGAGGTGAAAGAAATGTTGCCTCCCTTTTTTAAGGATGTCTTTAATTATAGTTTAGGTCTCAGCTGGAGGACAAGTTATTGACCAACAGGGTTAAAGTCTGATTCAAAATATATGAGTCACATGAGGTTCAGTTTTTATTAAAAGTCTATAGTATCAGAGCTGGAATTCCCCTGGGAAAAGCACTGACCTCAACTCTTTTTCACCCAAACCCTGAGAGGAAATGGCATTTATGAATTAAGTGCAGTGTTTTACACAAACCAAGAAAATGCAAAGGGAAGCCGAAGCATGAGAAAAGCCCCTGTATAAACTTTACGTTTTTTAATCTAATAGGGACATTTGGTGATGAAATCTGAGGCTACGAAAGAAGAAAACATGCTTCTACTCCAATCCTCACCATTCCTGACATATCATTTCAGATCCTTTTGTCGAGTTTGTCATCATTCGGAACAAATGACGGCATTCATTTCAGGCCAAAATGTGCCTATTGACATGGGAATGAATGCTTTCCACCAATTATACATCAGTTTAATGCAGAATGTGACCCAGCATGTGAATATTTGACCGCTGTGCATGCTCCTCTTATCTCACACTCTCTCTCTCTCTCTCTCTGTCTCTCTCACACTATCTGCATCTTTCTGTTTTTCCTTCTCTTGCCTTTTCTCTCCATCCATCGTCAGATTTCAGGAATTTCCCCTGGGGGTTGTTCAAGTATTAAGGCCAAAGCAAAAAGGGCGTTCTCTTTTTCTTTCCTCTTCTACTTTCTTTGTCCTTCCGCCATCTGATCACCTCATTTTCTATCTGAAAACATCAACAATATAAAATATTCTTCAGTAAACCTTGAATTCGTCCCCTAAGACGACTCAATTTCATCTCACTCACACATGAAAAACGGCTGCCCATGACTAAGTGTGCACCTGAAGGCTGACTCTTTGACCTCCCAGATCATGAGACCTTGTCCTCCCATCTTCTCCCCTCTCTCCCCCAGGAGCCGCAGGAAACTGGCTTCTTGTGACCCAGTGGTCTGTGCAGCCATGGCGAGGCCCATTACAGCAGTCACATGGCAGGTTAACACAGGAACTGATGCGACCATGTGAGCTCTATTTTCTAACAAGTTAAAGCTGCCCGAGGGCCCATGATATTCACACAGGGCATACAAAATGCCTGAAAATGCACAGCAAGTTTAGATTCCAAGCCAAATGCAAGATTACTGTTGTTTTATCGGAAGGCTAAATATGAAATGAATTAGCTGAAAGAATCACACAGCTGGTATGTCTTTGATTAGATTTGGGTGACAGGTGGATTATCCATGAGTTGTTTGATTTCCTATAAAACAAGTTGGTTACATTATCTTAAACATGAGCTTGAAATTAGATGATAGCTTTGAACTTTTGAATATTGATCACTAAAATGTGTAATCTGTCAATGACCTTAAACATCTTTGAAGCTTTCAATTCTAGAAAAAGATTCTTTAAAACTTCTAAAGCACATTTACAGAACATGAATATGAGCAAAAACACCAGTTTGATTGTCAAAGTCTGATATTAAAGCATATGATTTTATATGATGCCAGAGGAAGAAATGTAGCCTTGAGGTTATTAGTAGTAAATAAATGAATGAGTTGATTATGCCCTTATATTAAATCAGTGCTGGGTGCTCATATTATTGCTACAGGCACTGTGGGTTCAACTGAAGGAGTTTGACATCTACTTTTTCATTTAAACTTGTAATTTTTCTCAAATAATCAAATTGTTTTCACTGAACATCTACAATACAAATAGGCAGAACATGCATTTAAACTACAAAGTATGGAAATATAAAGTCAATATTGTTGACAAAAAGGCCTAGCTATCTAAACTTTTTAGATAAACATTAGGCCTATTTTCCAGGCTGAAGAGCAAAAGACCTGCAGGCAAACAAGGAGGAAGTGACAGTAATATCACAAAACCACATACAGTATTTATCATAATTAACATCTTTAAAGATGAATCGAGATTGTCTTAGAGCAACTTAAGTATAACGTGAGGACTTCACAAGTATTTAGCAAGTTTCTGAGGCCTCATGAGACAAACTGATTAAAGAATGTACCGTAAAGCACTGAAAAGTCCACCTCTTTCTTTGCATTTCATTCGTTAAAAGAAGAAATACAGACTAATTTAATGTGTAAAAAAACCATGGTAAATTAAAAATAATGGATATAGGACTTCATCAAATATCGGACAACAGCCTATTTTAAAAGCCACTTTATTTTCAACTGTTTGTTCGGTTATTACACATTTTAATAATGTATGCCGGCTACATTAATAATATATAGACCTATACACGCCTATATTTTTTGCGTTTCAGGGCATGGCAGTCAGTTTGAGCAAACAAACGCTTTTAAAAAGTTCGTTTGATTATTTTGTCTCAGTTCCAAAAATGTGATCATTTTGTTAACACACATAGGCCTAATCATAAAAAAAAAAGAAAATTTGGCCTGAATACATATTGCATTATCCTTCAAATTATTAACACAGGTTGCATATAATTGTTTTCATCTCAGTATATTTTTCAGTAGCCTATAACAAAAGATACTTCTGTAGGATTCTAAATTTCTAAATCTCCTTTTCCAAACAATTTCTTTAATTTACAACATCGCCAACAAATTGTAATTGTAAAATACAAAGCAGAAACTTTACAGCAACAACACTGTAACCACCACGAGAAATAAATAATTGTTTAATCAATAAGTGAGACAACTACATTGTCATAGTTTATAGCAATAAAGACACCTAACGCCTTATGTTATTAAGAAGTCGCGGAATAGGGCCTTTAGCGTATCTTATGTAGCCTTTAGGGCTATTTTTAACTCAGTATCCAATTGATTAAATGCAATATTTAATGGAATGTTTTAATTATTACATTTTCCGCCACACTGAAGAAATAGCCTAGAAACCCATCTTGCTCCGTCGACCAGACTCCCCGGGGGGCCATCCAGCTTCACTAACTAAACTCTAACTAACTAACTAACTAACTAACTAACTAACTAACTAACTAACTAACTCTAACTAAGCTTCCTCCAGCCCTCTGATCTGTACAACGCTACCGAACAAGCCGCAGAACGACACTCTTTGCTGCAAAACAATCCTCCTCATATCAACCGGTACAGACAAAATCACTCACTTCACGAGCCTCGGAGGCCTCACGCAGGATCCCTGTGGTGCAGGTTCGTCGGTGGGGTGCAGCATGGAGGTGTCCCCCTCCTCATCCACCCCCCCCCCCCCCCCCCCCCCCCCCCCCACCTCCATCACCAACCCATCACCCCCTCATCCCCCAAACACAAGCCTCCTACCATCAGCACCTCCGAGGCCCAGATCCAGGTGCTGTAGAGAGTATTTAGGGACAGAAAAGTGTCGGAGCGGCAGAAACAGAGAGATCCATGCGTCCCGTCTGCTGCTGAGTATTTTCTGTGTGCGCGCGACTGGTGTCTATGCTCGGACATAAAGGGGCAAAGATGCACACATCGCTCTCTGTTATCATTTTTTTTTCCCATGTTTGCAGCACAACACTGCTTTTTGTTCCCCATTTTTCATTTACGAGGGTTAATGGATAGAGCATTGGGCGTTTGATCACATGGCTACAATTCACCTGAGATGAAGACAAAGAGAG
The DNA here is from genome assembly GCF_031162955.1 of Sander vitreus. Lineage (NCBI taxonomy): Eukaryota > Metazoa > Chordata > Actinopteri > Perciformes > Percidae > Sander > Sander vitreus. Next base: position 17,561,512 of record NC_135856.1, on the reverse strand, counting down.
CAAAGAGAGAGGAGAGAGAGAGAGAGAGAAAACCGAGAGTCAGGCTCAACATGAGAGGCAACGGACACACAGGAGTTATTGTTGCATTCATTTTCAGTGTGTGTGTGTGTGTGTGTGTGTGTGTGTGTGTGTGTGTGTGTGTGTGTGTGTGTGTGTGTGTGTGTGTGTGTGTCCGGGTGCGCATCAGATGCTCGATTCTCTTCCTTCCCATTAGGCCATGCTTTAACGGCACAAATCATGGCCTACAAGCATGTACAAAGCAACGTTTTCACTGCTGCAGTCTTCATCACAAAAAGATGACGAAAGAAGAAAAAGTCTAGATGGATTTATCATTTAATTCATTTAAGAAATTTGTTTTAAGAAATGTTTTCAATGATTAGTCAATCGGAAGCAGCCACTTTACTGTTGCGTTGCTTTAAAAAAAAAGAATAATAAAATCTCCAACCGTCTGCAGCCTTCATCTCTTTCAGCAGTTTTTTATTATTATTATTGATCAGTTAATTCTAGTTCTATTTGAATTAAATAATTCCACATCCGTCTGCATTTCAGATGTAGCCTAATAACAACCAGAAAGTTAAAGTTGATAAGTTCTTCAAAGTTAAACTGTGATTTCTAAAACACTTTTTCAGCAAACGTGTGACCTTTGAGCATCACATTGTTTTGCCATTTGACTTAATAGAAACAATAAAGTCTTGCCACAACACTACCTGTCACACAATTATTTTGTATGTGTGACATCATCATTGTGGGCGTGGTTGAAAGTCCAACAGAGCCTGGTTGCCATGTGTTGAGGACTCTATAAAACACAAGCTTTTAAGTTAATTATAAGATAGCTAGCTAATAATACACATTATAGTGTATTACTCATGCTGTGTCTGATCACATTTTAAAATTAAAATAACACGTCATCTTTGCTTTTCCTGGATATCGTACTTTGAGCACTGTCCAGTGAACAGTTTCAAGGTAAAGGTGGACGCTTTTCTAAGAATGATAGCCTACATAATCACATTCTAATTCAATAGTGTACAGTAGGCTGTGGCTCAAGATGTTGAAGCTAGAGTTTGGTAGTTCACATGTGATCAAGGATGTCAAAATGTTAAATCATCATTTATTTTCAGAATAAATGATATGCACAATTTCACATGAACATAACTTGACATGACGGGTTTGTTTAGTGCCACATTTGCCAAAAAGTGGCCCACTTTTGCTGTAGCGAATCATCATACCCTTCCTAACTAAAGACTTTTGTAAAAGTTGCATTGAGGATTTATTTCATCTTGCTGGCAGGCCAGAGTGTGTAACTGTGTAATGAGAATGTACTTTACGTTTATTTTTTAAAGATCATAATGCTTTAGAAAATAATTTTATGGTCAGATAGAAAAATAGATTAGTTGTAATTTTATGACATTATTGATCACCAACCCCAATATAGCCTACCTGATTAATTATTATTTATTTACAAGGCTACATTTTTTTAGTTTACTTAATATCTCTCTGATAAGTTTTACAAGATTTTATTTTTTATTATAGATATAAAATTTCAACTCAAAATTGCTATCCTTTTTCCCGGTATCAAACAGAATCCGGTTAAATCAGAGATTTTTTTTTTTTGTGGAACGTGACCACACGAGGCAATAACTCTCTTCATGATTGTTTATTTGTTTGATATAACATGTCAACACGTCCAACAAGGCTGGCCTTCTCCTGCCTCTAAATGGGCGCACTGTAGAGTCATTTAAGCCACTCCGATGTAAAAATCTCACCTCTTCTCTGTTGGAAATGTTGCAGTGATGGACAGACGGGCATTAACAGTGTGTTGCTCCCGTCCAATCACAGACCAGCGGGATAATTAAGGGACCAATCAGAGTGCGGCGAGGTGCTGGGGGGCGGGGCTGGCGGTGTGCTGGAATGCTGCCTCTCTGGGAATGTTTTCCACTTTCAATCACTTTTTTTTTTTCTCCCAGTCCTCCTCACAAGGCGCTCTTTAAGCTCCGGTGTTGCCACACAGAGCAGCCATTCATCGGCTCTACAGTCAGCCACACACACTCCCATGTTGAACCACTGGACATCTAAATTGGTAAGTTATGTAATTTTTTTTAAACAAAATTTTTGTGATAAAAGGAAATATATTTCATATCAGTGCCATGTTTGTGCCTGTCGTATTTTTTTTTTTTTATTGGAAAAGGTTTAGCGTTAATTTGGCTTTGATTAAAAAAAGAAAAATCTGTATGGATGCGGTTTTTTTCGTCCAAATAGCATTATCATTATTAGGCCATTATTATTGGCTCCGCTAACTCTCTTAACCTGTTTGGTTTGAAGTACAACTAAAATTAGGCGTAGGCCTATATATTACCACCATTTGATTAATGAGTGAATTACTTAATTGTTTCTATTATACTTCATATGGTTTATAGGTGTAGGCTAACTGCTTTTGCTGAAACGGATTTCCAGCTGACGAAGGAAAGGATTTGGACACCTTTACGCAGCAGTATGGCTTTGCCCGAGAAGAGTCAGCAATAACTGGGATCTTCGTAGACTCCAGACATCTTATTCAATTTAAAGAATTAATTACACTGAATCGTTTGAACTCTCTCTAAAACCAATTCTGCATTTGCGGGTTGTCTTGCCATTAGTTGAAAGTTTAAAAAAAAAAAAAATGTCCGGAGAGGAGCACAGCCTGTCCGAGGCGGAACTGAGTCCCGGAGGGTCAGACGATGGTCACTCACTGTCACCGACTCAACCCGGAGCGCCACCCCGCCAGGACTCACCTCTGACCGGGCCGCCGCAGCAGCTGACCTCGCTCTGTGTCGCGGATGGCAGCGAGGAGGATGGAGGCGATACAGCCAAATCGGAGATGGAGGACGACCGCTTCCCGATCGGCATCAGGGAGGCGGTCAGTCAGGTGCTAGACGGATATGACTGGACACTTGTGCCTATGCCGGTGCGCGTTAACAACGGAAACAAAGCTAAGCCCCACGTCAAGAGGCCCATGAACGCTTTCATGGTGTGGGCGCAAGCGGCGAGGAGGAAACTGGCCGACCAGTACCCTCACCTGCACAACGCGGAGCTCAGCAAGACCCTGGGCAAACTGTGGAGGTTTGTATGGGGTGATTGTTCCACAAAAGAACAGTGTGGCCATACAGTGGCACATTTCCTGTGTCGCCTGTGATGTTAAACTTGAATGTAAAAAGTGGGCAAATTATGAGATCAAGCTGGTGATTGTAAACAAAGAAAACATCGAAATCAACTTGGTGTTTTTTTGTTGTGTCCCTTTAATTTAATGTAGCCTATACTATATAATGTGTAGCCTACTAAATGCTATCATAAATGGCGAGTTTTACCCTCTTTATCCTCTGCGCACGGGATTGAATTCGTTTTATTATTTTAAGACATATTCTAAGTAAATACTTTCACATTAATTCAGAAAGTCTGCAAGACTAAAATCACTCCTTGTTTCTCTCCCCCCAGGCTGCTGAACGAGAGCGACAAGAGGCCATTCATCGAGGAGGCGGAGAGGCTGAGAAAACAGCACAAGAAGGACTACCCGGAGTACAAGTACCAGCCCCGAAGACGCAAAAACGGCAAACTGGCTACTGCTAGTGAGTCTGATAGCCAGGGGGAAGGGGAGGCCAGCCACTCCCAGTCACACTACAAGACCCTTCATTTGGAGCACAATGGCGGGGCTGGTTCTCCCCTGGGTGACCTGCACCACCACCACCATCACCACCACCATCCTGCTGGTAGGAGTCTGGACACCACAATCATAATTTACATTTTGACATTTCAAGTTATATTTGGTCAAAAAAAGGGGACTATAAAAAAAAACCCAATTTGATCTAAATAAAAAAAGTAACACTTCAGTTCATCTGACCATGTCTGTCCCTTTTTGTCTTTCCTCTAGGTCAGGGTCACAGCCCACCCACGCCCCCCACCACCCCAAAGACAGAGCTCCAGTCTGGGAAACTGTCAGATGCCAAGAGGGAAGGGGGAGCAGGAGCGGCCGGAGGATCAGGGGGGTCCAGGGGAGCCCTCGGGGTGGGAGCTGAAGGAGCATCCGGTGGTCCGTCATCATCGAGTGCTAAACCCCACATCGACTTTGGCACCATGGACATCGGCGAGATCAGCCACGAAGTGATGTCCAACATTGAGCCGTTTGACGTAAATGAGTTCGACCAGTACCTTCCTCCAAACGGTCACCCGCAGAGTGGAACCGGGGCCCCTGCAGCTGGATCCTCTGCCTCGTCATATGCCTACGCCCTGGCTGCTGCCAGCGGGCACTCCGCGTGGCTCTCCAAACAGCAGCAGCAGCCTCAAGCCTCTCCGTCTTCCTCCGACCCCTCCAAGGCCCAGATCAAGAGTGAGTCTGTGGCCGGGAGCCACTACGCAGAGGCCTCATCCTCTCCTTCGTCAGGCACCCATGTCACCTACACCCCGCTCAGCCTCCCTCATTATGGCTCCGCTTTCCCCTCGCTGGCCTCTAGGGCTCAGTTCGAGTACGCAGAGCACCAGGCCCCTGGGGCGTACTATGCCCACTCCAGCCAGGCCCCGGGGCTGTACTCAGCCTTCTCCTACATGGGCCCTACACAGAGGCCTCTGTACACTACCATAGGAGACCCCTCCAGCGTGGCCCCCTCTCACAGCCCCACGCACTGGGAGCAGCCTGTTTACACCACACTCACAAGACCTTGAGGGAGACCAGCTGAGCAGAGGGAATATATGGGAAGTGTGTGAGTGGATCTGTGTGTCTATGGGTGTGCAAGTATGTAAGCGTGTGATAGTGTAGGTGTATGCGTGTGTGTGTGCGCCCGTGCCATATTGATGTTATATTAGAGGTTTTTACTTTTTTAGCCAATATAATGCAAGATGCATCCACGGGGCCTTACACAGTTAAAAACAGCCACAAACTCGCACAATATAAAGTGTGAAAGATGGATGGGTGAACTGCCAATCAAAAATTAAATAAACCTTAACAAATGTGTGCCATCATAAATGTATAAGTTGGGATGTACAGCAAGTTTGTATACAAGAGGTAGATGAGTGCGACACTGAGAGTGAACAGATGTTGCATTGATGAGTGACTCTGATTTGACCCAGACACAACGGGTTCAGACTGACATAATCAGATTTTATTAACCAAACTAAAGCAGATGTTTTTTGATGTTATTGTGTTATTTTATATGAGTAGTAAGTTTATTGTCATTGTTGATATCCTCGGGTGTAACTTTATTGTGACTGATTTGATATTACACTAATAGCCTACATCTGCACCACTGCTTTGGGAAAAGCATGTTTTGTTTCAATAAGATGTTCCCTGGCCAGAAAAGGAAAGTTGCAACCTTCTTTTCTTTGTAGATAGCACACTCTGTATTTCTGTTCTGTAATTACATTGACTTCACTGATCTGAAGAATTAAGCATTTAAGGGGAAAATAGGAGAAAGAGAGGGAAAGAGAGCTCTTAAAGATGTATTTCAGCCTAACACTTAGTCTCGGACACATACCTCAACTCTATTCATTTTGTGCCAATAGCAAAGGAGAAATACGACACTGGATACCTTATCAAATAATGCCGAAGGTATTCAAAAATGTAGAGCAGTAAACCTCCGCGTCAGTCTTCCTTTTTGCTTTTTAAGTGCCTAACATTTTGCTGATTCACATCTGATTTTTCCAATAACGGAATTAAAATCTATAAATACAAATTCTCAACCAAATCTCTTTAGATAATTGGCCAGCTTTGGGTCCTACTTAAGGATTAGAATCACATGTACGACCGCTCTGCACTGCCTGTAGGCCAAAAGCATGTTTTCGTCTCTACAGGTTTTTTTCCTACATTGTGCTCAAATAGCCCTCTTCCTCTTCAGCAATGTGAATAATGGTCATTACCACAGGCTTCACCTTTATTATGTGATGCATACTTTATCATTTTATACTGACCCTCTTACCATGTAGTTATTATTTTTATGTAAGTAATAATGCATTGTGTGTCACACCTTTGCTTCTTCCATTTTGTATAATTCTGGATAGTTTTGTAAAGTGTTTGCTATATTCACTTAAGTATTTTGCTTCCATACAAGAAAAGCAATGTTGAAATTTTATTGTTGTCATCTATTAAATGAATTTATTTATAAAAAAAAAAAATCCTGTATAAGAGCGTTATTTATGCAGCAGCGATGGCTATAAGATAACAGAGAGCAGTAAGTGAATGGTGAAAAAATTAATCAACACCACGTTGCTGACATGTAAACTGTAATAACAACACAATCAGTGCCCCACCAACCTAAGCTGTTTAGTGTGTTTGTGTGTGTGGTAGGCTAAAATTGACTACTAATTCCCCACATTTAATCGGCTGGGGACTGCGTGTTACTGAGAAAGACAAAGAGAGCCATTCAGCGAGGGAGAGGGACAGAAAGAGAGCAAAGGGGTGGGTGTAAAGAGCCAGAGGCAAGGCCAATTTCAGCTCAGTAACCAGCATACACTTGGACTTTTGTACATGGCTTTCCTTTCACTCTACCCACTCCTCTCCACCTGAGGCTCCCTCCCTGCCTCCACACTTAGCTGCTGTTTAAACCCATTCAGCGGGCATCGGAAATCAGAGTGTCAAGTTCATTGTAGTGGGTTTGTATGTGAGGGAAATGTAAAACAAAGATGATGTAAGACGTGGTGGTCTTTTGCAAAAATAAATATCCGAGATGAGGGGTGAGAGAGAGCTGCAATTAATTTTAGTAGAAAAGGAAAGGTTATTCACACAGCAGTCCAAACCAATGAAAAGCTGTTCATTTTCACCATAAATTACAGAAGCTACACTTGGATTGATTCAACTAATCACATAACGTGATTCACAGACACTGATAGAATCATGTCGTGAGCACAGAAAGAAAAAAAGAAAATGGTGTTGGGAGCTGAAACTAATCCGAAAACAAATATAAAACAGGGCAGTAATACTGTAGGCCTATACCAGCTGCGGTTCCAGCTTTAGGCCTCAGGCCTGCCTCTTCTCAAAAAACAGAAACAAACATTGAATTGCATAAAACAGATAAAACAGTAAGAAAGGAACTATTAGAGAATGGAACATTTATGTATGATTACTACTAATCCCTATTGTCATTAGGGGTATAACGATACATCGATCTGGATCAATATATCGATTCAATGATCCACGATCCAATTTTATCGATGCAAAGTGAAAATACCGATACATAACATCTGTAAGATGCCCCTTTGTTTTAGAATCCAACATTATATTTATTCTTTTTATTAAAAACAGTAGTTTGTTTTTACTTTAAATGTCTGAAAGAGCTCAGTAATAAAATTGTCAAATCAAATTTCAGTTGCTTTTTTTTGAGTTAATAGAAATGTAGCTGTGTTAAATGGGCTTATGTATCCTCTCATATTGGGAAAAAAGACAGAAATGTAGCTGCCACCTTCCTGACAGCTTCCTGAGCATGTCTAGCTAGCAAGTTTCATATGATACCAGATACCATTTTATCAGATTGTTAAGAAGTTTTAATCTGTCTCTGATGAATAAATACAATACAAAAAAGAGATAAGGTGAAAATGAATAATAATAATAATCAATGTGGCTGTTAATTTACACAATCACTGTAGATTTAGATACAATTCTATGTGAGTACTTCATCTTACTTTAGGCTACTTCAACTAGCCTACTCTACATTTCAGATTGAATAATTGTACACTTTACTCCACTATTATTTTTACTATTATTTGACAGCTGTAGTTACTTGTTACTTTGTAGATTAAGATTTAACATAAAAAAAAACAAGGTTCGTCTTTTAAAATGCACTGTTTTAGATTTATCTAATCAACATCCAGCTATAGGCTAACAGGTTGTTTACAGTTATTACATAATATAATATATAGAACAAACACTATAAAAGGGGATATTAAGATATAATCAATACTTTGACTTTAAGTAGCCTATATTTTGATGAAAACACTTTTACTATTTTGAATGACTTTTACCAAAGCTTTACGTATGAGAATTGGTACTCCTGACCAACTGGTGGCGGTAACGCACCAACAAATGTAAAGGAGAAGATTAGGAAGAAGCGTGTGACGTCATTCCAGGGGCGCCAATTTTCTGCAGAAGTAGAAGCCAGAATCACAACAGGAAAGTTGTGAAAGGTGTTCTCCCCGTCTAAATAGGTACGAACTTGCGTTGTTCGGATATCATGATATATGCTGCTTTAATGATTTCTCGCAAGAGCCTAAACTACTCGTTTAAAGAGATTGTTGTTCTGGTATAAATGTCAGTTTGAGTAGCTCGTTAGCAGCGAGACTAGCACTCAGCTAACGTTAACGTTTGAGTTCGTAAGCAACGTAATACAGGAACGATTACGTTACAAGAGCTGGAGCTAACACGTCTGTGTGTTCGAAATCTGTGTAGCTATATCATGGTACATTGTCAGGAGTTGTACATTGAGTAACGTTAAGACTTGAACATAAGTATTTAATTTGTGTTCTCTTTTAGCCAGCTGTCATGGACCTCAGTCCCTTTGAAACAGACAACTCGGTCAGCTGCCGACTGTCCTCTCAGATCCCTGATGTCTGCCGGACTGAGGACTGCTGTTTGGGCATTGACGAGGCCGGCAGGGGGCCTGTGCTGGGTATGCTGTTTGCTAGTTTTTCCGTAAACTAAAACTCAGTGTAATTTAAGACTGCATCCTCACATCTTCTGTTGCAGGTATCCATTACTTATCATGGAGATACTGATTTTTGTTGTATTGTATCACTGCATTGTGTGGCATGTGCTCCCCATCCCATATTTACAGTGTTTATGTTTTGTGATCCAGGGCCCATGGTGTATGGAATATGTTTCTGTCCAGTTTCCAAAAAGCAGAAGCTGAAGGAATCGAAAGTGGCAGGTAATCCTGTTGGCCTAGATCTGTGCAAGGATGTTGCAGTCTTTCTCAGCGTGATGCTTTAAACTCATGCTTACTGCTATCTTAATGAGAAAAATGTGAAGTTAGTCAATTCTCAGTCTTTTTCTTTGTCCAGGTAGTAAAAATACTTTATTCAATAAATATGTATAATAAGCAAAACATCTTTTGATGCATTTTGTCATTCCCTTATCAGATTCAAAGACTCTATCAGAGGCAGAAAGAGAGAATCATTTCCAAAAACTGGATGAAGCCAAAAGTTATTTAGGCTGGGCTCTGCAGATTCTCTCACCAAACACCATCTCTACCAGCATGTTACAGAGGTATGGGGCACATACAGTACTATGCACACAGACCGTTTATTTTTTTTAAACTGTTTTATATTCAAACCCTGCCAAAATGTCTGCTTTTGTTAGGACAAAGTACAACCTGAACGCTCTTTCACATGATACAGCAATTGGTCTAATACAGTATGCCTTAGACAGTGGAGTACAGCTCAGAGAGGTATGTAAACAAGTCATTCATGTGAATATAAAGGTGCACACCTAATGCTTTTGTTGGACTGTGTCTGTGAATTGTGTGCTATTCATGTGCTGAAAGTCATAAATACATCAACTAATTCAAGATGGAAACATTCAACATTAGACTCAATCATCTTTTTTTTTTTTCTTCTTTGCTCTTTCCTGTCTTACTTGGCCTGCCCTCCTCAACCTCCCTGGTTTTCTGCAGGTATTTGTGGACACAGTTGGCCCAGCAGAGAAGTATGAGGAGAAACTTTCAAAGCTGTTCCCAGGTATAAAGGTGACCGTGAGGCCAAAGGCCGACTCCCTCTTCCCCATCGTCAGTGCAGCCAGTATCTGTGCGAAGGTTAGTGACCACCAGCCACCTGGATCTCGGTTCATAGTTGTCATGACATCTTGCATGGATGTCCTAGTTACTTCAGTGGTTGTTGATTCAGGATCATAGAGCTAACAATTGCTGCTGCTGAAAAGCTCCGTATCCACATTTTAAGATTTGTTTAAAATCCGTCTATAGTTTTTCTGATGCTATGTGCTGATGTCAGGTGGCCAGGGATCGTGTTGTAAAGGGCTGGAACTTTGCTGAGGACCTGGGAGAAGTGGATGTAGACTACGGCTCAGGATACCCCAGTGGTAACAGAAACCATTAACGGCTATTATAATCATTCCATAATGACATCCATGTTTTAGAAATACTTAATATATTTAATAAAATCAGTATTTGAGCGCACTTACCCAAATAACCTATTAACAGGCATTTCCTTTTTGAAATTCTGTGTCATTGCTAATGTTACCTAAACAAGACTAAGATAGTTATGAATGCATTTATAAACTGCATGACAAAAAATATCCCTCTGCATTTTCAGACCCCAAGACTAAAGCGTGGCTGCTCAAGTACCTGGACCCAGTGTTCGGTTTCCCTCAGTTTGTTCGATTTAGCTGGAGCACTGCCCAAACCCTGATTGACAACAAGGGTGTGACTGTCCACTGGTAAAGAGCCTTCAAACTTGAATTTGACCAAAGTTATTGGATGTTTAAATGTAGAGAATGCATGCATGCGTGCGTGCATGCATATGTGTGTCTCAACCCTTTTGATTTCCAGGTCATGTTTAATGTCTGTGCTAATCCTTTCGCGTTCAGGAGAAGACCTAACCACAGTGTAAAAAAAATCGGTGAATTGTTTTGTCAAATCTGTCCTCAGGGACGATGATGACGAGGATGGGGAGAAGGCGGCCCAGCGGCAGAACAACCGGTCCATGTTGGCCTACTTCGGTGCATCAGCTCGAGGTAACGACCAAAACCCGACACACCGCTTCTTTACTGAGCGGAGGCTGAAGAGCCTCGACACACTCTGAAGACAACACAGTAGAGGACACGCACGTACAGGAAATTATAAGCTCTGTGACATTTTCTTAAGCAGCCCAAACAGTGAGTATTCGGCACGAATGTGGACTTTGATAAAACATTGTTTGTATCACCAATGCAGACGTAAATGAAGATCTTTATTTGTCCTTTTTGTACCTGTTTTTTTTTTTTTTAATTTTTTATATACATTAAATAATGTTTAAAACTCATGTTTTGCTTCGCAAGAGCCTTTGTTTTAAAATTCTTCACCATACTTGCAAAAGAAGGAAAAAGGCATAGTTTAGATATTGTTGCTATCTTTAATGCTAATACTGCCCTCTGGTGGCAATATGACAAAAATGCACCAGAGGTTTGATAGGCATGTTCAACATGAACCATTGTGTGTCATAGCACAACCACGTTCTGATGGCTGACATAGACAAATGCTACATATCCACCATAATATGACAAACGTGGAGTGAAAACCACTCAGCACAGTTTGTTCCACATACACTGAAATCATAGTCACTCATCATGTATATCACATTATTTAGGCTACAGTACTGCATAAGGATCATTGCTTATTATCTATGTATCTGATGATACCCAGGACAGAGTTTTGGTGCATATACCAAAATGAAGAATATGAACATGTTACTAAAACAGAGAGTTGATTGCGATATATGATCTCAATGCTAGATGGGAGAAATTCCTACGCATTGGACCTTTTAAATACCGCAGTGTAATCTGTATTAACACAACAAAGCACATTTGGCTTTGCATAGATCTTGAGATGTTTGCTAAGCTATCCTGTTGTTGATCCGACTCACGTCCGGAGTGCTTCATCCTCATCTGACTGCCGGCTTCACACATACACAAGTTTATATACAGCATCACATTTTGCTACGGGAACACAAAAGGCAGCTGGTTAAGAAGGGGTGTCCATATCATCAGAAAAATAAATACTTCATTGACTTGCCAAGCCTAACAAAAGGTTAACACAAAAAAATAAAGGCATGTCCTTCTGTCCACTGTCACTACTTTGATTTGTGTCTAGACTCTTGGATTGTCTTCCCACAGTTCATAGCTAAAGTGGAGATCGCAAACGAGGACAGGATCATAATCGAGCTCCCCACAAAATGAGATGACGCTCCTCTGAAGGTTGATCTCAGGCCTTTCCTGGGAAAATTTTCTCTGTTGAAGGCTGCTGTGGCGTTCACTGTCTGGCCCACAGGCTCCATGGTTAAAGATGTTGCTTGGATGTACGGAGGCTGAAGGCAAAGTCCACGAGCTCGTCTCGGGAGGTTGGATGTTTGGTCTGCTTCAGTCTCAGCAGGTGTCTGGATCTTTCTGTCCTGACCAAAACGTCACAGGGCTTGATCTGTTGTGTTCCTTCTGATTGCTTTCTTGATGATTTACGTCCATTTATAACCTCCCCAGACTCCTCATCTAATCCCTCTTAAATCGCCCTGTCTACTGCTACGTCAATGAGATTAAAAATAGTTAGCCCATTCCTGCAGAGGATCAAGGTGACGATCTTTCAGCATAAGACTGTCTACTTTAATTCTATTAGATCACCCTGCCTTTCTTCCTTGGTTAATGGATTTTTTATGAGATAGAAGCTTGCAATGAATAACTGTGCGTAAACATATAATTAGGAAAGGGCATGAGCAATGATGACACTGTACAACAGGCGAGAGGTACGCAGTCATTCATGGTCATTTCCACATGCCTCGTTAGTTTCAATGCTGCAAATGTATCTTTTCATATTCATCACAACCGAAAATAAGCTCTTTACTCCTCCAATATGCTCTCTATACATTTAGCAAGATAACATTTTATTAAAAAAAGATTAAATATCTTTCAAAGCATGTTTACAAAAAGCGGTTTTGTGAACCAAATGAAATAGCCCTGTCTTAGTAGACAATAAGGACCAAGGTACTCGGGAGGAGAAGCAGATTAGAACTTGCTAATTTTTGGCAGCTAGTTTGTTTTTCCATTGATTACGGGCTGTAGTTGATGCAAGAAGAGCTGCCAGAATGAGTCACTGTTATCTACGACTCCTGTACTTTTCTGAACAAGGACTGCTCCTTCCCTGAGAAAAGATCAATCAGTGATCCAGTCTGATTCACAGAGAAGAAGAGTACATCTGGTTAAGAAACCATATGGGACAACTATACTATACTATAATAAAATCCTCATTTAGCCAACAGCATTAGACAATTTTATCCATAAAAATCTTTAGCCCACATCTTTATTCTCCTTGCAGATTTTTTTAAAGTGATATATAAATCTAAATATATATATATATATATATACAGTGGTGTGAAAAAGTGTTTGCCCCCTTCCTCATTTCCTGTTCCTTTGCATGTTTGTCACACTTAAGTGTTTCGAACATCAAACCAATTTAAACAATAGTCAAGGACAACACAAGTAAACACAAAATGCAATTTGTAAATGAAGGTGTTAATTATTAAAAGGTGAAAAAAAATCCAAACCATCATGGCCCTGTGTGAAAAAGTGATTGCCCCCTAAACCTAATAACTGGTTGGGCCACCCTTAGCAGCAACAACTGCAACCAAGCTGCTTTGCGATAACGTGCAATGAGGCTTTTACAGCGTCCCTGGAGGAATTTTTGGCCCACTCATCTTTGCAGAATTGTCCTAATTCAGTTACATTAGAGGGTTTTTCGAGCATGAACGGCCTTTTTAAGGTCATACCACAACATCTCAATAGGATTCAGGTCAGGACTTTGGCTAGGCCACTCCAAAGTCTTCATTTAGTTTTTTCTTCAGCCATTCGGTGGTGGACTTGCTGGTGTGTTTAGGATCATTGTCCTGCTGCAGAACCCAAGTTCGTTTCAGCTTGAGTACACGAACAGATGGTCGGACATTCTCCTTCAGGATCTCTTGGTAGACAGCAGAATTCATAGTTCCTTTTATCACGGCAAGTCTTCCAGGTCCTGAAGCAGCAAAACAGCCCCAGACCATCACACTACCACCACCATATTTTACAGTTGGTATAATGTTCTTTTTATGAAATGCAGTGTTCCTTCTACGCCCAGATATACTTGGACACACACCTTCCAAAGAGTTCCACTTTTGTCTCATCGGTCCACAGAATGTTGTCCCAAAAGTCTTGGGGATCATCAAGATGTGTTCTGGAGAAATTGAGACAAGCTTTGATGTTCTTTTTGCTCAGCAGTGGTTTTCTCCTTGGAACTCTGCCATGCAGGCCATTTTTTGCCCAGTCTTTTCCTGATGGTGGAGGCATGAACGCTGACCTTAACTGAGGCAAGTGAGGCCTGCAGTTCTTTGACGTTGTTGTGGGGGTCTTTTGTGACCTCTTGATGAGTCGTCGCTGCGCTCTTGGGGTAATTTTGGGTGGCCGGCCACTCCTGGGAAGGTTCACCACTGTTCCATGTCTTCGCCATTTGTGGATAATGGCTCTCACTGTGGTTCGCTGATTCCCAAAGCTTTGGAAATGGCTTTATAACCCTTTCCAGACTGATAGATCTCAATTACTTTCTTTCTCAATTGTTCCTGAATTTCTTTGGGTCTCGGCATGATGTGTAGCTTTTAAGGATCTTCTGGTGGACCTTACTGTGTCAAGCAGCTCCTATTTAAGTGATGCCTTGATTGTGAACAGGTGTGGCAATAATCAGGCCTGGGTGTGGCTAGAGAAATTGAACTCAGGTGTGGACAACCACAGTTATAGTATGTTTTAACAAGGGGGGGCAATCACTTTTTTCACACAGGGCCATGATGGTTTGGATTTTTTTTCTCCTTTAATAATAAACACCTTCATTTACAAATTGCATTTTGTGTTTACTTGTGTTGTCCTTGACTTTTGTTTAAATTGGTTTGATGTTCGAAACACTTAAGTGTGACAAACATGCAAAGGAACAGGAAATGAGGAAGGGGGCAAACACTTTTTTCACACCACTGTATATACACACACACACACACTAGTAGTATGTCCAACTACGTTTAGGGAGGCAAATAGGAAGATAATGTTGGATGGAATGCCTCAAATTAACAGACAAGTTGAAACAAGGAGTACAGTCTCAGCAAATTAATCTGTTATCTAATTGATAACGGATTAATCTTCTAAACCGTTTACAATGCAAAAATCCAAAACATTTTCTGATTCAAGACACTGGCAATTTGGGATAAGCGATTTTCATTATTTTCTGACATTGTATAGCCTAAAGTTAAACATTTAAGCGATTTTATATATATATATACATCCAACCAATTACAAACCATCATATACTTCAACTATAGTTAATCCACAGTTTTACATTTATCTGTAGTATTTGTATTATCTATGACAGCCAATGTGTCAAATTCTTTGAAACCAGCAAATCATACAGTATGTATTGGAAAAATGCTGTGTTACTGGCAAAAGAACCTTTCCATCAACATTTCCATCTATTCACTGAAAAAAACGTAAACTTGTACACAGATTTCAGCACCAAGGACAGCTCCTCCTCACTGTGAACCAGGTCACAGGGGGTCAGCAGGTATCTAATCCCCGAGGTTGTTACACACAGTCCCAGTTTCTTTTCATGGAATCCCTTTAATTGTGCTAAATGGATTGCACCGGTTCTTTTCCACTCCTGGCATAGAAAGCTTTCATGAATGAATATGTGACGGCGATACTGTCTTGGTAGTGTGAGAGGCTTCAACTATGAGTCAGCAAAAAAAGTACACAAAATAAATATTAGTGGCATATTGGAGTTATGTGTTCTCATATAACTTTGTTTTTCCTTTAAGGCCTGTCTGTACTCTCTGAGTTGTGTGTACAAATCCACACTTGCCATGTTTTCTTATTTGACTCGTTAGGCAAGCAAAACGGCACAAATATATTAGCTTTTAGACTGACAACAGGGTGTTCAAGCAGTAATTGCACAGTAAAGTTATTATTTATATAATGACTAATACTTAGGTTAGAAATGCAAAAGTGATTGGGTACAGCAATAACAGATAACATCATGGATTTTGCACAAAAAGTCAGCAATATGGATTTTATTTTGTTAGAGATTAAAAAGTTTCCATTCAAAATGAATTGATTTTGTGAGACCATCTACTAATGTCCAAAAAACTAATACAAAATATTTGTAATACTGTTTATTGTGCAGTATAAGACACTTATGCTAATTAACTTATAATTAACTTGTAGTTAAAAAGTCAAGATAATGTCGCTGATTATGTTCCCGTTCAGTAGAAGTTTAAAGACAATCTGCTGTCTTATAAAATGTTTCCGATTGCAAAATGTAATTTGTAAATGTCATCTGTGTAAATGACCTTTGCGGATTTCTTCATTAAACAGCAGAAACTTTTGCTAGGCATTACATGCTGGTGTCGTCAGTGATTCTTTAACAAATTAAATTGTTGTGGTTACAAATGTAAAGATCATTCAGCCATTTCCTCATAAGTCATCACTTTTATAATGATGTGTTATGTGTTTAAGTGTTACTACATGTATATTCCCACGGCTTCTGGTGTAATCTGATCTAAAGCTTCTTATCTGTGGATCAGCAGCGTTTCTCTGGTCTCCACAGACTTGTTGTGCCTGGCCGTCAGATTCAATTATCTTGGTCAATCTCCCTTAGGTGCCCTGGAATTTTTCTCAACATAAGTCGTTCATTTTAATTGGAATAGCAGATCCTTTCCACATGGTGGCCCTATTGCCTCAAAATGAAAGGTACTCTATGTTATAGCCATGTGAAAATGTCAGTACATAAGTAGAAGAATTTTGGGTTGCACTTGAACAAGCTCATATTAACTTGAACATAACAAAAAAAGACAGTAAAACCATACAATGCAACATAGCAAAGAACATATAAAAGGTGCTGATCATGCCATATGAAAACTGGTGTGAAAGCAACTGGATCTGTACTGCAGCTGTGAAGGTAATAACCACAATTTCACTGTATTACATCTTTCTTGTGTTGCTGCCATAGACTGTATTGTTGCTGCCAATTGATGCTTGTATTTCTTCCGATTCATTTTAGTACAAAACGTGTGGTATCTGAAGATTTACAACTTTGACTTAAGGTTTGCCATATAAGGGAATTCCTATGAACGTTATCCTACTGTTGCTGAAACATTTGGAAACTGTTAACATTAGAAGGGGCCCCCTAAGACAGAAGATATTTTGTTGGAGCTATACCATGTATGGGGCCTTACATGGTCAGTTCCCTACTCCAAGCATATACTCACACCCCCACTAAATGCACAGAATATATACAATGAGATAGCCGCAGAACAATATTTGAAGATTGGGTTGGTCGTCTCTCCGAGCTCCTGCAGAAGCTTGTAAATTGATGCTGGAATCTTTGATGTAATAAACCTTTTTATAATCGAGAACAGTGTCAACGAAGTTCCTTCTCCACACATCGGCAACGCAGCGCTGGAACTTAAATATACCACACATGCAACCTGCATGTTTTACTGGAGCAAACATTCGTCGTTTGCTAGGCCAAGGGTTCAAATATGAGGTCCAGAACAATGCCAGCAAAATATACTTACATAAAAGTCAATGTGTTACCCCTAACTTTTTGTACAATTAGACCACACTATGATTTATTTAAAACTTCACATAGACACCCTAGTGGTTTAACTTGAGAAATTGCACTGCTTTGATGATATTTTGTACATTCAGTCTTCTGCCTTCACTATTTGTGTAGGTGTACACCTGTACCGCAAGCTAAATACATTTCCAATTAAGGTTGGAGACAGTGTTGGTCTTTGTAATGTTTTTACTGGAAGCAATTGTGAGACTGTGAAAACAGTATTGGACAACAAATCATCTGATTGTTAGTGATTACATATCAAAGATACCATAAACAAGAGTACTGAGACCAAAGGTATTGTAACAAGACAAAGAGTCTGCAGCCATGCTAGTGGCTCTGTGAGGCTGTAATGCTCATTGGAAAGAAAACCGTACTGTTAAACTACTCCAAAGTATTGGACCAATTAAATCCTGATGATCACGCTAGATAAATAAATCAGGGGATCAACCATGAATGTGTTTACCAAACCCACCCCCCCGGGGATTAATAAAGTAATTCTTCAAATGTCAACCTACTGGTGGATTAACAAAAGTCTGGACTGACTGTGAAATTAGGTTGATTATTCCTCATGCCAGAACAGTATCACCAGCAAAGGAAGTTCCCATAGGACTTACAACACAGTGATCTATCTCGTAAACATGAATAAAAGTTAAAAGAATAAAATACATAACCCATAACAATTACCTAAAATGTTGCATTAGCAACACATTAGCCTCACACAGCTAATATAATGGCTAAACAAAAAAGCTATAATAAAAAAATAGTACCAACAAATAATGCTCCAAAAAGGGAATTTGAGGAGTTGATACGAGATGCCAGTTAATATTTGCTTGGTCACAGGTTTGACAAAATGGTGGATGTAACTGTCAGTTAAACTGCTAGCTGTAGAACTGTGCCAGTAGGTGTTGCTATAGCAACAGAATGTTGAACTAAGAACAGAATTCACAGTACATACTTTATGCTCTTAAGTTTCATACAGATCAAAACCTAACTGGTCAGATCATATGAAAAACCCTCACTATGACTAATGTGACAAACTCTGGAGAGTACTTCCATCGAAACATTTGTGATTAAAAGCGTTGATGTAAAATAAATATATAATACATGCAAGCAGAAATAGCTTTCTATCTTTACAGAGATAACGAGGACAGAAACCTACTTAACCAATCAAGCTGCATATACATACATTATCTCTGCATCTTGAACTCCTTCCCGTCTTCCCTCCATCTTTGTTGGGTTTATGTATGTATGATGAGGCACCCTCGAGACCGCTGATCGTATTGTGTTTTATTTAGAGAAGCTCCTCTTCCCAGACTCAGCTTTTAGCACAGCTGTAGTCTGTGACCCACTTCTGCACAGACAGGGTTAGAAATGAGGAGTAGATGGGAGCTGAGAGGAGGAGAAAGGAGGTGTTTTAAGGGAGCAGGTTTGCAGTATAAGGAGAGTTAATGGATGAGAGTGAATGGATAAATGATGATGACAATAGGGGGAGTTTAGGGATAAAGGATTAGGAGCTGATGACAAATAGGTAAATTGTTGATGCCTTAGCTGTAATTGCCTAAATACTATACTTAGAAAGGCAGAATAGATATAGTTATGTGGTAGTTATGGTACAATATAGACATTTTTTTTTTTTACTTCTAAAAGAAAGAAAGCAAAATGATTTCAGGGCCTTGGTATTTTGCATGCACTCAATGGCACTCAGAGTCATCATTAATATTAATTTCACATGTCAAGGGGCAAGTCAAGTTGTTTATGGAGTGTGAATCATGGGTATCGAGTTTGTGTACTGAATGTAATGCTGTTTTATTAGCACTTATCACTGAAATAAGTAAACATAATGTACACAACATCAAGTTGGTAATTAAAACTTACAGACCCTAACAATGTAAACGTCGCTTCTCTTAACACAATCACAAATACAAACACTGCTACAAAGTCAGGTCATGTTAGGTTGAATACCAATTAGCAGCAGCTAGTCAGCTGTAGGTTGCCCATGGGCACTTATATGTGGATGTTCACAGTAACAGAGATACACAGAGCTTCAAAAAGGCTAAATCACCACCGCTCAATGTGAAGGAGCTTCTTTCAAATGACAAAATCAGGAAGCTGCATTGAATCTCTTCACATAATCTTTTTGTGAAGATGTATTGTGTGTGATGACTCATTATTAGGGATGATTTTAAAATGCACTGTGGGGACACAGTCATAATAAATGAGGTATGTCTGAATTAGCAGACGCAGCCTTCAGCCTCAAGGGCGTTTGGAGTGAATTATATTCTAATGTGTCCATGTAGTTTTGTCCCTGCTTCTGTGTTTAGCTGGGTTGACTGCTTATAAAATTATCAACACATTGTATGATGTAGAGCTGAAACAATTAGTTGCTTAATCAATTAGTCCACTTGTTCTGAAACTGGTGGCTGGTATGGGTGTACGTTAACAATGCTAGCAAATCTACTTTGCTACCCTGACACTTTTTTTGCAACTTGGCTCGTTTAATTCTGAGTTTTCCCAAACTAGTTTGGCATGATGTTTTTTTTTTTGAGAATCACTGGATTCAGTCGCCAGAAAATGTAAAATCTATATGCAACAATTTTGATGACCAATTAATCATAATTTAAAATGGCAAAACATGGTGGTTCACTGGTTTCAGCGTCTCAAATGTGAATATTTTCTGGTTGTCTTAGTCTTCCATAGCCCTTTTCGCACAGGACTAGTATTACCAGGGGACCTCTAGTAATTTGTAATAGTTACAGAGGTCGTCTGTGATCTTAATCCCGTACGAATCATCCATTTCTGTAATTTGTCAACTAAAAAGTCTTCCTCAAACTACCATATTTCGCCAAACAAACGTGAATTGGTATCTCCTTGATTTGGGGTTGTATTGGCTGTGTTGGCAATTATAGATAAAAGTTTTAACAGAGCCTTGACATCCTATGTGGGGAATAATATCAGTAAATTTGAGTAACTTTGCTATCCTGTGCGAATGCGCCGCACGACACAGACGTGGGGGAGTCATTTTTAAATCACATGATATGCCTTGGTTATACTAGTCCTGTGCGAATAGGGCAATTTCTCAATTGAGAAAACAATCGGCAGATTAGTCTCTAAAGAAAATAATTGCTAGTTGCAGTTAAATCAACACCTCTCTGACACAAAATAACTTAATACTTTTCACAAAGAGTGATTGCTGGGCTATTGGACTGGATTATATTGAGTTTTCCAGGTGTTTAATGTCATTTTGTAAATTTAAACACACACACACACACACACACACACACACGCACGCACGCACACACGCACACGCACGCACACACACACAAACACACACACACACACACACACACACACACACACACACACACACACACACGCACAATGCAGGGGGAGGCACTTGCAGTCTATGAAGAGATGTGAGCTGACGTGGCTCTTGTACAGGCTTACCAGAAAGGGAAATGGGATCGCACAAGCTACAGGCATATCCCAAATCCCTGTCCTGCCAAGCTTTATGGCTGCCGAGAGCTGACCCCCTGTCACCTCCCTCGGGGCATCTGTTGAAAAAGGGTGACATCATTTTTGAGAGCTTTTTTGCCCAGAGCAGTATGAAAAAGTCTTTGTCTATTGAAACTGTGCCCTGTAAGGTTTCTACACAGCTGCTTCCTCCCCCCCCCCCAAATCTCACAGCACCTAATGAACAAAAAAAGATGTAAAATTCATGTGCATTCATTAATTATTTAATATTAATAAGAAAAGCAGCATAGGCTAAATGTGCTACAGACGTCAGACAAGCTGGAAACTGGGTCACTAACAAGAAACATGATTCACCTGCTGACACCAATGGACATGTAACCTGGGTCCCAGTTTATTATAATGCCTTCTTTAGTATTAGATCAGTATGAGCTTTAAAAAGGCCAATGCCAATATGATTGGATTTACGTTTAATGTGTATGTATGTTCTCCTGCTGACAAGTTCCGCAGCACATATTACTGTAGGCAGTTGGACAAGCGTTGTAAACAGCCATTAGACACTGAAACTTTTAATAAAACTTTCAAATGATATTACTAATAGATGGTTTTAGTGTAGTGTTACAAATAATTTCAGCATACTCGTTTGAATTCTCACTCAATAATTTCCAGATTAACATCTGATTGTTGCAAGAATTTGTAGACTGTTGTGATAATTAATAGATTTAAATGTATCCTCTTAAAGAAATGATAATTTCACGAAAGCACAACATCAGAGTCGTATAACAATTATTCATGGCTTCATTCAAGTGTGGGGCACTTCACCAAAATTACACATACATTTAAAGTTTATTCGTCTCGAGGAGCACTACTCAGCCTGTGAAAAGAGTTTCATAATATCCTTTCTGGCTCTTGAGGGAGCTTTGAAAGAAGTGGGCATTTAGGATGTCCCCCTTTAGACACTATTGAGTGGCATCATGGGAAATGAAGGCTCCAGTGGTTTTGGAAATTGATTCATATTTAAAGAATAGCTTGGCCACTGATGCTTCTATTTTGACCATAGTGTTTAATCTGTCTTTAGTGAGTTCTCTACATTTATAGAAGTGCAATACTAAATCGCTGGAGTAATCCTTTATGTGGGGAAACTGTCCAGACCTGTAAATACTTGATGATTGAGATTTCATGTGGAAGCCATTTGAGAAACATCATATGTACTGTCTACTTAAAGTAATCCCGACATCCCTTTGTCAAAATCTGTTCTAAAATTATTTGCAAAACAGAGATCTCTCACATGCGATACTAAACAAATGCCCCAAGATGATGATATTATCATTCATCATGATTTTTTTTAAACTATGCCATCTGGAATGCTTTTAAGATTGCCTGTAAGAAATTTGGTTTTATTCCAGAAGCCATAAAACTCGTGGGCAATCGAGGTTAAGGGAATTTTTAGAAGGTTTTTTGGAAATAAAAGCCTAATATTGGTATCAACGTGTTACTGTGACCTTTATTTTATTGAGCCATAGACCTGAAACGTCATTAATTGATTAGTCGATAGACATAAAATGAATTATTAATAAATGTATAATTTAGTAATAATCATCATCCTCTATAACAACATAAATAAATAAAACACAACAAAACAAAGCATAAATGCGAAATGTTTTCCGCTTCCAGCTTCTCAAATGTTCATTGTTCTATCATTTGCTGCTTCTATTGGGTCATATGTGATAATAATTTTAATTCTACAGGGTTTTGGACTGTTCATTTAACAAAATAAATCTTTTGAATACGTCATCTTGGGCTTTGTAAAATTGTGATGGACATTTACTCATTTTTTGACATTTCATAGATTACGATAATGGATTATTCTAGAAAAAGAAATGTGCAGATTCATTGACAAAAAACACTGCAGTCTTCTTTTTTAACAAAACATATGCTGCTGTTACACCATTAGATGAGTGCGTTCTCTTTGTGTGGTTCAGAGTGGGAGACTTAAAGTGGTGGTGGTAGTGGTGGGGGGGTGCTGAGGTTGAACCCATAGTGATCTGGGGGTGAGAGGGACTAAAGCCTGCCAGCTTCTTCTGCTCAGAGAGAAACAGGGAACATTAAGATCATCCTCCTAAAAGCCACTAAGTCTCCCTCTTGTCTCCTGCTGTCCTAATTCTGGAGCCGGACCAGCTACCCGGCCTCTTGTGTGTTTTTCTCTCCACACTGATCCGTCCCATCAGCCACCTTTGACCAACTCAGTTTTCTCGCTTTCTTTCTTGTGAGAATGTTAACAGTAAAACATGAGCGCCTGGGTACCTAAGTTGGTAGAGCGCACGCCCATATATAGAGGTTACTCGTCGATGCAGCGGCCGCGGGTTCGACTCCGACCTGCGACCCTTTGCTGCATGTCGTTCCCCCTCTCTCTCCCCTTTCATGTCTTCATCTGTCTTGTCAAAATGGGGGCCAAAAGTGCCCACAAAATTATCTAAAAAAAACAGTGAAACATCATCCTGACAAACCCACCACATTGTATAAACACGGTGATGGACTTTGACCCGTTTCAGTATATTCAGTACTTACTACTGCTTAGTGATGCCTTTTCCTAGTATTGATCAGGGAATGCATTCATTTCATTGACAATACATCTACAGACTCAGTGGGGACGGGACGGTTCAGTTTGAATGAATATCAGACCTGCAGAAGACATGCAAATTTCAGTTAATATGTCAACAGCACTCAAGATCTTCACCATGGTTGGAATCTGTTGTTATGCCAGCGTTCATTCATTAACATTTGGATCAGGGATGCAAGTAACTGAAGGGTGAGGAGCTGTGAAATGTTATGTAGCAGTGAATCCCATGTGTGACAGGTGTGAATGCTGAATAATGCATAAACCTTGGGCCATTTTTCATTGGAATAGCAACAGAAGCATGACAGCAGGCTATGTTGACTGTTAATTCAGAAACACGTACAGTGTATGGGCATAAACACATTTTGACAAAGCACCTTGAAGTAACTAAGTAACTCTTTATGCAAAAATTCTGCAAAGGAACTTGGTTCATGTTAGATTGGGTGCCAAGTTAGCAGCATTTGTCAACCCCATGGAGAGTGTGCATGTGAATTTCAACCTGCTGTTTGTTGATGTACTTTGTCTGTGAGAGGGCCATATGGAGAAAAAAAATCCTATATCATTGTATGCCTTATGCAATTTTATATTATGATTTTGAAAAAGATAGTTGCAACTATTTTCATAATCAAGTGATGGCTAAAAATAAAAGAAAAGCCAACCATTCACTGTTCCAATTTGTGATAATTTTCCATTTCTCTGTTTTATATCATGTCTTTGGGCTTTGGATGGTCGATCAGACAATCTGAAGACATCATATTGGGTTCTGGGATTTTGTGCTGGCCCTTTTTGTATTATTTTCTGACATTTTGTAGACCAAACAACTAATCCATAAATTGAGAAACATCGTCATCAGATTAATTAAAAACTGTAATACAAAATAAAATAACCAGTCACGAATGACGGTTTTTGACTCATCCAGTTAATTAAAAACGTGACAATTTATGAAAGCAGTTGATCACATTGATGCAAAAATTACAGAGAAATTGATATAGCCATCAAACAGTGTTTATTGGTTTGCAACAGTGCTCACAATGGCCTAGCACAGCTAGAGATATATAGATACCACAATGTAAATGGTACAGTTTACAAATGTGTATCATCTCATAATAGCGCTGTAACTAACATTTATTTTCATTATCAATTAATCTGCCAGTCCTTTTTTTGATGAATCGTTTGGTCTGTGAAATGTCAATAATAGTGAAAAAAAAATGGCAATCACAAATTCACAGAGCCCAATTGGGACATCTTCTAATTTCTTCTCTGACCAAAAGTCCCAAAACAAAGATATTAAATTGGCTGTTTGATATGACAAACTGAAGCAGCAAATCGCTGCAATTTGAGATGCTGTTACCTGTAGCTTTTTCACCACATCTTTTTTTACTTAAAAAAAATGAATGATGCAGATTTTCGTTTTAACCGTTTTAACCATCGATCGATTAATCACCTAGCTTAATTGTTAGCCCTACATCTACTGCCCAACCCTATAGCTTCAAATATGTTGACATTATTTTAAGACTTGCCTTTGAAATGCTAAATAGTTTTGCTGTTTTTTGGGGGGCTGATGTAGCCTATCTGGAATGTGAGCAAAGATGACTGGCCTCTTTGGAAATGTTGGCTTTAAAACTTGTACTTCAAAAACCACTTCCATAGCTGACGCAAGCATCTGGTCGCTAAAGGGTTAAACGTCATTTGGTAGTAGGAAGTGGGTGGTAAGAGCTAAGGATGGAGCGAAGCCTGTGTAGCGACCACAGATCATTTTTCGCGAGAAAATCAATGTTACACCAGAGAAGAACAGAGTGAACCCATCGTGTACCTGTGAGAACACGGGAAAACGGAGAAATCTGTTTACAGGAGGACGAAAACGTGAAGTGATCAACCTGCTTTCAGTGCCGATGTGTGTGTGTGTGTGTGTGTGTGTGTGTGTGTGTGTGTGTGTGTCTTTGAACAGAGGGACATATAGACTCGCTACAGCTTTTCATTGATCTCGCCGTTTTCAATGCACAGAAGCTCTGAGCGGATGTGACATACAATCGAGATTTGTAGTTGTGCAATAATGTGCAATAGGTCTGCAAAGAAGTCCGTGTACGTGCATGCACTGGTCCCTTCTCAGCACTTAGACTGTGCTTGAATGTGGTTTGGCTGCCTGTGGACTCCTCTAACATGTAGCGGATTGTAGACCGACCGAGGATCGTTGTGATAGAAGCATTTTAAAGGATGAAAGTAGTTGAATGGATTGCTGTTGGCTGTTCCTGGTGCAATGAGCTATCTGTAGTTTTAAAAGATTGTTTTTGAATTGAGATTCGCACTATATGATGTTTTGGAGGGGGTGAAAGATGTGTGCAAACTTGTTTGGTTTATCTAATATGTGGTGTGATAAGCTTCGGACTGACATAGGCTGTTTGGGGGTTTTCTTCTCAGTCTCTCAGCTGGACTTGAGTTCATGCAGTGCACGCTGATCCCACTGTGCAGCCTCTCGCTTATTCAGCAGTTCCCACCACAGAGTAGCCTAGTCTGTCAGTCTCTGTCAGTCTCTGCCAGCAAGGGATTTGGGCTGGGGTCGAGCACAGGAGAGGCACTTTGATATACTTTGGTAGAGATAGGCTAATTGATAGTGTATTTTTGTGGTTGTAACGCGAGAGATTTGTTTATGGTATAATTTACCAAATTGAGTGTAATAGCACAAATTAGACAATTAGCAGATGTTACCTGCTTATCGCTGGTAAATAATGTTATAAGCAGCCGACACTCTGCCAAGCATTTCGGTTAAGTAGTAAATTGATTCTCGCTGAAAGCCACGCGAGAGTGGGGCTTCTTCTCGCTGCCGTCACCAGTAGCCCACGAGACACTGACAGGTGCGAAGACGTACACCCGCCATGGATGATTCTGGGATCATCCGAAGACGAAGGCTGCAGGTGAGAACTTTTTATATATTTTTTAACCTCATTTGTCCCCATATTGCAGCATATTATATGAATGCTGTAGAAAATCATAGACCACGTGTCTTTTTATATTTCAGAATAAGTGCAAGTGTTAGAAATATGTCATAGTTACCAATACTGGCACTAGTCTTAATTCTTTGAATTAATGTATGTATTCCTTTAAACACATTTTATCTACGCTTTCAAAGTAATCCCAGGATGTATAGTCCCATGAGTGAGTTCATGAAAGTAGAGGGAAAAGGCACAAGACCATAAAACATGAAGGTGTGGAGTCAGATGATTTACTGCACAAAACAGCAACTTTTCAGATTGGAGTGGGCAACATGAAAACCCCTCTATCAGTCATTTTATATTGCAATATCAATATATAGGCTTACATATTATAGTCACATGTCTGGAAAATCAAATTAGAAACTTTATATGGCTAGATTAAAAAAGTTGACTATTTTGCCAAATACTAATTATATAATAATTTGTAACATTGTCCTCAATGGCTATACCCAGAGATAATAAAGGGATAGCTACCCCATTAAAAACAGTATGGCAACATCTTTGTAGATAAACTTTTCTGAACATATTGAACCAATAAAGTTTTGGAATAACTTGTAAAGGTAGCACAAATAAGTACAGTGGTTGACAGACCTGTTTTCTGAAAGTTTTAGATTCACAGTAGTCTCGCTTTTCCAGACCATACGCTGTGGAACAGAGGAAGGTCTGGCTAATCTACACAGCATTCTGGGATGGGAGAAAAGCATACTCTGGTTTATTGGCTTTTCTTTAAACCAATCACAATCGTCATGGGCGGCGCTAAGCTGCTGTAAAATATATATATAGTCGTATGAGAGAATACTCAGATTGGACAGTCTCAATTTACCATGCAGATATCTGAGGAGCAGTCAACCATAGTTCTCATAAATCCACCAGAGTTTAAAATTCCAACACAAAGAAAGCGGAAGGTAACGGAAATTGGCGAAAAATAAATGCATCCGGCGGAATTTCCTGCGGCAAGGATATAGACTAGATTCAGAGTAATATTTATGCAAGTCTATAATAACCAGTTATATGTTGAGTCTGGGCTGCTGAAAGGGACATCTTGTACAATATGACAGACACAGGAAGGCTCAAGTAAAAGAGTCCTTCGAGGCTTTCCCCTGTTGTGGGCACTTGTGTGAATTTTATTAAATGAGGCAGGCAAAGCTCACTATGCAGGGTCTTGTCTGCTAGTCCTCTGCTGCAAGATATATCTGCCAAGATACTTTGCTCTGGATGATTGCTCATCATTTATCAAATTTATGTTGGAAGGCCTGATGGATTAAAGCAGACACTAAATAAAAGTAAATAACTTTTTTAGGAGTTAGTCTACGGACAATTTAAAGGAACAATATGTAATATTTCTGCATTAAAATGTCTAAAAAACAACTATACCTACTGTATATTATATATTCTGTTGAGTTATGTACTTACATTATCCCAAATGTTTCCAACATTGTTAAAATCCAGACAAATCTGTAGTTTTATTTCATTGACACAGGACTTTTTGTTTGGTTGCCTCTCAATGGCGTCATATACCCTTTGACCCCTCTAGTTACTCTAACTTCCGTCAAAACACGGGATACACCAGATGATACGTTCGTGAACAGATAAACTTTAATCAGCAATGGTGTTTACAGTAACAATGAAAACTACAACTCGAATAATCCCACGCATCTTCACGACGTCATCCAAAGTCTGTGTTTACATCCATTGTTTTGATTGAGAGAACCCTAGCGGCAGAAAATGACATATTGTACCTTTAATTCAAAGGAATACAAGGCTATCTGCTACCTACCTCTACCACAGCTCTACCTGTAATTGAACTGTACTTATTTAACTGTTGGTTGAAGATTTCTTCTCAACTGTATTTTAGTGACATTTAGACTGAGGCTTTTGGTGTTAAAGTGCAGGGAGATACAGTAACAATATGAAAGAGAGAAAAATGGCCATCAAGACTCCCTTAAAACCAAGCTGACATAATCAAACAGCTTGTTTTGTATAACCACCACTCTAAAACATGATGCACAACTAAAACTAGAAAACTAGCAAAATGGTGCATTTGGGGAATGGGAACCAGTTATTTAACAACTTAAAATGTTCAATAATATTCCATTATCAAAACTGTTAACAATAATTCCTGTAAATCGTTAATCTGTCAGATTTGTTTTTTAGATTGATCGATTAGTCGATTAGCACAGTACACGTTCGGAAAGGCCAAAGTGATGATTTCGTATGTCTTATTTAGTCAGGCCAACAATTAAAAATTTAGATATTTAATTAAAAATAATACAAGACCTGATATAGGGCTGTTAAAATTGGCCAAAAATGACCATAGAATATTCCGTCTAATTCCTTTTATTTTTGCGCAGGGCAAACCAATACAATGACAGACATAACTACCTATGTATATTTATTTAAACATAAAGATGCATTTTAAAATAAACAAATAAAATAATGTCCTATACCGTAAAACATAATTTAAAGATCGTAGACCTTTCTCCCTCTCTAGAGTTTGCAGGAGGCAGGACATGACGCGGATTACAGCGCGGTCACGTAGCCCGGTTTGTAATTTGGTCATAAACAACCAAGTCTCTTGTCATTCGGTAAATTCGTGTGACGATTTTGGTGTTGGCCCTAACCCACAGAAGTTTTTGCTTGTTTAAAAAACTGTAACAACTAAATGTTTTAGCTTGACGATAAATAAGCTTCTTTGTAGAGGTCCTGTGTAGAGAAGTTGAATTCTTATATAAAGATTATTGTTCATATCAGGCACAGATCTCATACATCACGCAGGTAAATATTTGCAGATGACATGTAGTTTATGTGTGCTCAGGAATAGTCTAGTTCGGCAGAGTTCAGTGCATAAATTAGAAGACATTCAGTCACTTTGCTCCTTTTGATTGAAATATTTTCTCAGAAGTTAATAGTAGCCAGGGCTCATGGCAGTTCGTGAAATGGTTACGTTATTGAATCTATTGATTCGTGAACAGGACACGATTATGTCGTTTTTTTCGTGTGGTGATTACGAATTTTAATTTAATGTATTTAAATGGGAAGCATATTTCGTGATCACAGCACGACAACGGTAGGGAGTAGTATGAAAAGCAGAAAATCTGCGTAGGGAGGTTGGTCGGGGTGGTGTTTGGGTCAAACAATACTGGACTTTCACCCCAGAGAGTGGGGATCGTGTCCGGCGTGTTGCAGTTCCTTTCCACGTTATTCTCTTCCTAACCACAACCATCCCGTTGTTTTCGGCGTGTCCTGTGTGTCCTGCGTGTGACGGTTCCTTTCCCAGTATCTTCTTTTCCTAACCTCAACCATCCCGTTGTTGGGGCGTTTCATGTCCCCATTGTTGCGTGCCACAGAGACAGCGGATCATGTTCCTGCGCCCAGGGATCACGTCCCCGTGTGGTGGTCTGCCCCGTAGTTGTCTCCGGCGTGTGGTGTTGAATTTCCCCGTTGTGACCGCGTGTGGCGGTCCGTCCTGTTGTTGTCGCCGGCGTGTGCCGTTTATTTTCCCCGTTGTGGCATTTAATTTCCCCATTGTTGCGTCCCCCAGAGCAGCCCAGTGTCATGGCAGTTTGTGAAATGGTAACGTTCAAAAATCGTGACCTTTACACAAATCAATAAATCAAAATAACGTTTTATAACTATTAACGAACTGGCGTGAGACCAGGTTGTAATTTGAATCCGGCGTGTTCCGACGTTGGATCTGGAACCTTTTTTATTGGATCCGGCACCTCCTGTATCACTATGAAAAATGAATTGCCTAAATGAAAAAATAAATTACTGTTTGTGTAGTGTTCAATGTTGTTATCTGCCTTATTACACGTACTGTATACTAGCCGCATCCAAGGTGGCGCGTGCCATCGTGTCGTCAAAGTGACGTAATATCCTGCCGGCGCGCGAGCAGAGGTCGTGCACGGCTTTTTTTTTTTCAGTGGCGCGTGACAAAGCGGAAACGGGAGACCTGAACGAGTTCGCCGACAACCGGATGCCAGGACTCTCAGAGCGACTGCAAGTCTCTCTTGTAAACTTACTGGGTTAAGATGAGTTCTTTTATGGTGAATGAAAGGCTTGATCCAACGAAGTAGGTCATTGAATCAAATCGAAGCATTGACGGCAATGCTGCTGCCAGTTCTGCCGTTGTTTACCTTTTTCTTCTTCTTCTAGTCTGTAGAAAGAGCAATGTCGGTAGCCTTTGCTCATTAGCGCCACCTCTGTTCAGGAGAAGACTGCAACTAGTGTCACGAGCACCAGCGCGGGTATAAATAGTCACGGCGATCCCATGACGTCACATTTGCACGCGCCAGCTAGGCTGCGTCTAGTATATAAGAGCCTTTAGTTTTTATTCCACATTGAAGTTCCACAAAAATCTTGTGTTTGCATTTTTCAGTTTTGAGGTGAATTTTCAGGGTAAGAAAGAGGGGGCAGAGAGACGGAGGGAGGGGAGGCACTTCAAGTGACACATGCGCTTGTGCTGGTTGAGATTTCTGTTAGCCTTGTTTCATTCAGGGGAAAAATGTCAAAAAGACAACAAAGTTTGCTTAACTTTTTCAAATACGCTGGCCAGTCGGATCCCAAACAAGCAAAAATCGTTTCCGCCGATCAAGAATGTGGAGACATTACATTTCGTACCCATGCAGTGCATGTTCTGAAATAAAAATAAAAATTGCACTGATGTAGACACAGCGTTGTTTTTAGTCAGAGAAGCTACATAGGCAGTGTAATTTCTTTTTTTGTTCCGTTACCTCCAACCCCCATTTTGAGTCGCCGGATCCACCCCCGCTCTGCGCTCCGGGACCTCCCACTTCACAAATTAAGCAATGATAGTATTGAATTTTAAACATGGATATCAACATCATCAGTGGATATTGAGAGCAGGGGCAGCCTGGCAGGGGGACAGGAGACAATTAAATGTAATGCACACTGATGCACACACACACACACACACACACACACACACACACACACACACACACACACACACACACACACACACACACACACACACACACACACACACACACACACTCAGTCACTCACTCACTCAGCCAAGATGGACTTACAGAGACAAACAAAAACTCTTACAAGAAGATTACTGGTGAGTCAAACTTTTGATTTTAGTCAGAGTGCATGTTAATGTGTGTTGCCATTTAATGGCTCACTTAGCATCTTGTGTGCGTTTCTGTGTGTGCGTTGCTGTATGTATGTATGTATGTATATATATTAGGGGTGGAACGGCACATGTATTCGTATTGAACCAAAATGGTACGGGTGTCTCGGTTCGGTACATGAATTTACACGGAGAATACACGGTATAAAAATAAATAAAACTTGCGTGCAATGGATTAATGTAATGTGGAACTACTGTTACATACGCGTTTGTTAGGGACACCTAATCTGTAGCCCCGCCTTAGCTCTGAAGCTCCCAAGCTCCGCCTACAACGAGTCGGTCCAGTGAGTCCACACGTCCACACTAGCTGATTGTCTTATTTTGTTTACAAGTTCCAGATGGAGTCTGGAGATGATGTGGGGTAGCCTACTTGGATGACACTAGGTGGTACAGCCTGAGACATGCACAATAAAAAAATTGCCTTCTGCATTTTTTTTATGCTTTTCCCTCCATTGTACCGAACCGAACCGTGATGTCTGAACCGAACCGTGATGTCTGAACCGAGGTATAAACCGAACCGTGACTTCAGTGTACCGTTCCACCCCTAATATGTGTGTGTGTGTGTGTGTGTGTGTGTGTGTGTGTGTGTGTGTGTGTGTGTGTGTGTGTGTGTGTGTGTGTGTGTGTGTGTGTGTGTGTGTGTGTGTGTGTGTGTGTGTGTGTGTGTGTGTTTTGTGCATGTGTTTTGTGCATGACATTCATGCTTATATGTACATATCAAATCGACTCCCACCTCCTGCCCCTATTCTCCATTTCCATTGAAGTGGTCGATATCCATATCTCAGACAGAGGAGGTCTAAATGCTGAGGATGTGGCGCAGTTGTCAGGCCCATTAGCAGGACTAATGGTGGCCTAACAGCCCTGTGTGCCCTAGGGAGGAAGACCAACCACCAGCAGCAGGACGGGCTGAAAGGGCCCTAGGCCAGTAGTAGGAAGGGGGGCTGCATAGACGTAAGGCAGGCAGCAGCTGTGGGCTACAGTAGACCCCATCTAAGTGGCTTTTACAATATCTGGATCCCTTTACTGCCTGGATCTACTTTCACATCAGAGAGAGAGAGGAGGAGGGAAGAGAGAGGTGTGCATGACTACTTTATTGTTCATATATGAGTGGACACTGAAAAATAATTCAGGCTAAAAATAAGGTAGAGCTGAGTATCAATCAATTTGCTCAATATTGAAATTAGTTGGAATCATGTCATGGCTAAATCCAATCACATCTTTCTAATCAGAATCAGAATACTATATTGATTCTCTCTGGGACATTGTTTAGTTGCAGTTGCTCACAGTCAAATTCAAGGTAAAAAGAAAAGTAAGTAAAAGAAAAGAGAGAAGTGTGAGTCAATATGTGTATAAAGTAACATAAAGTAACATAGCTACTGTGCAAGAAATAAAAAAGTATTTAAGTAAGTATTTAAGTAAGTAAGAGTGAATTAACAAATTAATGGATTTTCATTCATTAAATAAAAAAGCCAAACATATCATATGCATGCAGTTCATTTTTGTCTTAACACAAACTGAACAGAAACTTTGCCTGGTTAAAAAATGTTAAACATTTGACGACAAAGGATTGCATTTTCGCTGACTTTGTTACTCTATAACTACGTCACCTGACTTCCTCCTGTCATAATTGCGATGGCCTGTAGAGGGCTTTGTCACTCTAACATTAGCGTGTTTTTTGGGGGCCCTTGCTGAAACGACTGATGCTGTTCTTCTTCTTGGGAGGACTCAGTCTGGGTGCGCGGTCATGGGAGGCTTGTATCATGTGGACGTGCGTCATCCTTAAGCTACAGTCTTCTTCTCTCCGTCTCTCTCACTTCACCTTCATCACCTACTTTATCCAGCCCTCTTTCTGTTCATGTCTCCCCATTTCTCACCTCCTTTCTCACTTTCACTCTCATTCTGGCAGCTCCTCTTGGTCAACTGGCAGACCATTTTGAGGGTGTGAAATTTGGCATGGGGGTTGTCATTGTCATTAAACAGGAAATAAATTATATTACAATCCAGTACATGAATTTAGCAGATGTTTTTGTCAAGAGCGATTTACATTTTCTTTTATTTCCCTCATACACATAGACCTTACAGAATAATCTTGCTGGTCCTTTCTGGCTACTTCCCTTCCTTTTTTCTTAAGATTATATTTGGGCATTTTGGCTTTTATTTGAGAGTTAATGAAGAAGGCAAACATGAAATGTGTGGAGAGAGAGGGGATATGTATTCATAAGGTCATATAGATTGTTTACATACCTATTACTGGCTCTTATTTGTTAACTGTACACATCCAAAAACAAAATAGTGGACTTTGCGGCAACATGCCCAGATTTAGATTCTTGGCACATATAATAAATAGAAACTACAATGATTATGATCTGTGGCAACACCCAGTCCATTTTATTTGGCTGTAACTGGGAGAGTGTGTGTCATTGAGATGAGTCGTTTTTAATAGCTAGTGAAGATGATCCCGACGTCCCGAGCAGTTGTAGGTGTGTTTGGAGCGTACTTACACTTAACCCATATGCTGCTCATACACTCACGCACACACACAAACAAATAAACAAATAAACAGAAGTCACACAACATGTCTCAACCCTCTCTGTTGTAGGAGTATGAAGTGCAACACACACACACACACACACACACACACACACACACACACACACACACACACACACACACACTTGCATAATTTGTCCAATATTTTGTTCTGGCAGACTGCCCATTTTCAATATGCTAAGCACAAAAGGCATAAGAATGTGATCACTGCAGGAGATCCAACTCTCTGTGCCAATTCCTGTCACTCACTGCCATGCCCACTGCTTTGTTCTGCCTCACCACGTCCTTCTGATGTCAGTATTATTCAGAAAGGGTAGGTTTTGTACTGTGAGAGCAAAGTGTACATCAAAGCAACAGATCTGGGCCAGAATATATTTATGAACAGCTTCAAATATTTGAACTACTTTAACTGGGATTTAATTATCATGCCAGACGCTTATAAAGCACAAAAGCTTGAGTCCAACTTAATCCCAAAATAGACAGAAGTAAGGAAGGAATAGCATGTATTAAAGTTTTAAACTAGATCCAGTTTACCAAGAAAGTAAAATAGGTTAAGAGTCGTTTAATGAGACATTATTTTAGACCTCAGTTTAATGACCAGTGATCTTAAAGTTTTTTAAGTAAAACAATTAAACTAAATAATGCACAGCCTCATAACTCTGCCCAGAGCAGCAGCATATTAACATTTTTCTTTTCTTCGGTTTCCAGTTGGCATTCGGTTTGTCCTTGGGTAAATACCCCCCCTCCCCCCATCAAAAAAAACAAACAAACATGGAAAAACCGTGTGACACCTTCTCTTCACTTTTGAATGTCCCTTTTAGAACACAACATAGTGGCTAAAATGAGACTCTGAATGATTTGCAATTACTTGAAGCATGGAGGTTGTAGGTATAATTGATTAAATGTATTTGTTTGTATGTGCGGACATTTGCAAGTCTTTCTATGCTGCATTGTGTCTGCAAAACCACTTCATTAATGCCACTTTGAGATAAAATATTAGCATTTTGCATTCTCATAGTGCAACTTTCTCACATCAGAACATTTTCCTACTTTTGAATCTTGATGATTTTTGACTGATTGATCCTTTAGAAAAACAGCAGAAATGTATAAGTGCCCTTTTTTGTGTGTGTGTGTGTGTGTGTGTGTGTGTGGGTGGGTGTGGGTGGGTGTAATCACACCTTTCTACTGTTTCCACCTTTCTTCCTAGAGGTGGATATTGATGCAGTGTGTTGTAAGCGCCGTGTGGCTGTATGTGTGTATGTGGTTGAAGTGTGAGGACACAACAGGACACGTTGTGACATTCATGCTTGTGTAATCGTGACAAGAAATGTTTTTTCAATGGTGACCAATCAAGTGTAATGATCATCCAGGTCTGTGATTACTGTTATATTTCTACTATGTGCTTTTCTTAGAATATATAATTCCACATTACTAATACTAGCAACTTTACTTATCTGTCTTCTACATGGATGATTAGTGTATGAACATAAATAATTAGATGAAATATAAATATAAATGTGATTCAGATAAAATATAAATGTGATTTAACAGTTTATTTTAGAATTGTAGCTGTATAAAAGTAACCCACATTGGAAAAAAGTTGTAACTTGCAAACATTTGGAACTACATCTTGATAAATATAAAAACAGTTTGCTTCATGAGGGATGTACTCATCGATTTATTGCAAGATTGTGGTTTTTATTAATGAATGGAGGTCCATAAATTGGGCTTAATGAATCTCGTGAGAGATGGAAATCAGACTTAGGTCAGACTTGTGTCGAGCAACACTATTTCACGCTGCAGAAGCTGCATGAATGTGTTTCAGATTTGGAATCGAGGAAGGCTCTTTTTTTTTTGCATAACGCACTGGCATACAAATAATACAATACCTTCTTAGAGATTTTCCTCATTTGGATTACATTGTTTCCTATGTAAAAAATGTAATCTTTGAACTGCACTCTGTTGTATTCTGATCTCTGATCTACCAAGTAACTTTATATGGTCTGAAAATGTCCTTGATGTTGTTATATGCATATCTACTGTAGGTTAATATTCTTTGCCTCTATCTTAAGCAAATTGGATATTACTGAGAAGTTCCACAGGTTGCCATGGTCACTTGAATTTAAGAAGTATATTGTTCAAAGAAATGATGGAGTAACGAGTAACATAGCAACAACACCATGTAGCCGTCTGTTGGACAGAGGGAGCAGGTGTTGGGGTTTTGGGGTTTTATCCATTAGCCAACCCTTTGAGCACACACACACACACACACACACACACACACACACACACACACACACACACACACACACACACACACACACACACACACACACCTAAGACTCCTGCGGGGCTCTCTCTGAGTAACCCTGGCCTAGCTCACTTCCTCTTGATGATGTAACTCCTTAGCTGGCCCAGAGAAAGAGCTCACTATGATGGGTGATGTCACTCCCATTGAAAAAAAAGTGATCACCCTCCTCTGAACTGAGAAATGCTGCCAGGCCACCATCATATACTGTAGGTTTATTTTAATTTAAAGGAATAGTTTGAAAATATGCTTATTTGCTTTAAGAGAGTGGTATCGATCTTATCAACTAACTCTCACCAAAAGAAAATGGATAAACATATTTAACAAAATGTAGAACTATTCCTTTAATATAGCCTACCAGTCTGTTCAGAGTATCATTTTCCAAGTTTCTTTATTCATGTGATTATGGTACTGCACTTCTGTTAAAAAAAACTTGTTCCGGCTTATTACAATGAATCTTTGCAGCCTTTCTTCTGCTCGTTGGCTCTTCGTAGTTGTTTATTAAGTGCAACTTGTTTTAATGTCTCACAGTGCTGATGAGTTTGGGTTGTGAGCTTGTTTTGAGATTGTTTGGAGACAAGAGCTCCAGCTGTCAAGTCCTGTTTCATCAGCTTGGCTTTGTTTGGGTTTCGTAATGCTTGTTTACTTAGAGAGAGAGAGAGAGAGAGAGAGAGAGAGAGAGAGAGAGAGAGCCCTCGTCTAACAGGATGACATTTTTCACTGGAAAACCAATTACAGTCTCTTATATGTTCTATAATTTTCCTCTTACATTTGTTTATTTTCAACGTCTCACTCTGGTGTGGTTTATCACTTGGATTCCTTTCATTTTACAGACATGGCTCTGTGTCATTAAGCCTTCCCTGAGTGAAAAGAAACACATATATTTTTATTGGAGCCACTGGGCTGTAGAAAATAGCTTGATAAGCAGCGCAGTACAGGCTGACAATAGAAATTGACGGTAACCTGATTTTACTTTAGCCCAGTGTAAAATGGAATCAAATTGGGAATAGATGGGCAACAAGCACCACACCGATTCTTCCCAGTAGATCCTAATCACATCAGAGTCCTTGCTGTTGTGTCCCAATGTCATAAATATAGCAGCAACATGTTTTAAATTGACTTTGGCTCCACTCAACCTGGTGGATCCTGAAGCTCTGAAGTCTATGAGCACTTACGAGGGATCAGTTTTCAAACTGCTTTCCACTTACACGAGACATTAACAGAGACATCACAAAACTGTTTATAGACGGATCCCGGCCTACACTACTATTTGAACAATTTTATTATCAGAAAAGTTGACTATAGTATTGGAAACACAGTGTTATTTTTCTAAATTACAGTGTCCATCAGGGATCCGTTATATTTTGACATTAAGATTTACAAGGTTGTACCTTCTTTCAGGTTTTTGCAGAGTCCTATTTTCTGTGTGGGATGCCAGCATTATATGCAGAGGCTAAGGTTTAATTGTAAGATACATGGTTATTAGTGGGCTCCAAACAAAGTGGCACATGATTTTATTGTTTCATATCTATGATGTGGAGATGAATTGGTACATTACATAATGCCCCTGAAAAAGACAAGTATCTTGATTGTTTAAGTATTCAGTAACATACTTTGCTCTTTTGCAAATAAATCTGTCAATGGTTGATAGTTTAGCAGCAATTATTTAGGAAGCACATATCAAAATGTTGTGTTATAAAACAATGTGGGCAGTTACCATGAATGTAAACATTTAGGTGAAGTTCAGGCAGGGGTTCCCAAGACAAATCAGATTAATCATTAAAGGAAAAGAAAGATTATTTTTCTTTCAGTTGCACAAAATTGTGTTTATGATTTCAGACTTTTCTATGATGTTTGCCTTTTTTGTGTGAAATACAGGAAACGTTCACCTCTTCAGGCCAGTTAAAGCCTTCAAATAAAACAGTATGTTAAGGAAAACTCACTTTCATGCCCACACTAAGACAACAACCACTGGGTTAAGACAACTTTGTTGGAGAAATGGTGAATAATATAGCCTTATGATGTCTGTCACACCCTAGATTTCATCTCAAATATCCAATCTGAAGTTTGGTTATTTTCGCATCAAGCATTTGAAAAATGACGTGTTACTTCTTAAATACATTTCTTCTGTAATAACAAGAGAAATCCATTTATGTTGAATACAAGCAGACTGTTGAGTGTTTCAGTCTAAGGTTTGACCTTGAATGAATTTGATTTATACATGGCCCATCTATATGCTAAAAAACAACAAAGTGCTTTATGAAGAAGCAAAAAAACAACAGCAGTGAAATTCATGAGGAGATGAAAATAGAACAAACACATTCAAAATGAAATAGGTAAGACAAAAAGTTGAGTCATGATGAAGTTTTTTTCATAGAATTCCCTGTTCTTCATTAACGTATCAGGCATGTCAGTGTAATTACATTTGTTTCCGTCTTTAACTAAACTTTATTCAAATGCTAATTTATATTTCCCCACCAAACTTAATGATATTTTCCACAGTCCTATAAACAGTGACTGCATGATGTGTAAAACAAATCTAATCAGGCTAATTTATCTGCTCTCCCCTTCTTTTCTTTTTCTCTCTTGCTTTCTCTTTTTTTACCAGAAGGATCTACCTCTGCCACGGAAAAGTAACAGGTAAGGTCACATTTACGCATTCAGTTTCTTTCTATGTATGTTGTTGAGATATTGTCTCTAATTTATGTGTGCACCCTTCCCTAAATTACAGGTGAGTTAGTCTGCTGTTAGTTGTGCTACTATGAGTTTTTATTTTATTGTAAGCTTTGGTTTCCACGGATTTAATGACATTTTGTGGGCTTCATAGTTGTTTTCCAATGAGGGAAACTGTGGAAATGTGATTAATTCTCTGGAAAACTGAGACAGTATCAACATGTAGGGTTTTTCATATAGAAGACACTTGTGCTATGACTTAAAGTGCTCATATTATGCTCATATTTATGCTCAGGTTCATAATTGTATTTAGAGGTTATATCAGAATAGGTTTACATGGTTTAAATTTCAAAAAACACCATATTTTTGTTGTACTGCACATTGCTGCAGCTCCTCTTTTGTCCCTGTGTGTTGAGCTCTCTGTTTTAGCTACAGAGTGAGACATCTCACTTCTGTTCCATCTTTGTTGGGAGTTGCACATGTGCAGTAGCTAGTTAAGCACTACAAGCTAGTCAGAAGCAGAGTATGAGGGCGTGCCATGCTAGCAGCTAGGCGAGCATTATAACGTGTTACAAAGTGACGCACGTTCGTCGCGGAAGTAAAGGCTGGACTACAATAGAGCTGTTTGGAGCAGTTTGTGAACACTGTTTTCTGTTGGAGATGGTAAGTTCCTTTGGGGTGGACTTTGGGCTTTTTCACTTTGTAAACCTATTACATGTACAAAAAGTATAACACGATAAAGGAAAGGGGAAAAAGCCAAAAAGCATAATATGAGCACTTTAATATACCAGGATACATTTCTTTTGCCGTTTTTGTTGTTCATATGTTTTCTGAGCTGAAAGACACAAACCAAACCAAAAATGAATAACATATTTTAGTGCTTGGAATCTTTCCAGCTTTGTAGAAGGAAGTGGTGTTGAAATTATGGTATTTTGCCTTCAGATTGCAGCATGTTCCAGCTCTGCGTGAGCCCTTTCACTCTCAAAGCGTCGCTGTCGGCCCAATCTGTTGCACCAGTGAGCTGTGCAATGAAAGTTCAGCAGCAGGAGAGCCGTGCTTTGACCTCAATGCCCCGCATGGTTGTAGGAAGGCAGAGAGGTTGAGAAGGGAGGATAGAGCAGTAGTGTACATAATGTGTAACACAAATTAGTTAAGCCATCAAAATGTTGAGTGAAGATAGTAAATGACTGACGTGTTGCTTTATGAAATGTATGCTTTATCAAAGGTATCGTAATACTATAATCACATGTCCCTATGTACATTGAAATAATAGTTTCAATAATCAATCCTCTTGTTCATAATGGCCTCAAATAGATCCCTTCTTTGAGTGATTTCACTGTAAGTGATGCGGGACAAACTTCACAGCCCTTGTACTGTGTGAAAATGACTTTTAAAGTTCAGTTGAAGCTAATTTGAGGCTCAGCAGTCTTTTCAGTATCACATTTCCACTTTGTGCTTCCATCAACAGTGCTTGCTAGCTGAGATCCAGCAAAGGGACAGTTACACAAAGTTTTTTTCTACAAAGACTGTAATGTTGGTATGCACTTGATTTTTTTTTTTACACAGCTTGAGGACTAGATTTATTTACCCATCACTACCATTAACATGGCTTTAAAAGGGGATCTCTTTGGTTCCATTATGACCAGTGGCGGATTTAGCAAATTGGGGGCCCAAGGCGAAGGTATGTATGGGGCCCCCCCATCCGATCTTTAAAAGAGAACGAAAAGGTAAAAGTTGGAGAGGAGAAAAAAAAAACCTGCATACACTTCTTTACTCCAAAATCAAGATGGAAAGCAGAGAACAAACAAAGTGTAGCACTACACAAACTAATAGTCACGATGGAACCCAAGAGAGAATAAGGTTTCAGATAACACCTGTCTTTGCCAAAATGCCATGAAAACCAGCACTGCTTATTCTTTTTTTAAGATCAAATCAATGTCAATACACCAGCCAGACAAGTAGTCAGGGTAAAACCCCACAGTCATATACTTAGCAAAAAATCACAAACAGCCATATACTTAGCAAATATTGCCAAGATGAA
Source organism: Sander vitreus (assembly GCF_031162955.1). Taxonomy (NCBI): domain Eukaryota; kingdom Metazoa; phylum Chordata; class Actinopteri; order Perciformes; family Percidae; genus Sander; species Sander vitreus. The sequence goes on along the minus strand of NC_135856.1, from coordinate 17,520,371 downwards.
TAATTGACTTTGTATGTTTGAGTGAGTGAGTGTGTGAGTGAGTGAGGTTGCAATTGGCATTGCACTTGAGATTGACATTTCAAACATTCTACAAACAAACCTATGTACATGATAGTGTGTGTGTGTGTGTGTGTGTGTGTGTGTGTGTGTGTGTGTGTGTGTGTGTGTGTGTGTGTGTGTGTGTGTGTGTGTGTGTGTGTGTGTGTAGCATTGCCATGAAGTGAGAGGATAACAAAAAACAACAGCAGTCAATCATTGGGATTAAGAACTAATAATATGAAATGTTGTATTGTTAAATGATTACCTTCTCTCTTTTGTGTCTCTGTCCCTTTCTTTCTCTCTTCCTCATCCTTCTGTTTCTTTTCCTCTTCATGCCTGTTTTTACTCTCTCTGCCTTGTCTTTCTTTCTCTTCCTCTCCTCCTTTTTCTGTTCTTCTCCTGTCCTTCTTTATGAAACAACGTGATGTCCTCTTCATTTAATTTGTCTTGGTTAACGTTATCCTCACCTAGCGCCACTTAACAGCTAGCTGCTGCCTGCTGCTGTAGAGGCATGTTCAACGCTATGGATGTTGTTGTTCATGTCTGTATCCCCAAACAGTAGCCATAAAAAAGTTTGTCATCTTTGGCAGCGTTTAGCAAATACTTATTGGCGTATTTTCGCTTTTTTCTTTTATTTGAGCCTCTTGGGTAACTTTGTTTCATTTTTGCGTTTAGACTCGTCATGCTTCGTCTCTGTTTGTGTACTTCCCCAGTTCTTCTGTCACTGTGTATTTCTTTCGCGCTGTGCTGTGTGCACCGTTGCAACGGACTAGTCCATTTCATTGTGAAAGTTGGGGGTGTATTACGGCCTAGTCCATATCATTGTGAAAGTAGGGGGTGTATTACAGACTACGGACTAGTCCATTTCATATGTGCAGGGACAGATAACCAAGAACTGGACAATTTAACTACTACTTCAATGTTTCAACGTATTTCTTACCATGATTTTTGAAGCATTCATGAAGATAAGAGGCATTTTATTTATTTATTTATTTTTTAGGTTGGTTGGGGGCCCCCCCTACTACAACCGCTGGTAGGGGGCCCCAAGCAGCCGCCTACCTATGCCTCTATATTAAGTCCGCCACTGAATATGACCACAAGAAACAACTACAGTGGAAAAAAAACTCTTTCAATGTACATTTGGCCATGTGAATATTGGGGAACAGACTTGAACCTAAAGATATGAACCTATCCTTCTAAAGCATCAGCTAGTGGTGAACATGTAGCTAATGAATCTCCCTGAACATTATTAGAGAAGAGTAGAAAATCCTTTTTTTTGTCTCACACATTATACCATCATTGGAGCTTTTGCTCATTTTGTGCATTACACTTCCTGAGTAGATAATTATTTCCGTCCGATGTCCATCGCGAAAGAACGTCCATAAATCAGCTTAGAAATTATAGAAAAAATATGCTCCTCATGTCTGCAGAACTTGGCTGAGAAACATCACGTTTTTAAGCTTTCTTCAGTATCAAAGTAATCAAGTGATAGTTGTCTGTAAATTCATGGGTACATTGCAAACTGCAAATAGCTAAATCAGCATACTTTTACCATACTCTAAACAATATAGGCTAAAAGAAACAGGGCTCAAGTTGTAGCCCATTGTTTGAAAGTGTTGTAGATGAAAACATGGAAATTATAAGCAGAAAGTATGAGAAAGAGACCCTCTCATTGCTCATTTTAGCTCTCATCATGCTCTTGAATGAAATGATTAATGGAAATTCCTTCACAATGTCAACATTAAAGCCATGTATTAACAGGCAGCTTCACAAAACATGATTGGCAGAGAAAGAGAGAGATACAGTTCCACAGAGATAGATTACATTTAGCGACTGCATTAGAAACCTCTGGAGTCTTTTTCTGTGCCATTTAGAAAAAGAGTGGGATTTAATGATCCTGAGAGGTTTGACAAAACTGATTAAAGTATCTTAATTTGTGGTACAGGCCTGTAAAACGGTTACACTTATCAGTTATGGCAAGAAAAAGGTAAAATATGTCTGTGTTTAATTCAACTGATGCTCTTGTTGTAGTGTATGAGTCTCTGTCCATGGTGCTGAATAAAACTCACCACTCTTTCCTTCCCTTGCACGCTGTGTGTCACTCTTTTACTCAAAAATATGATTGAAGCATACAGATTGACATTAGTTTGTAGCGTTTGTCTCTAGCAGCGTTTCTTTTGCTACATCTTAATTGCTGTTCACTTTTTGACAATATCCTCTCTTTTACTGTGATAAACGGATACTTTTTTCATCTCCTGGATTTGGAAAGCTGTAGCTGGCTGCTGCTGCTGCTAAAAGCACTTCACAAATCAGGAAGAATTTGAAAAAAGTGTCTTATGTCAGCTCAAAAGGCTGCCTTTGAACATGATGTGGAGTGTAATTTTCGTAAAAATGCGTACACTTTGAGGTCATCATTTGGAGTGTTGAAATCCTTGATATTTCTCTGAAATTGCTGTAGTCCAAAGCCATACTTTTTTATCTGTCTACTTTCAGCTTGGCCACTTATGTTCTGTGTGTGCAGAATGAATGACGTAACTCTCTCATATGTCTTATGTTCATCATGTAAACTGTTATTGTTGCACTAAAGGTTCAGGCCGTTCAGGAAGTTTGTAAATGTGAAGCATGGATTTAATTCCCTTTTCCTTAATGTGTGTCTGTATCCATGTGTAATTACAATTTACTGCCTTACTCGGTTCGGGCCACATGCTTTTGTGTGTGTGTGTGTGTGTGTGTGTGTGTGTGTGTGTCAGTGATCTGGTGTGCAACATGCATGTGTGTCCCTGACTGCTGTCATCGGGTGTGTTTTGTCCCTGACCTCCGACCTCCGTGTGGCGGGGTGGCAGATGTCACAGCATGACATGAAGGATACACTGGAGCTGGAGGTTCATGGTCAGCTCTCTCAGCTCCCTGTGGCCCCCCCTCTGTTGGATATTTCTGCACACATTCTCCTGTGGGTGGAGCTGGAGTCTTATACTATGGGTGTAATGACTGGGCATTCATTACAGAATGAGAATAAAGTAACCTGAAGGACAAACAGGAGGTTACTAGAAATTGAAATCCGGAGAGGTTAAACACGCTTTAGAAGAGACGGAGAAAAACTCTCCCACATTACACACAAAAAAAACACACCATGTCTTCTATATTATATCATGCTGCCCATCCCTGTCTGTGACCCCTCACTGTGTTTCAGTGATATCACCACCTCCCCCCCCCATCTCTTCTCTCCCATGTATATTTTATCCATCCAGACTCCCACATTAGAGACAGCATCCATTATTGAATTACTCCCCTCAGCACTACCGTGCAACTGTCACCCCACGTCAGCTTTAACATTTGGTGGATTTGTTTCAAAGGGTTGGAAGGAGGG